>NC_057358.1:42312500-42612500 GCF_016509475.1 Prionailurus bengalensis | reverse complement strand
GTCTCTCTCTGTCTCAAAAACAAATAAAACATTTAAAAAAAGAAACACATTTTGTGGGGCACCTGGGTGGCTCAGTCGGTTAAGCGTCCGACTTCGGCTCAGGTCATGATCTCATGGTTTTTGGGTTCGAGCCCCGCGTCAGGCTCTGTGCTGGCAGCTCAGAGCCTGGAGCCTGCTTCAGATTCTGTGTCCCCCTCTCTCTCTGCCCCACCCCTGCCTGTGCTCGGTCTCTCTCTGTCTTTCAAAAATGAAGAAACATTAAAAAAAGTAAAAGAAAAAAAGAAAAAAGAAATACATTTTGTGAGGCTTTAGCTAGCAGAGACAGTGATTCCTCTGATGGATCTTGGCAAAGTAAATTGAAAACCTTCTGGAAGGGATTTACCATTTTAGATGCCATTAAGAACATCTGTGATTCGTGGGAAAGGGTTGAAGTATCAACGTGAACAGGAGTTTGGAAGATGGTGATTCCAAATCTCTTTGATGACGTTGAGAAGTTCAAGCCCTCGGTGGAGAAGGACCTGCAGATGTGGTAGAAACAGCAAGAGAACTACAATCGGAAGTGGAGCCTGAAGCTGCGACTGAGTTGCTGGAATCTCAAGATAAACCTTGAACAGATGAGGAACCGCCTCTCGCGGATGAGCCAAGAAAGTGGTTTCTCGAGATGGCATCTACTCCTGTTGAAGACGCTGTGAAGCCTGTCGAAATGACCACAACCGATTTCGAACATTACATGTATCTTAGCTGATAGAGCAGCAGCAGGGTGTGAGAGGACTGCTTCCAATTTTGAAAGAAGTTGTACTGTGGGTGAAATGTTATCAAACGGGCATCGCATGCTACAGAGCAATCATTTGTGAAATAGTCAATCAATGGGGCCAACTTCACTGTTTTCTGATTTTAAGAAATTGCCACGGATGCCCATCTGGCACAGTTGGTAGAGTATGCAACTCTTTTTTCCCCCAAGTTTATTTATTTTGAGAGAGAGAGAGAGAGAGACAGAGAGAGATCTAGAAGGGGAGGGGCAGAGAGAGTCGGAGAGAGCGAGAATCCCAAGCAGGCTCCATGCTGTCAGCACAGGGCTTGATGTGGGGCTTGATCTCACAAACACTGAGATATGAGCTAAGATGAAGTCAAGAGTCAGACGCTTAACCAACTGAGCCACCAGGCACCCTGAGCATGTAACTCTTGATCTAGGATTCTTGGGTTCAAGCCCCACATTGGGCCTACAACTTATTGAAAGAAAGAAAGAAAGAAAGAAAGAAAGAAAGAAAGAAAGAAAGAAAGAAAGAAGAAAGAAAGAAGAAAGAAAGAAAGAAAGAAAGAAAGAAAGAAAGAAAGAAAAAGAAAGAAAGAAACTGCCATAACCACCCCATTCTTTAGCAACCACCACCCTGATCAGTCATCAACATCAAGGCAACACCCTCCACCAGCAAAAAACTCAGAGGATGGTTAGCATTTCTAAGCCATAAAGTACTTTTTTTTCCTTTTTTAAATATTTTTTTTAAACATTTATTCATTATTGAGAGATAGAGAGAGACAGAGCATGAGCAGGGGAGGGGCAGAGAGAGGGGGAGACACAGAATCCGAAGGAGACTCCAGGCTCCGAGCTGTCAGCACAGAGCCGGACGCGGGGCTTGAACTCACAAACTGTGAGATCATGACCTGAACCGAAGTCGGACACCCAACCGACTGAGCCACCCAGGCACCCCTAAAGAACGTTTTTGCTTAAAATATATTTTAGCAGGGTGGAGAGGAGCAGAAGGAAGAGAGAGAATCTCAAGCGGGCTCCACACTCAGTGAAGAGCCCAATGCAGGGCTCGATCCCATGACCCCGGGATCGTGACCTGAGCCAAAATCACAATTCGGACACTTAACCCACTGAGCCACCCAGGTGCCCTTACGGTATTAAAAAAAAAAAAAAAAAAAAAAAAAAAATTTATTTATTTTCGAGAGAAAGAGCAAGCAAGCAAGAGTGCATGAGCCGGGGAGGGGCAGAGAAAGGGAGACAGAGAATCCCAAGCAGGCTCTGCCTGTCAGCCCCACGTGGGACTGGAACTCATGAACTGTGAGATCAGGACCGGAACTGAAAGAGTTGGATGCTTGCCAACTGAGCCACCCAGGAGCCCCCTGAAGTATTTTTTTAGTGAAGGAATGTACATTGTGTTTTTCAGCCACGAAGCTGGCGCACACTTAATAGACTATAGTATCGCGTGCGTATAACTTTTATACGCACCGGGAAACCATAAAATTCATCCGACTTAGCGGATTGTGATACACGCTTTACTGTGCTGGCTGGAACTGCACGTGCAGTATCTCGGAGATAGGCCTTTATTAGCTAGGCAATTCGTTGAAGGAGTGTAATGTGTTGCAATGTGTGTGTGTGTGTGTGTGTGTGTGTGTGTGTGTGTGTTTGCGATGTGTTTTTTGAAGAAAAGTAATTCATTCTAAGCATGAGGGATAACAGAAACAGGAAGAGTTGCCGGATTTAGCAAAAACCAAACAAACAGAATGCTGTTACGTCTGAATTTCAAATGAATAATGAATACTTTTTATAGTGTTAATATGCCCATGCAATGTTTGAGACATACCTACCCCGAAAAACTATTTCCTCTGGCAACAACCCTAACCAGGGAGCGGAAGTTCTGTTCCATCTCATACATTGTCAAGAGGATTAAATTGGAAAAAGTGGCAAAGTACCTAATGCAATTATCAGTAAATAAAAGCTCTCCGTGCCTTCTCCTTAGGCTGAGGAATATGATGCTATTAATTTTCAATTATCTGTGTCGATTACACGTGTACATTGTCCCAGTCACCCACCATACTTCTGGGTCATTCCCCGCCCCCGTCCATCTCTCTCAGCTACAGCAATGAAAAATAGGAAAAAATACTTGGTAGTGAATGAAACATAATTATAAAAGAAAATCTGCTAGTGGATATCGAAAAAGTCATAAATCGTTATGTTTTAAGCATACAATAGCTTCCATTATGACAAAGAATTCGTTTTATACTTTGCAGCTTCAGATGTTTGAAAGAATTTATTGTATAAATGAAAGGGCCTATTACAAACCTGTATACCTTGGCTGATTTGGGCTTTATGGATTAGTTCTGTAGCATCAGAGCTAGGCACTGAGTTATTGAGAGGATTAAATAACCTATATTAAAGTGCTTTGGAAATTGTAAAGTTCTGAGCTGGTGGTGCCGAGGGCCACAAAGCCCCGGAAGGGAAGGTTCCTTGCCAGAGGTCAGTAGACAGTTCATCCCACAGGTGGACTTTCCTCAGGGGCCTTTCTGTTTGTTTGTAGCGTTGGAAATCAAAGAGTGTCATTTGCTCAGTAAAATGACTTAATCACTTCCTTGGGTAACCCCTTAACTCCCACTCTGGACATTAGGCAACCCAACATGGGTTACACCCTTTTAAGATAGTTATGTCAATTGCAGTGCTTATTTATTTTCTGATGACAGGGCTTTTGGTTTGTTTTTTTAATTTTCTTTTTTAATGTTTATTTTTGAGAGAGAGAGAGGCCGAGCACGAGTGGGGGAGGGGCAGAGAGCGAAGGAGACACAGGATACCAAGCAGGTTTCAGGAAGCAGGTTTCAGTTGTTAGCACAGAGCCTGATGAGGGGCTGAATCCATGAAGCATGAGATCGTGACCTGAGCTGAAGTCCGAAGCTTAACCGACTGAACCACCCAGGCGCCCCTACTGTTTTTTGGTTTGTTTGTTTCAAGATCCATTACCAACCTCCCTCCCCAGAATGTTACGTTTGTTACAGTTGATGAACCTATAGTGGCACATCATTACTAGTCAACGTCCACAGTTTACATTAGGGTTTACTCTTGATGTTTGGACAAATGTATAATGACTTGTATCTCCCCTCTGTATCATACAGCATGGTTTCACTGCCTCAAAAATCCCCTACGCAGGACCTACTCACCCCTTCCTTCCCTTCCAACCCATTTTTTTTCCAATATATGAAATTTATTGTCAAATTGGTTTCCATACAACACCCAGTGCTCATCCCAAAAGATGCCCTCTTCAATACCCAACACCCACCCTCCCCTCCCTCCCACCTCCCATCAACCCTCAGTTTGTTCTCAGTTTTTAAGAGTCTCTTATGCTTTGGCTCTCTCCCACTCTAACCTTTTTTTTCCTTCCCCTCCCCCATGGGTTTCTGTTAAGTTTCTCAGGATCCACATAAGAGTGAAAACATATGGTATCTGTCTTTCTCTGTATGGCTTATTTCACTTAGCCCTTCCAACCCATTTTTAATGAAATAATTTTCCTGATCTCCAACTTTCATGTGTTTTCTTTCACAAGACTGCTTTTCTTAAGAATGTGTGCCTAGTTTGGTGCACCTGGGTGGCTCAGCCTGTTAAGCATCTGACTTCGGCTCGGGTCATGAGCTCATGGTTCATGGGTTCGAGCCTCGAGTTGGGCTCTATGCTGACAGCATGGAGCCTGCTTTGTATTCTGTCTCTCCCTCTCTTTATGCCCCTCCCCTGCTCACACACAGGCTCTCTCTGTCTCTCTCTCTCAAAATAAATACATAAACTTAAAAAAAAAAAGGTTTGCTCTTTTTTCTTTCCCACTTGTCACTACTTTCACCTACTCGGCAAGAGAAAAGCTAATCTCTAACCTATCTTAAATTTTTACAGTGGTGCAACAGGCAAAATCTGAGAGCACATCGCTCCTCAGGGACAGCACTCTGACAGTCATTATGGCATTGCCAGGAAATATTAAAGCAGCCAATGCCTTATTTCATCCAGTGTTATTCAAAGTGTGATCATCCATGGAGGGACCACATGGGCATCTCCTGGGAGCTTGGTAGACAAGCAAATGTCCAGCTCCTCCCTAGACCTGCCGAGTCTCAGAATGCCAGTAGGGTGGGACCACGAAATTTGTATTAACAAGTGACTCTCCCAAGTGAGTCTTAAGTGTGCTAACGTTTTAAATTTTTTTTTTTTCAACATTTATTTATTTTTGGGACAGAGAGAGACAGAGCATGAACGGGGGAGGGGCAGAGAGAGAGGGAGACACAGAATCAGAAACAGGCTCCAGGCTCTGAGCCATCAGCCCAGAGCCTGACGCGGGGCTCGAACTCCCGGACCGCAAGATCGTGACCTGGCTGAAGTCGGACGCTCAACCGACTGCGCCACCCAGGCGCCCCAAGTGTGCTAACGTTTTAGAAGCAGCAACTGGCAAAGAAACCCGAAGCAAAGTTCCACAGCATCTGTCTGTCTTAGAACTAAGTATGATGGTTGACACAGGGATATAAATTAGCATTTTTATTTGAAATGAAACAACTTAAGACTTTTTCTGACAGAACATAAGTGTGAGTGGGCTTCCTGGCTTTTCCATTTAGTCTGTATTTCTGCCAAGGTTTTTATACGCCAAAAAAATCTACAAGGCCGTGTGGATAGCTGTGTGGTTGAGCAGCAGGTGGAGGGTGAAACCTAGTTGTGCAGTTTCCTGGGGTAAGTAGAGGCTGAAATATAGTCTGCATCCCGCTGGCCAGGCCCTGCTCCTTGGCCAACAGGGGATGCGCCTTTTTTCTTTGCACAGGGCCTCTTCCCTAGAAAATCTGCCCATTCTTTTTTTTTTCCCCCAGGGAATTCGTTTCCAAATTTGCACAAAGGCACTGGAAAGTCCAGCATTGGCCCTGAAAGCACGTATTTCATATACTAAACAGCAGAAAAATTAATCCCCGGAAGCTATTTAAACATAGAAAAGTTTTCTTAGCTGTTAACTTAAAAATGTGTAAGAAGGGTATGTAGTTTTTCAAAACTGCTCCAAATTGTGAGTAAGTAAAAAAAAAAAAAAAAAAAAAAATTAGGAGGAGGAGACCACTGCTTCTGTCTTTCAGTATTGCTCTGGTACCCACTTCCCGCCCTGTTACCACAGGTCCGCAAGTCTCTTCCCTTCTCTGTGCTTCCTTCTTTGGGACTTTACTTCTTTTCTTTTTTTTTTCTAAGTAGAGTTGACACACAGTGTTACATTAGTTTCAGGTATACAACAAAGTGATTCCACAAGTCTGAATGACAAGCTACACTCACCACAGGAAGTGAAGTTCATCTGTCACCATATGACACTGTTATCATACCGTTGACTCTATTCCCCAAGCTGTGCCTTTCATTCCCATGATGGATTCATTCCATCACTGGAAGCCTGTCCCTCCCACTCTCCGTCACCCGTTTTGCCCATCCTCGTGCTCTCCTCCCTTCTGGCAACTGGAAGTGTGTTCTCCGTCGCTGTGTGTCCACTTTCACTTTGTTTGTGTGTTCATTTGTGTTTTAGGTTCCACATAGAAGTGAAATCATATGGTATTTGTTTGTCTCTGTCTGACTTATTTCACTTAGCATAATACCCACTAGGTCCATCCGTGTTTTCGCAAATGGCAAGATCTTTCTTTTCTTACGGCAGAGTACTATTTCATTGTATATAGACACCACATCTCCATTTGCAAACATGCTCTCCCAGTCAGTAGGTTGCCTTCTCGTTTTGTTGGTGATTTTCTTCTCTGTGAAAATCTTTTTGTTTTGGTGTAGTCCCGAGAGTTTATTTTTGCTTTGGTTCCCCTTGCCGGAGGAGACAGATCTAGGAAAATGTTGCTAAGGCTGACTGATGTCAAAGACATGACTGCTTATGCTCTCCTCTAGAAGTTTTTATGGCTTCAGTTTCCACATTCAGGTCTTTCATTCACTGAGTTTATTTTTGTGTATGGTATAAGAAAGTGCGGCCTTTACTTCTGACACATCATACCTTTGTCTGGAGACAGCTTCCTTTCATCTTCTTCCTGATCTTTTGCCTAAATGTTCTCAAGTTTATTCTCTCGACGGGTTTGCCCCTTTAATGCTAAGACCGTGACAACACTTTGAAGCCTTACTAAATACACCAATCCACACATCACTTGCCTCCCCTCGGCAGTGCTGGGGCTAGATTTTCATTTCCAGCCTTCACAAAAACCCACAGTCCCAAGGAGGACTGTACATCCTCAAGGATATGCACTGCCACCTAGTGGCCTATTGACACCCTACCGCAGTTAACAACACGGCAACAGGCCCGAAGGCAGAAACACCAGTCATGGGCGGAACAGTCGGTGTTCACTCCCTCTTCTTTCGTAATAATATTTTCTCTGGCTGGCGATATCTTTCCAAAACGATTTCTCTCAAAATTCATTTCACCTTTCAAAGTCCCCCGTAAATGCCATTTTTTCCATGAGCCCCTTTCTGAACTTTCGAGTCAGAGTTTCTCACTCCCGTCAAAGTCAAAGTACTACGGCCCGGGTTAGCATTTCATTTGTAATTCTTAACGAAGCTCCACAGTGTCGCTTCCAAACTACTTCTCATCGTCTAGTTTCTCAAGACTCGGATCCTTTGAGGTACATGCCATCAGGATACTGTAATCATCTGCTGATCTCCTGGCTTACTTCCCCTCATTCCCTGGACATTTTAAAACCTGATTCACTCTCTTGGTTACACCCCTCCTACCATCATCATTCCTAGGCACTCTGTCATCCCTGGAAACAATGTGCTGGGCTCTCAGTTCCTGGTCTACTCATTTCCAGTCATTTTATTTTCCAATCCACCTCAGTCACTTAATCCCATGGTGACACCCCAGGCCTGGCCATTAATGATAGACGTATTCCTTCCAAAACCTCTTTCTTGCATCTCACACTGTCCATCACCTCCTCTGCATTCTTTTTTTTTTAAATTTTATTTATTTTTGAGACAGAGAGAGACAGTGAGAGCAGGGGAGGAACAGAGAGAGAGAGAGAGAGACAGAATCCAAAACAGGCTCCAGGCTCCACGCTGTCTGCACAGAGCCCGACGCGGGGCTCGAACCCACAAACCGTGAGATCGTGACCTGAGCTGCAGTCGGATGCTCAACCGACTGAGCCATCCAGGCGCCCCATAAATTTTTTAATGTTTTTTTTTTTTAATTTATTTTTGAGACAGAGAGAGACAGAACATGAGCAGGGGAGGGGCAGAGAGAGAGGGAGACACAGAATCTGAAGATGGTTCCAGGGTCTGAGCTGTCAGCAAAGAGCCTGACGCGGGGCTCGAACTCACGGAGTGTGAGATCATGACCTGAGCTGAAGTTGGATGCTTAACCGACTGAGCCACCCAGGCGCCCCTAACAATTCGTAATACAAGTAGGATCTCTAAGCCATCGACCCCATCAACTTTTCACGGATGAGCACTTTTCTGTTTTTATTTCCGACATCACCCAGCTTGAATCATTTCATTCATCCCTCAACAGGCTCCTTTGCACAACCTGCGACTCTGGCACTCCTTCCCCTCCTGTCGTATTCCTTGGTAAGATCCCAGCCCTTGGTGAATTCCAACTCTACTTACTCTGCTTGCTTGCACTCACTAACTAAACAAATGGCTGGGGAAAAATCCACAACCCTGCTTAAGGGATTAATTTAGATTAGGTGATGATCTTAAGTGGGCTCTCAGCACTGCTCTGCAAAGCTTTCTTTTTTTAAGCTTATTTATTTTGAGAGACAGAGAGCGAGAACACGAGCAGGGGAGGGGCAGAGAGACAGAGAGAATCCCCAGCAGGCTCCGTGCTGCCAGAGCAGAGCCAGACTCCGGCCTGAAACTCACAGACCATGAGATCATGACCTGAGCCAAAATCCAGTCCGGACACTTACCGAACTGAGCCACCCAGGCGCCCCACAAAGCTTTCTTGTCTGAAATCAGTTCACTCCCTACTCTGTAAGAAAACAAGTTCACACCTTTTCCTCACTCTTCAAATGATAATCTCCTTTCTAATTTCACTGAAAACCGGAGACGAGAAATTCCTCATCTTCCTACTTCACTACGAAGTCTACTAACTGGACCGTGTCTGAATCCAAACACTCAGCAACCCCCCCAACCCCCCCGTTGAAATGCTTGTGTCTCCTGCTCCCATCTGGTGAGGCCGGCCTGTCGGCTAGAGACCTGGATCCCTTTCCCTCTTACCTTACTCAAGAATTCTGACCTGAAAGTATTTCCCTTATATCATCAAATTTTCCCTTTCTACTATATCCATACCATCATATCTCTTAATAAGACTTTCACTTAGACAGACAAAAATTCAGAAACATGGAGACGTCTAGCATGGTAAGAAGCTAGAGGAGACTCTTACATTACCTGTAAGATTCTATTTCGCAAGCAGGGAGATGGTTCTCAAGATGTTCATTTTAAAAAATTCTTGCCTTTTGGGGGCACCTGGGTGGCTCAGTCAGTTAAGCATCCAGCTCTTGATTTCAGCTCGGGTCATGATCTCAAGGTTGTGAGACTGACCCCTGCATTGGGCTCCACGCTCAGCCCGGAGCCTGCTTGGGATTTTCTCTCTCTGTCCCTTCTCTGCTCGTGCTGTCTCTCTCCAAATAAATAAATAAACATTGAAAAAAAAAAAATTCTTGCTGGGGCACCTGGGTGGCTCAGTTAGCTAAGTGTCCAACTTTGGCTCAGGTCATGATTTCACTGTTCGTAAGTTCGAGCCCCGCCTCGGGCTCTGTGCTGACAGCTCAGAGCCTGGAGCCCGCTTCGGATTCTGCGTCCTCCCCGCCCCCCGCCCCCGCCCCTCCCCCACTCACGCTCAGTCTCTCTCAAAAATATATAAACATGAAAAAAATTAAAAAAAAAAAGATTTATAAGGACGAAGTTTCTTTTTTAATTTTTTTTTCAACGTTTATTTATTTTTGGGACAGAGAGAGACAGAGCATGAACAGGCGAGGGGCAGAGAGAGAGGGAGACACAGAATCAGAAACAGGCTCCAGGCTCTGAGCCATCAGCCCAGAGCCCGACGCCGGGCTCGAACTCACGGACCGCGAGATCGTGACCTGGCTGAAGTTGGACGCTCAACCGACTGCGCCACCCAGGCGCCCCATAAGGACAAAGTTTCATTACAACCCAACCTTGCCGTGTTTGCTTATATAATGTCTCTGGCTGCTTTAACATATGACAGCAGAGTTGAATAGTTGTAACAGAGACAAAGGGCCTACGAAGCCTAAAATATTTGCTATCTGGCTCTTTACAAAAACTTTATGGACCCCCTGCTCTAATCTGCTAAGCCTTTTTACTCCAGGACCTTTACATCTAGTCTTCCCTCTATCTGAAACGCTTTCTTCAGATCTTCTCAGGGTTCGCTCCTTATTGTCCTTCTGGTTTCTGCTCGAATTCATGCTGGACAGCCCTTCCCTGACCACAGTATTTAGAATATGCAACCCTGCCCTCCTATTCCAACATCTATGTCTTTACCTTGCTTTCTTTTAATTTGTTTTAAAATTCTGAATGTGTATTTATTTTTGAGAGAGAGAGAGAGAGAGAGACAGAGCATGAGCAGGGGAGGGGCAGAGAGAGAGGGAGACACAGAATCAGAAGCAGGCTCCAGGCTCTGAGCTGTCAGCACAGAGCCCCACTTGGGGCTCGAACTCACGAACCGCTGAGCTCAAGTCCAACACGTAACCGACTGAGCCACCCAGGTGCCCTTGCTCATTTTCCCTCACAGAATGTATCACTTCCCGGGTGCCTGGGTGGCTCAGTCGGTTAAGTGTCTGACGACTGAGCCTGCATCGGGTTCTGTGCTGACAGTGTGGAGCCTGCCTTGGATTCTCCCTCTCCCTCTCTCTCTGCCCCTCCCCTGCTTGCATTCTCTCTCTTGTAAAATAAACAAATAAACATGAAAAAAAAAAAAGAACTATATATCTGATTCCCATCATAGTTTGTATAAGTGATGTTTATGTACCTCCATACCTCCATGGTATTTCCTAACATAACAAGCTGAAGAGTTACATAGGGCTAGAGGGCAAAGATGTTTGACAGTCTTTAGATTTAGGTTTTTTTTTTTTTTTTAAGTGTATTTATTTATTTCGGAGAGAGAGAGCGCGAGCGAGCACAAGTGGGGGAGGAACAGAGAGAAAGGGACCCAGAGAGAATCCCAAGCAGGCTCCTCGCTGTCAGCGCGGAGCCCCACGCGGGGCTCGAACTCACAAACCCATGAGATCATGACCTGAGCTGAAATCAGGAGTCGGTTACTCAACCGCCTGAGCCACCCAGGAGACCCTAGGTTTAGTTTTCTAACTCCCTATTCCTTCTCGATCTCCTCTCGAGCCTAAACTAAAACCCAGTGGGTGAATAATAATGTAGGTTATCTTTTTAACACTGTGATTGGTTTCTCCTAATTGCTTTTGAATTCTGAACCTCTTGATCTGTCTACTAGAACAATGTAAAACAAAAGGAAAGAAAGAGAGTTATGGTATAAAGACACCGATCATAGGCCAGCTGTAGCATGCTCTAGTTGTCTAGTTGTGTGACCTAGAAAACTTATCTCTAGATAATAACATCTGCCCCACAAATCAATGTATTTAAATAACGGCAAGTTCCCAATTATTTAATATTTCCTATATGCCCAGTTCCTGGCACAGAGTTCCTAAAACCTTTGTGATTTCCCAGGTGATAAGAACATTGCGAGCATCTATTGTTCTAATATTTGTCTTTGACCCTGTCCCTGACACGGAGATCTTAAAACCCTTATAAATTCCTAAGTGATGAGAGCACTCGGAACATCCTTTGTTCAAAAGAGGTGACTCTTCAGGTTAATGAGTGGATTCCGGATGGGGGCTGGTCACCAGAAAGACCAAGCCATGGTTAAAAGCTTGGAATTTTCAGCCCTATCCCCTCACCCTCCAGAGCAGGGAGAGGGGCTAGAAATGGAGTTAATAATTGATCACACCTACGTGAGGAAGCTCCACACAATCCCCATAGTAGGGGGTTCAGAGAGCTTTCGGGCTGGTGAATACATGTCCACTGGGAGGGTGACTCACCCCAATTCCAGGGGATAGAAACTCCTACGCTCAGGAACCCCCCAGACCTGCCCTATGTATCTTTTCATCTGACTGTTCATCTGTATCCTTTATCATATTCTTTAATAAACTGGTAAATACAAGTGTTTCCCTGACTTCCGTGAGCTGCTCCAGAAAATTAGTCAAACCCAAAGAGGGGCACATTGGAATTCTGATCTACAGTCAACTGGCCAGAAGTACAGGTATAGGGGCGCCTGGGTGGCTCAGCTGGTTGAGTCGGACTTCAGCTCAGGTCATGATCTCATGGTTCGTGAGTTAGAGTGCCTGGTTGGGCTCTGTGCTGACAGCCCAGAGCCTGGAGCCTGCTTTGGATTCTGTGTCTCCCTCTCTCTCTGCTCCTCCCCTGCTCGCACTCTTGTCTCTCTCTCTCTCTCTCAAAAATAAATAAACATTAAAAAAAAAAAAAGTAGGGGCGCCTGGGTGGCTCAGTCGGTTGGGCAGCCGACTTCGGCTCAGGTCACGATCTCGCGGTCCGTGAGTTCGAGCCCCGCGTCGGGCTCTGTGCTGACAGCTCAGAGCCTGGAGCTTGTTTCAGATTCTGTCTCCCTCTCTCTGACCCTCCCCTGTTCATGCTCTGTCTCTCCCTGTCTCAAAAATAAATAAAAACTTAAAAAAAAAAAAAGTACAAGTATAACCAGGGCTTGCAACTGGTTTCTAAAGTAAGTGTGTGTGTGTGTGTGTGTGTGTGTGTGTGTGTGTGTGTGTGTGAGATGGGGAGGTCTAATGGGACTGAGTCCCTAACCTGTACAATCTGACACTATCTCCAGGTAGATAGTGTCCGCATTGAATTAAACTGTAGGACAACCAAGTGGCGTCACAGAAAATTGCTTGGTGTGAGGAAAAACCTCTACACATGTGACCAGAACTGAAGTGTTTTATGTGAGTAGTAATGAGACCCACAGGAGACAATCATAGTAGGGAAGAACTGGATGTTTCCCTCCATAGCCCAATGCCTTGCTGAGAGCTTAGAACATATGATCTAATTTAAGTGTCACAATAATTGGCAAAGAGAGATGTCATGCAAAGAGCTAACTGTAGTGTAGCTAATAGATATGAAATAGGACAAACTTTCAGAGTCATTTATATCTGGCTATGTCAAAATGACCATGTCAAAAGAAAAGTCACTGTTTTTAATGCCAGTAACAACACAAACAACAATCTAAACCTTTACTTATCCTTATTTACCACCAAAATTTAAGAGACTTTGTCCTTTGATTTCTGTATTGTTGCAAGGTTTTGTGGGCATGTACTTCTTTTAAATTAAAACAACAACCATGACATATGGTATCTTTTTAAATTTTTTTTTAACGTTTATTTATTATTGAGAGACAGAGCACGAGCGGGCGAGGGGCAGTGAGAGGGGGAGACACAGAATCGGAAGCAGGCTCCAGGCTCTGAACTGTCAGCACAGAGCCCGACACGGGGCTTGAGCCCATGAACCGTGAGATCAGGACCTGAGCCAAAGTCGGACGCTTAACCAACTGAGCCACCCAGGCATCCCCATGATATATGGTATGTTAATAATGACAAGGTCAGCATAAGTAGAAGCCCACAATTAACAGAGGTAGACAGTCCTGTGATTTTTGAAATCGAAAACAAAGTAAGGAGTCAAATCTAATTATTAAATTAAATAAATACGTGGCAGGGGGAGCTGGGTAGGGGTCTGGGATGGCAGGGGCACACTGGCTTTGCTCTTGATAGGTATAGAGGTTTTTAAAAATAATTTTAAAAAAATAATCACTCTAATTTCTGTGTTTCATATCTTGCTCTTACAGAGCCTCCTCTAATGTCTTTCTAAAATAGTCCTAACAGGGACCTCTGGGTGGCTCAGTCAGTTAAGGGTCCAGCTCGACTTTGGCTCAGGTCATGATCTCTCAGTTCGTGGGTTCAAGCCCCCCACTGGGCTCTGTGCTGGTAGCACAGAGCCTGTTTGGGATTCTGTCTCCCTCTCTCTCTGCCCCTCTCCCACTTGCTCTCTCTCTCTCAAAATAAATAAAAATAAACTTAAAAAGATAGTCTTAATAATTGTCATATAAATGCATCATCTTTTAAAATGGGTTGACTGGGGTGCCTGGGTGGCTTAGTCGGTTGAGCGTCCGACTTCGGCTCAGGTCATGATCTCTCGGTCTGTGGGTTCGAGCCCCATGTCGGGCTCTGTGCTGACAGCTCAGAGCCTGGAGCCTGCTTTGGATTCTGTGTCTCCCTCTCTCTGCTCCTCCCCCGCTCATGCTCTGTCTCTCTCTCTGTCAAAAATAAATCAACATTAAAAAATAAAATAAAAAAAAATAAAATGGGTTGACTTTAAAAATTTTCCAAAATGTTCATCTTTTGGAAAGTATGCTAAGGAAGAGCAATTGCTTCCCTAGGTTTTCTTCCCTTAGCAAGACTATTAAAAAGTTCAGGAGAAAATCTGGCAGGTTGAAATGCCAGCCATGCAAGGTACCAAAGAATTCCCAGAAGCGACCTTATTTAAAGTCTTTATAGACGTGATCACACGCGGTAAACCACTCACTTCAGGCAGTATGTAATTTTAGCCACCAAATGATGTCTACCCTACCCCCATCTCATTCCAAAGGGTCAAACGTGACTTAGTACCTTTTTGGGGATTTTTACCGCGATGCTTTGTAACTGACAGGCTTCAGTTACACTCCAGAGCCTGCTCTATACGAAGAGTTCTTATTATCGTACGTTCATATATCGTATCAGTCTTCACATCTACACAGCCACAGCTCTTTGCAAGGACATTCCTCTAAGACCGCTTGGGTATAATTTTACCAAGGCCTACTTGCCATTACAATGCTGAAACGGATATTTTGTCCTTCTAATTGTTCTCGGTGACATCAAAGCACAAAACACCCCAAGTGGCAAATGCTCATTGATTGTGAGTAGAGAGGATGTGGGAACGGACCAAGTCTATGGGCTGCAATCGTCTCTCCCACCACCACTCAGGTATGTCATACATGATCAAGACAACAAAAGTTTAGGGAGATGATCGGTATTAACATAACCACGACAAAACAGTTGGACACCAATCTGAAATACATTCTCAATACTCACATCCTGTTTGCTGCTCTCCATCTCTCTGCTACACTAAGAATTGACTCTCCCTCCACTTCCTCTTCAAGGTACTGCTTCCTGTAAATTGCAATTGGCTAGTTATTTATTCGCTCTATCGACTTAAAACTCCTTGAGAGCTAAAAGTATGACTTAGCCCGCTGGCCATCGGGCATACCAATAAATAGTTGTGGAAGAAAGTGAAACCTCATGTGATTCTAACGATGTGTTAGATGAACTCCACTCTGGGGTCTTCAAACAAAGCTCTTTCGCTCGTTCGGCAGCCAGTGGGAAGAATTTTATCAAGTTAAGGGTTCCAGGGGAGAGAAAAGGGACAGAGGTGGATGTGGTAAAAATGGAACCTCTACATTTTGAGTCATTGCTCTGTCACCAACCAGCAGTTTCTCCATCAGCAAAATAAGCGGGGGTTAGGTAATCTGGCTGTTACAAAATTCCTTGATTTAACGTGGCTTATTTTCCCATTTAATGTAAAATATTTGAAATGAGCCACCTTTGGCCTAAACTGCTCTAGTGAGCTGCGGTTGACTCATGTCTGAGTCTGTTCCCTCCTCTCCTGTGTATAGTTGTGGGGATTGGCTGGGATGTTGGAGCACCAGCATTTCCTGAGCTTAGGAGGCAGAGAATTAGGACAGATCATTCCCTTGACTCTCCCACAGCCTTCTTGTGACTTCTCCTTTCCATTTTGCTCTTCAGACTTCTTACCCCAGCCTCTTCTCTCTCCCTTCCCTTTGCTACTTATCTCTTTTGGGGAATGGGGCGCAGGGGAGGAAGTGGGAACAAAACCAGAAACAGAGGAACGCAAACAAAATTCATTCAGGTGATCTCTTCCGGAAAACAAATGGAAGTTCTAAATTTAGTCTATGCATTCCACTGGAACAAAATTATTAACAGTGTATTGCCAAGGGCACCAGGCCTTACTCTCCTTCTCTCACACTTAAGGAATAAAGCACTAAATGAATGGATGACCCATAATTTTCTAAGAAAATTCCAGATTTCACCTACAAAGCTAATCTCATCTGCGTAGCAATTAAACTCCTGGTAGACACCGTTCAAAGTCAACACAGTCCCCTCGGCCTGAATCATTCTTGGAGGCTTCCTCACTTCTTTCTGGTCTCTGGTCAAAAGACACTTCCTTGGAAAAGACTTCCCAGACCCACCCCATCACCTTCCTCTGACTTGACATGCGACCCCTTCTCCCTCGCCCAGGTTAATACACCAGTCCCCTCCCCATTCCTCACTGTGCATTTTCTTCATAAGATTTATCATCCTCTCTCTGTGTTTTCGTGTCTGTCCCTTCATTAGAATATAAGCTCCAGGAGGCCAGGCCATTGTTCCTACCTGGTTCCCGGTAGGCTTCCTAGCACTTAGAGCAGGGACTGGGACATAATAGGCGCTCAGGAAATAATCAGTATTCTTTCCAATGCTCTGAGACGACTTGCCAGTTTCTGTAGAGCCGCAGGACCCCTTCTCCCTCAGCCCACCCCACTCTGGGTCACCACCCACCTTCACCTGGTCCCAGCTCACGGGCCGGTCCTCCCACCTGCCGGCCACGGGGGCAGGGCCACTGGGACAGCGCAGCGCGCCCACCACCCGGACCCGGCAACTGCAGTTGGGCCCTGCGGCTCGGCTCAACCGCCCATCTTCAGGGCCCGCCACGCTTTCCCGCTGGTCCCAGGCGGCCGCGCCCGGGAGTGGCAGCGACGGCGACGGCGCCACCGCGCTTCCGCCGCGCTCGCTGAGCGGCCGTTAGGACGCCCGCGCTGCTACCAAATGCTAAGGATTCTTTTTGGACGGATCCGTTGATGTGGTAGTAAAACGTGACTCGTTTATCCGGCTCCCTCCGGAAGGAAGACGCATGCTTCCCCCAGCGGGCGGCGCAGGGGCCCCGCTCCCGAGCCCCAGCCTGGCCGGCCCCAGCCCTGCTTCTCACCTCCGCATCAAACTGACCAGCCCGGGCCTCCGCCGCAAGCCCCATCCCGCGTCTTCGGACGGAGGCAGCAGGGGCGACCCTTTACGGGGAAACGGCGCTGGGCCCCGCCATCCTCAATGTCGCCGTTAACAGGGTGTTAACATTTCTGCTTTAAGAGATACCCGTTCCCCCTCACCGCCCCCTCGCCCCGGAGATGATGCCCCCAGATATCCCTGCGGGGCGGGCCTGAGTGCTTGCCGAGAAGGCGGGGTTGGGGGGGGGGGGCGGCAATTCCTGGTAGTTCTTTTGGCCCCATTAGCTGTCTTCTGATGGGAAGTCCAACTGTCTACCTTGCCGCCTCCCAGAAAGGACTCTTCAGAGTTTGGGGGTTAGGAGTAATAAATAAAGGTCGTCCCCTGCTGCCTTTTTGTGGGTGCTCCCCAGGGGAGGGGAGGGGCCAACAGACAGATACACAAAAGTTTTAGAGAGATTATTCTTCCCCGAACCTAACCTGGAATTATTTGGAGCCTCCCCATGGTGGTTTGGCCTTTAGTAAAGAGGCGAGGCAACAGTGACAAGGTGGTTTTTTTGGCTTTTGGGTTTTTTTTTTTACAGATCTACACTGCCCTTCTCAAAAGAGACCGTCCTAATGCGCAATAAACGCGTGAAAAAGTGTGCAGCTGAGTTGGTCCTCAGGGGACCCCAGATTAAAACTGCTTGAGAGACCACTGCACACCCACCAGAAGGGTTAAAATGAAGGTGGAGGAAAAGAGAACAAAAAGGGAATGTATAGACTGTCCAGGGGAGTATACATTGATAAATTGGGTGCAATCACTTGGGGAAACTATTTAGCAGCATTTATTAAAACAGAACCTAGGCCTAGCCTATGACCCAACAGTTTCATTGCAAGGTATTTCGACATAAATGCATATACATGTTCACCAAAAAAAAAAAAACAGGTACCAAAGTGCTCATCTCAACAGTGTTCCTAATAGCTTCAAAACTGGGAATAATCCAAATGTCATTGAAAGAAGAATGGATAAGTACATGGTATAGTCACTCAATGAGAGTGTAATAGAGCCCTGAGAGCAAATGTCCTACAGTGGCACGCAGCCATATGGATGAGTCTCGCAAAGTTAAGTAAAAGAAATCGGGGTGCAAAGAATGTAGTCAATGATTGTGTGTATATAAAGGTCAAAACCAGCAAAAACTATGGTGTCATAAATCTAGATTGTGGTTACCCTTTGGGGAATTTGGACTGGAAGGGCTTTTGGAGTATGTTCTGTCACTTGGTCTGAGTGCTGTTAACTTTATAAAAACAACCATCCAATGAAAAATGTTTCCTTACCTGCTTCACTTGTAGAAGTTTTCAATCGAGAACAACAACAAAAAAGCCTAGGGCGCTTGGGTGGCTCAGTGGGTTGAGCATCCTGACTTCCAGCTCAGGTCATGATCTCTTGGTTCCTGAATTCGAGACCCACATCTCGCTCACTGCTGTCAGCACAGAGCTCCCTTTGGATCCTCTGTCCCCTTCTCTCTGCCCCTCCCCCATTTGTGTGCACACTCCCCCCCCCCCCAAAAAATAAAACATTAAAAAAAAAATGGCTGCTGCTAAAACACAAAGAACAAAAAAGCCTGACAAATTACTTTGTCCAACTTCTCTGTTCAATTCAACATGCATCCCTTTTATTGTCACTATCTAAAGGCACTAGTAGGCCCTGTGGAGTCTGGGAAGGATGTCTGTGCCTTCCAGGAGTTCATAATCAGTGCTACAGACATAAAAGTCATTGCTTAGGAATAGTCTTTGATACTATGCTAATTGTTAAGGAAATCCCAAATAATTACTCTGGAAGAAAGTTGGGGGAAAGAATATGCATCTAGGCAGAGTGTCTGAGTTGGAAGGGGCCTTAAGAGCCTTATAATTTCTTGTGGACAGGGGCTAGGGTGATCAACTGTCCCAGTTATCCCAGGACTAAGGGGTTTCCCAGGATAGTGCTGGGCAACCTGGGATGGGTGGTCACCCCAACAGGGGCTAGGCCTGATTCATTGTTAAACTTGAAGCTTCTAACACAGTCTGGTGCATGGAAGATCCGCAGTAAGCTCAGTGAGTATTAGTTGAAATAAAATGAAGGAAAATAGTAGCAAAAGCACCTAGTCAGGCGATACCAGCTCTTCTCTGAAGGTTAGGGAATTATGGATCAGGTAGGGATTAGGATCAGGTTGAGGAAGGCCTTGAATGCCAAGCTGAATAGAGTGGATTATGTTTTATTGACAGTTGGTAGCTTTTGAACAAAAAGAATGACATGGGAAAAAAAAAAATCTGTGCTTTTCTTTATTAAATCTAGGTCACTGAAGGGGATGAGTTGGCCTTAGTAGAGTCTACAAGCTGAAGTCCAGGGAGAGGGTAATTAGAAGTCCAGAAAAAAGTTGAATAATGGACTTTTAGAACTCTAAGGGAACTAAGGGTTCCATTAGTCTAATGCCTTTTTAATTGTTTAATTAACAATTTTTTCCTAGAATATGTTCCTTTTAGAAACTGCTCCTTCCACATCTTTTCTAAGTCTTTTTTTTTTAACTTAAAAAAAAAAAAGGTTTATTTATTTTGAGGGGGAAGGGGCAGAGCGAGGGAGAGAGAGAGAATCCCAAGCAGGCTCTGTGCTGACAGCACAGAGCCCAGCTCCAGACTCTTCATGAAATGTGAGATCATGACCTGAGCCAAAATTAAGAGTTGGAGGCTTAACTAACTGAGCCACCCAGACGCCCTAAGGTTGTTCGGTAAGTCTTGAACAGAGTGGACGAGAAGCTAAGTTTCTTCTCTGCACTGGCAGTGACCTTATACTACTTCAGTGGCTTCGCAGCTCTGTCACACTGAAACAAGATGTTTCTTGGGAAAGGAAGGAACGAGGTAGTATTTCTTTTTTGGGGGAAGTGAAATTTATCCAGTTCTTAAATTCTGAGAGTATAGCCTTTCCGTCTTTTTTTGTATTAAAAATGTAAATTCTCAGGGGCCTGGCTGGCTCAGTTGGTTAGGCGACTGATTTCAGCTCAGGGCATGATCTTCGAGGTTCATGAGTTCGAGCCCTGCATCAGGCTCTGTGCTGACAGCTCAGAGCCGGGAGTCTACTTAGGACTCTGTGTCTCCCTCTGTTTCTGACCCTCCCCCACTCACACTCTGTCTCTCTTTCATTTCATAAAAACAAAAAAAAAAAACAAAAACAAAAAAACAACAACTAAAGATGTTAATTCTCTTGTGAAATGATGGTTATAGTAGAAGATAGTTGGTAATGTTTTTTTTTTAATTTTTTTTTTTTATTTTTGGGAGAGACAGAGAGACAGAGAGAGAGAGAAAGCAAGGGAGGAGCAGAGAGAGAGGGAGACACAGAATCCAAAGCAGCCTCCAGTCTCTAAGCTGCCAGCACAGAGCCCGACGTGGGTCTCGAATCCACGAACCGTGAGATCATGACCTGAGCCAAAGTCGGACGCTCAACGGACTGAGCCACCCAGGCACCCTGGTAATGTCTTTATGTCACTGTATCAAAAGTTCTCTGTTCCCCATTATATCCCGATTGGTTTATAAAATAAAAAAGTGTGAAACAGACTTTGCTTCCTTCTTTTGCCGGTTCTGGCTCAGAGTCCTTTCATTCTACTTATTTATTACCAAGCATGTTCTTTTTTTTTTTTTTTTTTCCTTCACAGTTTTTTATTTGAGTAATCTCTACACCCAATGTAAGGCTCAAACTCACGACACCGAGACCAAGAATGGCATGCTCCCCTGACTGAGCCAGCTAGGTGCCCATTACCAAGAACATTTTTAAAATGTAAAGGGGTGCCTGGGTAGCTCATTTGTTTGAGTGTCGACTCTTTTTTTTAAATTTTTTTTTTAATGTTTATTTATTTTTGGGACAGAGAGAGACAGAGCATGAACGGGGGAGGGGCAGAGAGAGAGGGAGACACAGAATCGGAAACAGGCTCCAGGCTCTGAGCCATCAGCCCAGAGCCTGACGCGGGGCTCGAACTCACGGACCGCGAGATCGTGACCTGGCTGAAGTCGGATGCTTAACCGACTGCGCCACCCAGGCGCCCCGAGTGTCGACTCTTGAGATTGGCTCAGGTTAATGATCCCAGGGTCGGAGGATGAAACGGAGTGGAGCCCTGAATGGAGCCCGACCAGGGAGGAGCCCCTCCTGGAGCCTGCTTAAGATTCTCTCTTTCTCCCTCTGCCCCCTCCCTATCTCATGCTCTCTCTCTCTTTTTTTATTGTTAAGTTTATTCTTGAGAAAGAGAGAGAGGGAGAGAATGGGGGAGGGGCAGAGAAAGAGGGAGACAGAGAGTCTGAAACAGGCTCCCCAAGCCCAACGTGGGGCTCGAACCCACGGAATTGTGAGTTCGTGACCTGAACCGGAGTCAGGCGCTCCGCTGACTGAGCCACGCCAGGCGCCCCTTGTGCTCTAAAATTAAAAAAAAAATTTTTTTTTTTTAATGCAGGTACATATATACTTGTGACAGGTATGGCTGACACCCATTCTCTCTCTTTATATCTTTCCCTGTACCTACAGAGGCTGGAAAACCAAAACCTCGATTTCCTAGATTTCCTTGCAGCTAGGGTTCTAGTTGTTAAGTTTTGATCTATCAATAGTTGGCACATCCAAGAGACTTGAAAAGTGAAAGTGAGGCAGGGGCCATCTTCTGGCTGCTTTGGTTGTTGCTACTGGCCAGCATGGTCATGGGATGTAGGGTTTTTCTGCAGCAGTGTTCCAGTATCCACTTACAAGCTTCATGGTCCCTAAAGGCTCCTGAGGCAGTGTGAGCAACAGTAGCTTCCTGACTGCTGGGTCATAACCAAGGCACTATGTTCTTGAACTCAATAGTTTCAGCAACGGTCTTGATTCCTCCCCTTTGTGAAGGTTCCCTGCTGAGTGAATTTACTAGTCTTGTCTTTGTTTTGGCTTTTAAGTTTATTTACTTTGAGGGGAGGGGGTGGGAGGAGCAGAGAGAGAGAGAATCCTGGTGTGGGGCTCCAACCCACTAACCGGGAGATCACATCCTGAGGCGAAATCAAGAGTCAGACACTCAACCCACTGAGCCACCCAGGCGCCCCAGTAGTCTTGTTTTTGAAGCCATTTCTGGGATGCGGCAGAGGCCCTGCTCCTTTTAGGTCCTTCCAACAATTTTGTAAGTACTCACGTTCCTGTATTAAGACGTTTTCTGCCCAAAATAAAGTGGTTTCTGTTTATTGTAGCCAACCCTGACAGATAGGACATCTAAGCAATAGTAAGTACTTTGTCCCACCTACACCTCTGCCTTCCCTTTTCCTCTTCTTTCCATAAATTCCAAGTGCAGCATAACCTGGTACTTGCTTTCTTTGTCTTTTGGAGCTTTGTAGCCATTCCTTGGACCTCCATGGAAAGAAACAAGATTACTGTGTTTCTCAAGGCAGGTGGTTGGAGAGGTGGGCGCAGTTAGGTTAAAGATTTTCCAGAAGGTTAAAGATTTTCCTAGGGCCTAAGATTCTGACTCAGTGTCTTATATTCTCACCAATCAAGATGTCACTGGTTTATCTTTACGTGCTAGAGGCCTTGGATCTTTGATCAGGAACAATGCAAGTTTCTTTCTTTTCTTTCTTTTCTTTCTTTCTTTCTTTCTTTCTTTCTTTCTTTCTTTCTTTCTTTCTTTCTTTCTTTCTTTCTTTCTTTCTATCTTTCCTTAGACTTGATGCTAGGCTCTATTTTCCCTCAGAGACAATTTCTGCTTTGATTTATTGCACATCATCAAAAGGAAAGTGACAGACAGTGCTTAACTGTATGAATTATTAACCCCAAAGTAATTTTGTATGTTTCCACATAATTCATATAACATTACTAGGGGGAAAAATGCACTTTTATCTCATAAATATAATTCTTTAAAAAAAATTTTTTTTAACATTTATTTCGACAGAGAGAGAGAGAGAGAGAGAGAGAGAGACAGAGCATAAGCGGGGGAGGGGCAGAGAGAGAGGGAGACACAGAATCCGAAGCAGGCTCCAGGCTCTGAGCTGTCAGCACAGAGCCCCACGCAGGGCCGAACTCACAGACTGAGGGATCATGACCTGAGTGGAAGTCGGATGCTCAACGACTGAGCCACCCAGGCGCCCCAGAGCACAGTTTTTAGATCATGTTAAAGCACTGATGAAATCTTGCTATTAACTTGCTGGAAAGCAAGCAATTCCATAATCTCTAGTATGATGTTTATCTCTCAACACTCTCAAAGAGTTAAGTTCTTCCTACCCTCGAATCTCAGATTTTTCCATTCATTGGATGTAGAAGACATCTTTTTACTAATTCCATCTATCTTTTCAATTTTTCTAGAAATGCAGGTTAAGGGGAAATCTGCTTGCAAAATTTAAAGTCCTCAGGGTATTAAGGGGGAAATGGTAGTGTTTTCACAGGTAGGTAGCTTCCCAGGGAGGTCTAGGAAGCAGATCTAGCTTTCATTTTATGGCTGGATTAACCAAGGTGGTAGGTGTGAAACATTTCTTCAGGATCATAAAAGTGACATAAATACTTTAAAAAGTCTTATTCTTGTTTGGTTTACATCACCTGCCAGTACCTGACGCTACGAGGCATCGGAGACAAAATGATGAATACCCAAGCTTTCTTTTTTGATTAATCCTTTTCCTTCAGACAAATCGTTTCAGTTCTCTTCACCTCCGCCCACTCTCTTCCATTATTTTATGAATGCTTTCTTTAGGAACCCACCTGCTTGGATACTGTGGTCCAGGGTCCGTCCTTAGCTTTCTCTATTAAAGCCTCAGTTTCCCTAGCCTTCCCTTCGGGCAAGGTTAAACCCCATGCTTTTCCTTTCCTCTGTCTCATTCTTGTAGGTAATGTAAGTAAATGGGAAGCCTGGGACCAAAGGCTCCTAAGAATGTAATTATCATGTGTATTCCAGAAAGCCAGGGTACGCGCTGACTTCTTCGAGTAAACAGGAAATTATCGATCCTATGCAGGAAATGACCTTGTTTGAGGGCAACGAAGGTGCCGCGGATTTCCCTCTTTCCTTCAGTTCCCTTCTAAACTCATTTCCGGGTTTCAATCAATTTGGTCCTTCAGTACCATAACAGAGTCCAGCTCGCTCTTCTCAGTCCCACCCCAGACATCGTCCCTGAGAGGATGGCCAATAAGCCCTTCACTGTAGTGGACATTTGTATGCCTTGTTTTTACCTCACTGCAAATCTCCACCAATCAGTAGTTGCGGTAGGCTGTACCAAAATAATCTTCACTTCCTCCCCCCAATAGCCACCCCCTCGCTTGCGTCATCCTGATGGATTACTTCTGTAGCCAATCAACAAGCAAGCTTGGGCCCAGCCTACCTTAAACTCAATCAATTAAAACGAAGACGGGGAATTGGGGCGGAGAATGGAAAACTTGCCCCCTCTTTTGGAAATGGCTTGGAGGGGCGCGTCCGGATTTCGTGGATTTACAATTTTCGACTAACAATCACCGCATGCCGTATACCTCACATGCCTCAGTTCTGTTGTCTTCGACCCCACCCCAAGATGAGCCCCACCCCTCACATATTCCTCCCCCACCCCCGCCAATTTCAGCCGGACACGCCCCCATCCTGAAGCCTCCGGAAAAGAACCAAACCCAATGGCCGGTGCTTTACACGTTCCTCCCGTGCGCCTAGAGTAGGGGAAGGAGAGACCCTGCGGCCTCGGGCGCCAATCTTTCCATTCAGTGCGTCTTTCCTCCCTTCCCCACGTTCCCGGGTCGGAGCTGACACGGGAGTGGGAGGAGCCGAGTGCCCGCTTGGCTGGGGGAGAGGCCAAAGCTTCTTAAGGTGGAACAGAGCTGTTGGGAGGCTGGGCCTCAAAACCACTGGGATGTGACGTCCTCCTGCCTTCCAACCTCGCTTCCTACAGTTTTTCATCCCGTAACCGTAGTTCTACCCTTGGTTTTAGGGAGAATAAACAGGCTAATAGAGGACATAAAGTTAGCATAGGAAACTTAAGATAATAAACAGTTATGTATGGGAAGGAAACCTAACATGGAGAGAATTTAATCCCCTCTGCTGTGTTCTATTCTGTGCTCCCGACATTACCCTTTAAAGTAGCAGCTAGAATTTTTCTGATGTGCAAACGTGAGCGCAAATTTCGTCTGTAAATATTTCTAAATTAATCGTTTGTATGTTCCTGTATTCCCTACCCACTAGATCTGACTTCAGCCATGAAAGGAAGCAAGAATCCTGTGCTTAGTGGCTTGTGGGTTACTTCCTACACCTTTTACCAGCAGGTCCCCTGGAAAACTGGAAGAGTGTAGGCGGTGTATGACACAGCCTTGCAGTCTGGCTCTGGTTCACTCTTCTCGGTTGTAAAATTGGGATAATAATAAAAGACATAGTGTAAATGAAAACGTCGTAATCTGAAAAGTGTAAGCAAACAATAGATAATACAGTATTATAAATACAAAGCATATAATTATAGGACATATTTACATAATCCTTGCTATCTTGCATTTTTTAAGCAGTATTAAAAAAATTTTTTTTTTAAGTAAACTCTCCCCCCAATATGGGGCTGGAACTCAGTACCCCAAGATCAAGAGTCCCATGCTCCAGGGACTGAGCCAGCCAGGCTCCTCTTAAAAATTTTTTTGGGAAGTGGCACTTGGGTGGCTCAATCCCTTAAGCATTTAGCATCAGACTCTTGTTTTCTGCTCAGGTCATGATCTCCTGGTTTCTTGAGTTGGAGTCTTGCATCCAGCTCTGCTCTGACAGGGTGGAGACTGCTTGGGATTCTCTCTCTCCCTCTTTCTGTGCCCCTCCCCCACTGGCACCGTTTGTGTCTCTCTCAAAATAAATAAACTTAATCTTTTGGAAAATTTCAAACACATACAAACGTACAAAGGATAGTATTTATTTGTTTATTATTTATTTAAGATTTTATTTTTAAGTATCTCTAGACCCAACATGGATTTGGAAGTCACAACTCTGATTTCAAGATTCCCCCAGCCAGGTGCTTTGAGAATAGTATTATTATTATTTTTTTAAACCATATGGAGTGGTCTAGCTGGCTGAGTTGGTGGAGCATGTGACTCTTGATCTAGGGTTGTGGGCTTGAGCCCTATGTTTGGTGTGGAAATTATTTAAAATACAATTTAAAAAAATAAATAATTTTAAAAGCCTGTTGTAATAAGCAATGCTTGGTCAATCTTTTATCATCTGTACCTCTCTCACCCGATTATTTTGAAGGAAATTTCAGGCATTTCATGATTAAATACTGCAGTATGCATTTTTAAAAGATAAAAATCCTTGGGGCGCCTGGGTGGCTCAGTTGGTTAAGCTTCCGACTTTGGCTCAGGTCATGATCTCATGGTCCAGGAGTTCGAGCCCCACATCGGGCTCTGTGCTGACAGCTCAGAGCCTGGAGCCTGCTTCAGATTCTGTGTCTCCCTCTCTCTCTGACCCTCCCCCATTCATACTCCGTGTCTCTCTCTGTCTCAAAAATAAATAAAACATTAAAAAAAAAACCTGAAAAGATAAAAATCCTTAAATAAAAACACAGTATCATTAACACATCTAATACAACAATAACTCTTTGATATCATCAGAGTCAAGATTGAAATTTTACCAGTGACTTCATAATATTTTTTCCAGTTGCTTTGTTCAAATCAGGATCCCCCCAAATGCCCATATATTGTATTTGGTGGATATGTCTCTTTTTTTTTTTTTAATTTTTTTTTTCAACATTTATTTATTTTTGGGACAGAGAGAGACAGAGCATGAACAGGGGAGGGGCAGAGAGAGAGGGAGACACAGAATCGGAAACAGGCTCCAGACTCTGAGCCATCAGCCCAGAGCCTGACGCGGGGCTCGAACTCCCGGACCGCGAGATCGTGACCTGGCTGAAGTCGGACGCTTAACCGACTGCGCCACCCAGGCGCCCCATTGGTGGATATGTCTCTTTATCCGTATACATTGCATTTCGTTGTTATGACTTTTAAGTCTCTTTCAATCTTCAGGTTCTTCTTCCCTCATGCACTTAACTGAGTCATAGTTTTCTCCACAACACTGTGAAATAGGTATGAATATTATCCACATTTTACTGATGAGGAAACCGAACAGTTAAGTGATTTAAGTTCTCACAGTTATTGAGCACCAAAGCTGGGATTTGGATACACAAATCTTATTATCCACTGTGTTTCATATAATACCTAGATATTTAATAAATGCTTCCAAAACAGTATTGTGACATATTAGTCACCAATATGATGAACTGTTTTGCTCAAGGTAGACTAACATTCATGCGTTATGTAGTATGTGCTATTTTAGAAAAGGGTGGATCCTTATATTTTGGTTTCTTGCATGTTTTAGTGTATATATATATATATATATATATATATATATATATATATGTAATTTTTATTTTTTAGTGAGCTCTACACCCAATGTGGGGCTCAAACCCACCACCTCAAGATCAAGAGTCACATGCTCTACTGCCTGAGCCGGCCAAGTGCCCCTCAGTGACTATATTTTTATTTGCTCCATATCACCCTCCTTAATGCAAAGTATACAAAGAATGAATGCAAGTGCTTCCTCTGTCTTAGGGTAAAACCAAAACAAACACAAGGTTATTTATCAGTTTCTTTTTCTTTTAAATTAAAAATTACATAAGCAAAAACCATACAAATGCTAATTATAGATATAGTAGAAAATGATGTAAACGAAATAATCGTCAAGCTCACATCTTTGGTGTATATCCACCTGAATGTGCACATGGGCGTGTGCATACTCAAATATACGCATACACATAAGTATATATTTTAAAGAGCAATTATATAACTGTATTATACAAACTTTCTAAACATGATTTTCTCACTGGATTATATTCAGATCTATGAAAAAAATTTGTTCTTTAGGGGCGCCTGGGTGGCTCAGTCGGTTAAGCGTCCGACTTCAGCTCAGGTCACGATCTCGCGGTCCGTGAGTTCGAGCCCCGCGTCGGGCTCTGGGTTGATGGCTCAGAGCCTGGAGCCTGCTTCAGATTCTGTGTCTCCCTCTCTCTCTGCCCCTCCCCCGTTCATGCTCTGTCTCTCTCTGTCCCAAAACTAAATAAACGTTAAAAAAATTGGTTCTTTAAAATAATACATGCCTATTGCAAAATATCTAAATGGTAAAGAAGATATAAAAAGAAAATCAACTCCTCGCTAATCCTGCCTTCCAGAGTTAAACGTAATTACTCTTTTAAAAGGTAAATAGTATTCTATTATACAGATGCACCATTATTTATTTAACAGTTACCCTATTATGGTTATTTAAGCAAATTTTCTCATTTTCTACCGTTGCAAATAATGCTGCAGCAAATATCTTGTATATATCAAATAATTTCTTGAGCTTTTTTCTAAATTTCCAGGAAAAGAGTCTAAACCTTCCCTGGCTTTCCCATTTTTTTTTTTTTTTAAGTTCTAACTTTATTATTTTTTTTTTAACGTTTATTTATTTTTGAGACAGAGAGAGACAGAGCAAGAACGGGGGAGGGTCAGAGAGAGGGAGACACAGAATCCGAAACAGGCTCCAGGCTCCGAGCTGTCAGCCCAGAGCCCGACGCGGGGCTCGAACTCACGGAGTGCGAGATCGTGACCTGAGCTGAAGTCGGACGCTTAACCGACTGAGCCACCCAGGCGCCCCTCCCATTTTTTAGTACTTCTACCTTTCTACCCCTGCCCCCCAAATTCCACATACATAGAAAATGTTGTGGAATACATAGAAATGGTTGATCAATAAAACATAACAAAACATCCAAAACATAGCAAGAAGCATTTGGTGCCAAATTATCTGTGTGTGGGAGAATGAGTTAATGTTTCAAAGAGGGGGAAAATACGGCTTTAAATCTGGAGAGTGGAAGGGTGGGGAGAAAGAAAAGGCTCAACTGGACTCCACTTCCTTTAAGTTTAAGGATTTTTTTTCTTTGTAAAATATATGCATTTGGTGAAAAATATATGTATGTGTGTTCACACACACATACACACACACAAATATATGCAGAAAGGGATCCCAACCTTTCTGCTTTCTATTTACACAGAGGAAATGCCACTATTTTCTGTTTTGAGTGTAGTTGACACACAATGTTAACATTAGTTTCAGGTGTACAACACAGTGATTGGGCAAGTTTATCCATTGATCCATTGTAATGAACAAGGCTATGCTAGTTACAAGTGTACCTACCATCTGTCCTCGTACATTGCTGTTACCTAAGTTTAAGGGCGGTTTTTAATTCTGACAGTTCAGAGGAATGAAATAGAAGTTAAGAGTTGGGTCTTGGGGGTGCCCGAGTGGGTCAGTTGGTTAGGCTTGATTTCCGCTCAAGTGATGATCTCATGGTTTGTGAGATCAAGTCCCATGTTGGGCTCTGTATTGGCAGCACGGAGCCTGCTAGGGATTCTCTCTCTACCCCTCCTCTGCTCACGCTCTAAGTAAAAAATAAACTTTAAAAAAAAAAAGAGTTGGGTCTTTGGAATCCTTGGATTGTTAGTCTAAGTCTCGACTTTGCTAGTTACTAATGATGTGAATTTAGACATCGTCAATATCTCTAAGTCATAGTTTTCTCATCTACAAAATAGGTATTGTAATAGTAGTACCTTGTGGGATTGCTAGAAGAATGAAACGTGACAACACATGCAGAGTGCTTAGCTCAGTGCCTGGCACATTGTAAATACAACGTAATTTTATATAGGTATAATTTAGATAAAGTCTGATACATTTAGCCAGATGATAAGACTTTATTATCTAAAGGCGAAATGATGTCATCAAGCTACAATCTTGAATATGCAGTCTTTTTCTGAGCAATTCAAATATTTCATGGAAAATATTTTTTGCATTCATATTGTTTTATATGATAGAAAGTAGGACAGTTTGAGAAAAGTGTAACAGGCCAGAGGATGAAACATGTAAGAATTCCCAGAGGAATAACGCGACTGGAAGAGGAAAGAAAAGAGGAGGTGGGCTCCCTGGTGGCATTTTCTGCCTCTGGGCGGGGGTTATTCTGGAAGGGGCAGAGAATACCATCCGATATTGTCTGACACTCAGGATAAGATATGTTATAAGACCGTCAAACGAGCTGAACGATAATCCTATTTTGCCTCCTTTGTATACTGTACCGTTTAAAAAGCATTTTCACACACCCTATCTCCTGTGATCCTTGCAACAGCCTTAGTGGGTAGGCAGGGCTGGTATCAAGGCCCCCTCCCCGCTGACTAAGATTCCATAGAAAAGGGGCCTTGCACAAGTTTACGCAGAGTTTAGTCTAGAGTGTTCTCCGTAACATGCCCCTTTATCCCTTGACACCTTCACTCCTTCGGCAAGCATTTCCTGAACTCCAGGATGAGGTCAGGCTAACACGTTAAACCCTTCCCAACGCCATACCCTGCATGCACTAGCTCAGGGGACCGAGAAGCCCACCGGAGACATGCCGGAGACAACGTCTCGGGTCCGCCGGGTACCGAACACGACAGCGTGCGCGCCTTAAAGCGCGGCTGACAGCGTCGGGCGCCTACGAGGGACCGTCCCGCTGGAGAGAGCAGGGGGCCGCCGTCCCGCGCCGGGGCCCGGCGGCCGGGCGGCCGGAGGTGAGCGAGCGGCGGCGCGGCCCCCGGGGCGGCGGGCCGCGCGCCGCTCTCCCCCGCGCGGCGCACCCCGGCGGCGCTGCCCGCGGCTCGGCGCCGCCCGCTCCTCCTTAACCCGCGCCGGGAGGCGGCGGCGGCGGCGGCCGGGCGGGCGGGGGAGGGGGAGGGGCGCGGAGCGCGGCGCGGAGGCCGGGGAGGAGCCGGGGCCTGCAGCGGAGCCGAGCCGAGCCCGAGCCCGAGCCGAGCCCTGACACTGTCCGTCCGCCTTCAGGCTCCCCGGGAGCCCGGACTGGCCGCAGCCCGAGAGGTGGCAGCGCCGGGGGCCTCACGCGCCGGAGGGAGCGGACCGGACGGGACGGGACTAGAAGAGGCGCTGCCGCCACAGTGGCCGGGGACCGGCGACGGGAGCCGCGGCCTCCCGGACCCTGCTGCCCAGGCCAGCTCAGGGAGAGCGGGGAGTAGGAAAACCCCACCCTCGGGGGCACCCCCGGAGCGGAGGCGGGAGCGGGGACGGGGAGCAGCCTCTCTCCCGGCCGGAGGGAAGACCCTCACCACTCGGGCGAGGCAAGGGGGAGACCCCTGGAGGGGAGACTCTCTCCTTCGTAGGGGCGAGGAAAACCCCCATCCTGGCCCGGGGATAGACCTCCAGAAGTAGAAAGGGGTGATCTTACTAAAGGAAGCCGACCGAGTGAGACCGCCCCAGCGTGCCTCCACCCCTCCAAACGCACACTCTCAGCAGTTCAGGACTTTTCGAGGCGAAGAGAAAAGGGGGAAATGCCTATGGAGTAGGCGCCCTGCATCCTATCCAGTACTCACGGGGGAGAGGAGTCCTTGCATTCAGAAGCGGGGGACCCTCCAGGGACAGAAGAGGAGTCGGCTTTCAGCCTTTCAGGAGAGGGGAAGAACTGTCCCCTCAACTTCCTTGTACCTAGACAGTGGAACAGGGCAGAGCCCCTCCGCTCAGATCTCCAGCAGACACAAGGAGCCCTCCACTCCCGAAAGATCCACTTTGGGGGGGAGGGGGACTCCCCCAAGGGGGAGGAGACAACTCCTGGTTGGGAGAGGCTCCTCCCCTCCTCCCCAGGGGAACAGGCAGGGTGTGGGGGGTGTGCCACCTTCCCCAGGTAGGACCTCCTTCTCCCCCTCCCCCTCCCCCTCCTCCCTCCGCTCCTCACCTTCAGGGGACCCGGTTCCCCTCCCCAGCTTGGGATGCTCAGCCAAGTACGGGAAGAGCCACCGAGGATGACACGCTTCATCTGCCTTTGAAGAGGGGAGTCCCTCCAACCCCAAACTCCAGTACCAGGTGGTTCCCTCCCTTTGCTGGGGGAACCTTGGAGACAGGTTAGTACTCTCTTTCACCTTCTCTGTCCTCTTTAGTACTAGTGGGTGTAGGGGCTGAGCTGGTGGCTCGTGGGTTTCACTGCCGGGGAAGGTAGGGTAATAACTCAGAGAATCCCCAGGGCAATGTGTTCTGAGGAAGCTCTCGGATTCCAACTGACATCTTGCCGCCCAGGCTCTGGGAAATGGGCTTCTTTAGCGTTTGAGGACTAGACAGATGGGAGTCATTTGAGGTCCCCGGGGAAATGTACGTTTTCATGCTGACGGCAGAGGAAGATCAGCAAGCACCTGCATTTTCACAACGCCATCCATACGGCGTAATAATGATGGACACATCCCAACCGGACTCCCATACCCTCCTCCGTTTGGGGGCTTTTTTCACCCCAGAGTGGGCCCGCCCCAAAGTCATCGTGGCATCCCAGAGCCTGGACTTGACTTGCCTCCATTGGCATTGCATTTTCTTACCTTGGAACCCTGCCTCAGCTTAATGTCCAGCAGATCGTTTTCTCCCACCCCTGTGGTTACCGTCTCCTGGACAAGATGATCAGCCTGTCCCCACTCACCCTTCCTCAGACACCAGGAGGCCTTCTCTTGTGACATTCCCATTCCTGGATGGAATAAAATCTTCCGGCAATAAACACCAAAGGGAAAAGGGACAGCCCCCACATCCCAAGGCAAGAAGAAAGGGTGTAGGGAAGTCTAACTCCTGGGTCGAAGTTCCTCCCTGGGGCTGGCCCCGTACCACTGCCCCTGTGCCCTCCGCAGCTCCTGCCCTACACTGACAGGTCCTCAGGAAAAGGTAGATCCCGGATAGGAAGAGAGGGGTGCCGCTGCCTAGCCTCCTTCCACTCTTCCATCCGAATCAGTTGACCACCAGGGAGATTTGACCTCCGATGAGTTTTCTTTCAGAAGAGCACCTAACAGCTTCATCTTGTCCCTTCCTGTTTCTTGTTCGGTTCCGTGTCTCTGGAAGCTTATATTGAAGTTTGCTCTCATGAGACGTGAGCAGGAATCATCAAAGCCCAGACTCTTCAGAGAAGGCAGGAGAACTGTGCCAGGAAATCCCCGCTAGCTGACCCGGAGGGGGGCGCTGCGGTCAGCAGGGTGTCTTTCAGCCCGGGGTCGCTAGCTTTCCTGTTGTGCCATTAGCATCTGCCTCATCATCTGCAGGCACCTCACAGCCAAACCAAGTGGGAGGCTTCATCCTACGTGATTTTGGTGTTTTCTTCTTCTTTCTCTGACTGAGCCGTGGGGGGCTGCCTGAGTCCCTAAATGCGCATACTTGGTCCTGGAAGCTACCGGCTAGTAGTGTATGAGGCAGGGTTACGATCCGGCTTTTTACGGCTGTGCTATAGAAGGGCGGTCACGTGTTTCTTCATTCAGGTGAATGTGGCTCCTCTGTGTTTCGAGTGGTTACGTGTATGTGGAGACAGTTACGCATGTACTTTTCATGCGAAACCTCCAATCACCCAGAATCCTATGTTTCTGGTAGGCCTCTAGAAGCAGGTGCTCCTGTGCAAGGACCTAGAGAAGGTGCTGGTCAGGATGCTCTGCTTGGAGAAAAGGCTCGGCCTGCCCTGGCCGGTGGGAACCCTCCTGAATGGCTGCACGAAAGTCATCTCCTGCGGCAGGGCAGCTCAGGGTCAGCCTGGGGGCCACTTCTTCTAGAACTAGCAGGAGAGTTTAATTCCTTTTTTTTTTTTAATGTTTATTTATTTTTGACAGAGAGAGACAGAGCATGAGGGGGGGAGGGGCAGAGAGCGAGAGGGAGACACAGAATCTGAAGCAGGCTCCAGGCTCCGTGCTGTCAGCACAGAGCCCGACGTGGGGCTCGAACTCACGGACGGTGAGCTCATGACCCGAGCCGAAGTCGGACGCTCAACCCACTGAGCCACCCAGGCGCCCCGAGTTTAATTTATGATGTCTCTGGTCTCAAAAGCATGAGGATCCTTGGCTCTCAACTCTAGGACTCCCTCTCCCACCTCTTGAAGGAGCCGACTGTGGTGTAATAGCAGCTGATTTCTTTACAAAGTGCTTTCCCAGACACTGGAATGCAACCTGTTGAATGGCTCAGGGCAAACCACGTCCCAGAACTACCAGGTGTCCCACCACCGCACCGTGTAACGGCGGCCTGGCCGGGACTGGGTTTCCCTAATTTTCCCTGCCTCTGTGGAATCCGTTAGAAGCAGATGGCTGTGGGCCTGGATTAAGCTACGATTCGGAAAGGGCCGTTTTCCAGATCGCGTCTTTTACGACGAGACCTGGTTCTTGCTGAAAAACAAGAGATGATATGCCCTCACTCCTTCATCTTCGGAGTTGACTTCATCCTGGCCTCGGTCAGCACTGGGGTGACACGATCCCCCAAGGAAAAGTTTGGGGTTCTGACATCCCGAAAGCTACTGCAAGCTCAGCGCAGGTTTTGTAAACCGTGGCGGGCTTTGCTGCTTCCAGTCTTACCTCTCTGGTCTGTTTTCTAGTTTCTAATTTCTAATATTCTCTCCCCTCCTGCCCCATTAAAAAAAAAATAGCTATACTTACATAACACGTGCTAAATACTTTGAAAATATCAACTCGAGGCAATCGTTACAACAACCCTATGTAGGTGCGGTTATCATCTCTATTTTCTAGAAGAAACTGCAACACAGAGAGGTTAAGTAACTTGCCTGCGCTGGCACAGCCAGTGGGTTGTGGAGCCAGGATTGAAACCCAGGCGGCCTGGCTGGTAATTGGTAATGTGGTAAACTTAACCACTGCTCTGTTAGTTTTGGCATTCTGTACGTGGCAGGGAGTTATCGCTCCTTAATGCCTGACCTGGCACCACACAGGGAACACTTATTGGCCTTTCAGATAAAGCGGGAAGAAAACCGTGCCTCTTATTTGGGATCTTACACGTCTCATCCAGGATCAGTCTTCCGCTCCAACAGAGTGTCTTTCGGTTTTTCTCAGCCTTTCCCCCAGTACTGTAGTCTTCCTTAGAGGTCCTGTGGATCTGATGGAGCCTGCCCTCTGGCTGCCTTTCCCAGTTTCTATGGGTATTTCCTTTCAGTCTTCCAGCACGCAGAGAAGAATGTAGCCTGACTCAGGTTCTGCCCAAGCCCAGTGGCACGAGGCCCACCTGGAGAGAGAGGTCTGGGTAACTAGGTTGGTCGGACGGAGACATGGAAGTACCTCTTGTTTGCTTTTCTAATAATAGCTCTGAACATTAGCCTCGTGCCATTATTTTGGGGAGCATGGAATGCGGGGCAGCCACGAGCTCGTTAAGCTTCATTCACTTCCCTCCAGGGAGGAAGCTTTGGCAGTGTTTATGACTCCATCCCTTTTATTGAAGGGGGAAACCGAGGCATCAGGACTTTAGGGAGCAAGGGGTGGTTCGGGACATTTAGTGTTGGTGAGTCAGTGTCAAGGTGGGGAATAGAACCGAGGGAGCTCAGTCTCTGAGATCCTATGCATTAGGCTGCCCTTCAAGAATGGGGAAGTGGCGAGGGCAAGGAAGTCAGATGGGTAAAGGGAGAATGGTGCGAAAAGATCAGAAGGACCTTTTGCTGCAAGCGTCTTGTAGCTGGTAAGGTTAAGATATATTTTGAGCGCTGGGTGGTATCTGGAGGGCTGACCGGGAGGCTGCTGCGGAGAGGTTAAATTTAACCTCTCCTAACCTGCTTGCCGGGTTGCGGAGAGGGCAGGGCACAGAACAACTAGCAAAAGGCTGAGAGTGCTTCCCCTTCTGGAATTCACGGTGATCGGCATGTGCCACACGGGTTCTGTGAACCACTTGAAATTTACTCTGTAGATTGTCCCTGTCCAACGTGGGGAGACTTTCAAATGAAGCATCCTGGAAGTCTTCTGTGTTCTTAAGATGAGGTTTCCTAGGGATCTTGAGCAGGAGATAATGGGGGATTCTTTACAGGCCCCCCCCCCCCCATCCTTTCTGGGGAGGGTCCAGGGGAACTCTGGTCCTTGAGAACCTGCTGATTGTCATGTTACTGTTCAGCTGGGAAAACCCAGCTGTAGGACCGATTATTGCCCCAGGTGCCCTGCTTTATCCCAGATGTTACGGAGTTTTGACTTACTAATGTGCTAGGAGGTCTGGCGCTTCCTGGAATGATTAGATGTCCCTATCAGTTCCCAAGTTTCCATGATTTTTAAAAAATGTTTATTTATTTATTTTGAGAGAGAGAGGGAGAGAGAGAGAGGGAGGGGGAGAGAGAGAGAGAGAGAAAGAGAGAGAGAGAATCCCAAGCAGGCTTTACACTGTCCATGCCAAGCTCCATGCGGGGCTCGATCTCATGAATCATGAGATCATGACCTGAGCTGAAATCAAGAGTTAGATGCTCAACCGACTGAGCCACCGAGGTTTCCATGATTTTAAGGCCAGATGGTAGTGGTGGGCTGAAAAGGAGGATGGTGGGGAGAGAAGCTGAGGGTGAAGGGGAAGCCCCTTCATGATGCTATTTATAAACATAGCCTTTTTTTTTTTTTCCTTCCTCCTGTCAACAGTTCTTGGGTTTCAACTGGGTCTCTTGCTGCTCAGTCCCCTGAGGCACTAAGGTGTTTCCCTCACCCTTGTGGAGTGGGTGTGTCGCTGGTGAGGCCCACAGCACGGGGGACATGTGTGTACATGCAAAGATCGCGTGGGCGGGGACCTGGGGGGTGGGGTGGGGGAGAGGGACACGAGTGAGAACTCTGACCCTGAGGAGAAAGGGTGAATCTCAAGGGGAAGGGTCACCGGTCGAAGAGTGAGCTGACGGCCTGAAGGGTGTGTTGGAGTCCGGAGAGAGGGTTTGGCGGTCGTATCTGGGGTTGAGCTTTTTTACCTGCAAAGTGTATGGATTTGTGTGTGCCATGCTTGTGCATATTATCCGGGTGCGGATTTAGAGATCACATACGCGATGTGTTTCTGCCCAGGATTCTGAATGCTGAGGCGCGCCAGCCCCGGCTCCTCGCGACAGATGCCCCGGTGGGGCTCTCAGCAGGGGCAGGAGAAAGAAACACCGGCCCGCATCTCCCGGGCGGTGCAGGCACAAACCCGTCAGGCAGCAAGTGCTCCAGGGGCTTGCCGGCCTGGGCCGTAGGGGAGCGCCAAATGGCTACCAAGCGCTTCCTGCCAGCCTTTCTAGACCCTGCAGTACAGGCAGCACCCGGCGTTCTTCACCTTCCCCCGCGGAGACGTCACTCTAGCTACACCTCTCCGCCAGCAGGAGCGCCCAGGCGGTGTGGGTGGCGGCAGGGTGTGCAAACATCAGGCGTGGGCGGTCTGGCAGCGCCAGGAGTTTGCACGGAGGTGCAGCGAGCGTGTGTGTGTGCCTGGCTGGGAAGGAAGGAGAGAGGAGGAGGGCGGGAGAAGGGGAGCCAGCTCTTGGCCCCGGAGTGGCTATTTTTAGCCGGGCTATCTGATTGTTACCGGTGTGCACGCAGCCGGGTGTCTCCCGGGCTCCTTGAAGCCCGGCGGGCTGAGAGGTGGGAGGTCCTTGCTGATGCCTTCTTCCTGGTGTTGGTTTGGTGTCTGTGGGCGGGAGCTCGCCAGGGGTAGCCTTAAAGGTGCGAGGGCAGCCCTACTCAGGATCTGTTGCCTCTGTGTGACTCTGTGCTCTGCTGGTAATGTACGTTGTGTAGCCGATTGCGATCTCTGGGGACGTGGGCCACCGTTTGCGTGTGTGTCTCGCGTCCGATCTGTCCTTTGCTGGTTGTCATATGCAATTTATGCTTGGGATATACCTCATGTGCCTCAGGTGCGCATGTGTGGGAATCAACAGGGTGCGTGCTCAAATAGAGCTGATACAAAACATCGTTAGAAGTGTCGGTGTGTGCTTCGTTAGTGTGCATTTGTGTTTACTCAGACTGTTTTTCTTTACGTGTTCACTTGTGCTATCTATCTGGGATGTTGTATGTAATCAAACAAGCGTCACATGATCGCAGAGTAGACTTTGGCTGATTTTACCTGGTATATGAAGTTTTTGTTTTGTTTTGTTTTTTAATTACATAGTTGAAAATGTTATGTTGCAGGGTTTCAAGTAAGGAGGATGGAGGGCATAGCTCAATTCCGTGGGTGGTTTGATATCTCTCTTAGTCCTGAAGGAAGGGAGAGAGTCCTATTGGCTTGTCCTATGTTAAGATGTAAGTACCAATCTGTCATCCGATAGACGATTGGTGATACGTTGTTCGGGGGCTTTGGGAACACTTGGCTGCGGGCCTTCCCATGACAGTCTCCTGTGGGAATTATAGTGCGAAGAAACTCTACTTCCCTGAAAGCACAAAGATTTGAATATTATTTGCCGCTAGTAAGCAGAGGTTACACTCCCCTATTCTATTTTCCTCTCCCCTTTGTTCTCTTCTGTGCAGAACCCAGAAGTACCATGGCTTCTGACCTAGAGAGTAGCCTCACCTCCATAGACTGGCTCCCCCAGCTGACCCTTCGAGCTACCATTGAGAAGCTTGGGAGTGCCTCCCAGGCTGGGCCTCCAGGTGGCGGCCGCAAGTGCCCGCCGGGCTCACCCACAGATCCGAATGCCACCCTGAGCAAAGACGAGGCAGCTGTCCACCAGGATGGCAAACCACGGTACAGCTATGCCACCCTCATCACCTATGCCATCAACTCCTCTCCTGCCAAGAAGATGACCCTCAGCGAGATTTACCGCTGGATCTGTGACAACTTCCCCTATTACAAGAACGCTGGCATCGGTTGGAAGGTGGGATGGCTTCTGTAGCCTGCGCTTATTTTCAGCCCTTGACAACCTTTTCCTCGACTTTTGTTTCTTCCTATAACCTGGTCCGGTTCGCTCTGACCTGTTGCAGAGATGTGCGAACTTAAAAATCTTACCATTTCCCATCCCCTGCTCTTTTTCAGAGTTGAACAACTTTCATAAGGTATAGCAGGGAAACTCCAAGGGATACCGAGCTACTGAGTGTAGTTATGAGGACGGCAGGATGCTTGTTGCTCGTCATACCCTCTTATCTTCTGAGTCCTCAAAAAGGAGATTCATTCATTTCACAAATGCTTATTGCCACGCTGCTATGTTCAAGTCACTGTGCAAGGCATGGCATTGCTCCTTCCTACCTAGAGGTAGGAGCCTCATCAGATTCCCAAAGCTTCATTGCACATAATCCTCATCTTTTAAAGAATCGTATGCCACTAATAATAATAATAATAATAAGGTCCTTCACCAACACCTCATCCGCCAAGCAAGTCCTAAGAGGATAAGTTGTTTGGCTGGAGCTAAAGGAGGAAGGAAACTCCTCTTCCAGGCAGAGAAGGAAGACTGATGTTCTCAGTCTTTTAGAAGCGCAACTCATCTGCCAATTGTTGAGTAGGGCTGGGACTCTAACGCAGTTCTTTCGCTCTGCAAATCACCAGTTAATGTACAAACCAGATGATGAGCTGGAGACTATTAAAGGCGTTCAGGTTTTCCTTGATGAATATGCCCCCGCCACAGACCACAACCCCCAACCTCACCCAGCACACATAGGCAACGTGGCTTCTTTCCTCCAAATGTGAGCATTCCGTGGGCGGTTGAGAAAACAAAAGGTGGACCTGTGCCGTTGTTTTGCTCCTAATTTATGTTTTGTTTTTATTTACATAAACCGTTTTCAAGTGTTATTCTTTGACCACGGATAGAATGAATTAAGAAACTGGACAGACGTGATTTCAAAAAGCATTTTTTTTTTAATGTTTATTTATTTTTGAGAGAGACAGAGACCACATGTGAGTGGGTTAGGGGCAGAGAGAGAGGGAGACACAGAATCCGAAGCAGGCTTCAGGCTCCGAGCTGTCAGCACAGAGCCCGACGCGGGGCTCAAACCCACGAACTGGGAGATCATGACCTGAGCTGAAGTCGGACATTCAACCGACTGAGCCACACAGGCCCCCCTGGACAGATGTGATTTTGAGGCGTTTATAAGCCTATTTTCAGTTGGGTGGAAAGATTGAAAAACTACATAATCAGATTATATACTTCTTTTATATACTGGAAGCACCTGGTGGTCAAGTTTATAGCCATTACCTCCCATCAGTTTAATTTCTGCATTTTCGTGTCTCATTGCTCTTGCTGTCTAGTAGGTAAGTTCCTCCATCAGTAAAGAGGTGCTCAGTTTGCTTGGTACTTGAACTTTATTGTGTGTTATGTCCTTTGGTGTCCCTCTGTGTCCTATTGGAAAATTTTCTGCTTTACACAATGCTCAAAGCTAACTTGCTTCTCTGTTTCCCTAGAATTCAATTCGGCACAACCTTTCTCTCAACAAGTGTTTCCGGAAGGTGCCCAGACCTCGGGATGACCCTGGGAAGGTGAGACACTCCTGTAAGCATTGAAAGAAGGGGCAGGAAGGAGAGAGGAGCAGTTGACAGCCCAGAGTCCTGTGGCTGTTTTAATTATCCAGAAGAGGAAATCATGTTAATTAGAGAAGCAGCTTTATTTTTTCTCAAAGGAACAGCGTGGCTATCAAGCTTGTGGGCCTCCACTGGCACGAGTGACTAAGAAAGATGGTGAAAGGGGCGCCTGGGTGGCTCAGTCGGGTTAGCGTCCAACCTCGGCTCAGGTCATGATCTCACGGTTCATGAGTTCAAGCCCCACGTCGGGCTCTGTGCGGACAGCTGGGAGCCTGGAGCCTGCTTCGGATTCTGTGTCTCCCTCTCTTTCTCTGCCCCTCCCCAGCTTGCACTCTGTCTCTCCCTCTCTCAAAAATAAATAAACATTAACAACAACAACAAAAAAAATTTAAAAAAAAGAAAGATGGTGAAATCTTATTTTTAAATAGACTTATTTATGGTAAAGTTGACTTTAATGCTGTCTTTTTTAATGTGTGGTACTCTTTCTAGATGTAAAAGGTGGACTTCAGAACCTTTGTAGGAACTTTTCTGTACAAAAATCCCATGACTTTTATCTTTAAAGGGGAAAAGAGATAGACCAGTTTCTTCATTGGATCAATGTGGACACTAGAGTTCAGGAGAGCCTTGCCTCAGATCACACAGAAGGGAAGGGTTGTGTCTGGACATTTCCAACTCTTTGAACTAGATACCAATGTTTTGGCCCTCCAGAACAATCCAGGCCTATGTTTGGGCCACTGGGCATACCTCTGACATACTCGTTGGGCTTTTAGGACATATTTACTCCTCAAAAATAGCCAGTTCCCTCAGGATTCTGTGTGATTCTCCATTTCTTTTCCTTTTGCTTTTCTTTTTTTCAAAAATTTTTTTTAACGTTTATTCATTTTTGAGAGACAGACAGAGACAGAACATGACCAGGAAGGGGCAGAGAGAGAGGGAGACTCAGAATCTGAAGCAGGCTCCAGGCTCTGAGCTGTCAGCACAGAGCCCGACGCGGGGCTCGAACTCACGAACTGCGAGATCATGACCTGAGCTGAAGTCGGATGCTCAACCGACTGAGCCACCCAGGTGCCCCTCCTTTTTCTTTTCTTTTTTTTTTTAAGTTTATTTAATTATTTTGAGACAGAGCGTGAGAGGGAGAGAGAGAATCCCAAGCAGGCTCCACACTGTGAGCGCAGAGCCCAATGCAGGGCTTGAACTCAAAACCCTGAGATCATGACCTGAGGCGAAACCAAGAGTCGGACGCTTAACTGACTGAGCCACCCAGATACCCCTCTCCAGTTATTTTTCTTAATATGACTTATTTGTTGGTGAAAATCCTCCCAAATATCTGCTTTACCAAAGGTGGGAATTTCCGTGTGTAATGATTTTGTTTTCTGTGGGGATGGGTTCTCCTTCCAGGGCTCTTACTGGACGATCGACACCTGCCCTGACATCTCCCGGAAGAGAAGACACCCTCCAGATGATGATGTAAGTCCCCACCTCGTGGGGAGGGGCTGCTTCTGCTCCACCTGCTCCTTCCGCAACCTTTCCCGTATTTTCAGTCCTTTTCTATGTTTGGGGCAAAGGAGGAATGCCCGCGGAGGTGAAACCATGGGTCTTGGGAGGATGTTTAGTTTCTACGTATGGATTTTGTTCTTTCACAATCCTTAGCTATCTCAAGACTCGCCAGAACAGGAGGCAAGCAAGAGCCCACGGGGAGGCGTTCCAGGGAGTGGAGAAGCCTCACTGCCTTCCGAGGGGAATCCTCAGATGTCCCTTCAGAGCCCCACATCTATCACCAGCTACAGCCAGGTAAGAAGAGAGGTGTCAGGTGCCTAGGGATGGGTGGATGGGGGTGGGGGGCAGTTGAATGGTTTCATATATCTGCCAGTTCAAAACTATGTACTGGGGATTTGTGATGCAGTAGGAGATAAATTGGGAAGGAAGGGGAAAGCACAAGAGGGAAGCTGAGAGGTGGACGTAACAGAACTTGGAGAATGATCAGGGGGAATAAAGTGGTAAGAAGAGAAGAAGGGGAGCCAGAAGGTTAGGAGAAGGGAAGATGGATGGAACATAAGAAAAGGGCTAGAGGTAATCGTGGTAGGAATAAGTGAGACAGAAGGAGAAAATGATGTTCATTCACTGAAAAGTCAGGAGAGGATGACGGCAAGCCAGGGAGCTTGGTGACCATTCCAGGGCTGTTTTGGTCCTTATTTAGGACATGCATCAAGTCTTTCTTACTCCTTTTTGCAGGGCACAGGATCTGTGGATGGCGGAGCAGTGGCAGCCGGGGCTCCAGGCCGAGAAAGCGCTGAGGGTCCCCCTCCCCTGTATAATACCAACCATGACTTCAAGTTCTCCTACTCAGAGATCAATTTTCAGGATCTAAGTTGGTCCTTTCGCAACCTCTACAAATCCATGCTGGAGAAATCTTCCTCCTCTCAGCATGGTGAGTCTGCACTTGGGATGAGAGCATGAACATCTTCTGCTTATACTTGTACTTCTGAATGGGTGGTGACGTTCTCTTCTCTCCCATCTGTCTTATTTTTTTTTTAATGTTTCTTTATTTTTGAGAAAGAGACCGAACATGAGCGGGGGAGGGGCAGAGGGAGAGGGAGACACAGAATCCGAACCAGGCTCCTGGCTCTGAGCTGTCAGCACAGAGCCCGATGCGGGGCTCGAACTCACGGACTGTGAGATCATGACCTGAGCTAAATAAAATTGGACGTTTAACTGACTGACCCACCCAGGCACTCCTTTTTAGTTTTTTAAAAAATGTTTATTTTTGAGAGAGAGAGAGCATGCAAGTTGGGAAGGGGCAGAGAGACAGGGAGACAGAAGATCTGAAGCGGGCTCTGTGCTGACAGCAGAGAGTCCTGTGTGGGGCTTGAACTCACCTGAGCCAAAGCCTGATGCTTAACCAACTGAGGCACCCTGGTGTCCCTTTTTCAACTTTTTAATGTCTGTTTATTTATTCTGAGAGAGAGAGCAAGCACGAGAAGCAGGAGGGACAGAGAGAGAGGGAGAAAGAGAATCTCAAGCAGGCTCTGTGCTGCCAGCACAGAACCCTACATGGGGCTCGATTTCACGAACTGGGAGATCGTGACCTGAGCCGAAACGAAGAGTTGGACGCTTAATCCGCTGGGCCACCCAGGCGCCCTGGCCTTTTATCTTATTTACTTATTTATTTTTTTTTAATTTTTTTTTTAACGTTTATTTTATTTTTGAGACAGAGACGGAGCATGAACGGGGGAGGGGCAGAGAGAGAGGGAGACACAGAATCGGAAGCAGGCTCCAGGCTCTGAGCCATCAGCCCAGAGCCTGACGCGGGGCTCGAACTCACGGACCGTGAGATCGTGACCTGAGCTGAAGTCGGACGCTTAACCGACTGAGCCACCCAGGCGCCCCATCTTTTATCTTATTTTTAACACAAGGGGAGGGTGGTCACTGGTCAGGGGAAGCATCTCATAAAATAAAATTGTTTCTGGAGTCCAGCTCTTCTGGCTTAGTTCTGAAGGACAGCCGTTTCAATAGGCAGGCTAGGTTATTAGCTTCAGAAAGCGAGTTGGAGGGATTCCCCTTTCCAGAACGAAGGGCAGTGACTTTATGGCTGAACGCAGGTCATTTAGAGGATGGCCACGAGGGGGCAGCAGTGGTATCCTTACCCTCAGAACTCCTGCTGTTGTGAGACAATTTTTTAGCATTTTTATATTTATGTCGGTTTTTAGTAGGAAAAATCTCAAACATCTGCAAAACTAGAGAAAACTGTATAATGAGCCCTTACGTTTCCAACTTTAACACAGCCCAGTTTTAACAGCTACCAATATATTTTTTTAGTTAATTTATTTATTAAAACTTTTTTTTTTTTAAGGTTCTTTATTCATTTGAGAGAGAGAGGGGGCACAAGCAGGGGAGGGGCAGAGAGGACAGACAGCATCTGAAGCAGGTTCTGTGCCATCAGCGCAGAACTGTGAGTTCACGACCGCAGAACTGTGAGTTCACAGCTGAGATCAAGAGTTGAACACTTGGGGCGCCTGGGTGGCGCAGTCGGTTGGGCGTCCGACTTCAGCCAGGTCACGATCTCGCGGTCCGTGAGTTCGAGCCCCGCATCGGGCTCTGGGCTGATGGCTCAGAGCCTGGAGCCTGTTTCTGATTCTGTGTCTCCCTCTCTCTCTGCCCCTCCCCCGTTCATGCTCTGTCTCTCTCTGTCCCAAAAATAAAATAAACGTTGAAAAAAAAAATTTTTAAAAAAAGAGTTGAACGCTTAACCAACTGAACTACCCAGACACCCCTGTTTATTTTTGAGAGCGAGAGAGTTCGCGTGTGTGAGCTAGAGAGAGGCAGAGAGAGAGGGAGGGAGAGAATCCCAAACAGGCTCCATGCTGTCAGCAAGGCTCAAAACCACAAACCATGAGATCATGACCTGAGCCGAAACCAAGAGTCAGACTCTTAACCAACTGAGCACCTAGGCGCCCCTAACAGCTACCAGTATTTTTCAGCTTGTTTCATTTACCACCCAGCTTTTTTTTTTTTTAATTGGAGTAATTTAATGAACTTCTCAGACATATCATCCCGCCTATAGATACGATATCAGTATGCATCCTTAATGATGGAGACTTGGTTATCGGGGGAGGGGCAGGAGAGAGGGAGATACAGAATCGGAAGCAGGCTCCAGGCTCTGAGCTGTCAGCACAGAGCCCGACGCGGGGCTCGAACTCGCAGACCACAAGATCATGACCCGAGCAGAAGTCGGACGCTCAACCGACCGAGCCACCCAGGCGCCCCTATAATTTACTTTTTAAACTTCACCTGATTTCTGACTTCTTTTGAGACCATGGTTCCGGGCCTCCTGCCAGGTCCCCGAAGAATAGCACAAAGAGGCACATGCTGATCTTTTTGCTGAAATTTCGGCAGTTGCCACGCTGTCAAGGCCCTCCCTCTGCCTGTGAAACCTGCAGAGGTCGGGGAGCGGTGGGAGGCAGACGGGGCCGAGGGGACCCTTGCTGTCCCAGAACGCCCGTACCCTTTGAAGCCTGGGGTTTCTGGCCTCCCACCTCCAGCCCGTGGAAGTCCCTCTTGGCCGAAAAACGCGTTGCCCGATTGGCTCTCCTGCTTGCTCCGCCCCGCAGGCTTTTCGTCTCTCCTGGGGGACATGCCGCCCTCCAACAACTACTACATGTACCAGCAGCAGCCGCCGCCACCTCAGCAGCAGCAGCAGCCGCCGCCACAGCCGCCACCCCAACAGTCCCAGCCGCAGCAGCAGCAGCAGCAGCAGGCAACGGCCCAGGGCCCCTCGACTGTCGGGGGCGCGCCCCCGCTGCACACCCCGAGTCCGGATGCTTGTACCCCCCCAGGGGGGAAACAAGCTGGGGCCGAGGGCTACGGGCCTCCCTCCGTGATGGCCATGCACCCACCCCCACTGCAGCACGGAGGCTACCGCCCGCACCAGCACCACCCGCACGCCCATCCTGCCCAGCCACCGCCTCCGCCGCCACAGCAGGCACCAGGCCAGGCTCCTGTCAATAGTACTGGCTTTGGTGAGTAAGGACGTGCCGGGAGGCCCCACGGAGGGCCGACTGACCCCCCCCCCCCCCCCCCCCCCCCCCCCGGTTCGGACTGTCGACTGGAGATGCGGTCGGTTCGGAAGTTACGGTTCGCTCGTCTGAGTGAGCCCAACTTGCCACCTGGGGCTCTGTCTTCTGGAATTCTCGGACCAGCCGCGATTGCTGGACGTAGTCTCCGGCCTGCCCTCGAGGCTGCCCATCCCTAGAGCGCCGGTAGCTCTTCCAGTCCTCAGTCTCCAGGGAGGGAGATTGCGAGATGGTGTTTGTGATGTGATTGAGGACCTGGCATGCGGGCGGCCCGCCGTCGGCTGGCTGCCGGCTTACCCTTCCCTCCGTTTCTTACCCACTTGCCCGTTCTCTCTCCAGCCTTTCCTCCTGACTGGTGCTGCAATATCGACTCCTTAAAGGAAAGCTTTAAGATGGTGAATCGGCTCAACTGGTCCAGCATTGAACAGTCACAGCTCTCAGGTTAGTGGTGAAAAGGTGGTGACCGGAGGGCAGGGGAAGACAGCGTTAGCGGAAAACCCAGTAGGAACCAGAACCAGAAGGGGAAGTTTGAGGGTGAAGGACTCCACTGCTTCCCCTCCATATTTCACGGGGTGGACGATGCCGATGTTCTTTTCAAAGTAATTTTAATTAATTTTGCCTTAACGCACTCAAAGTATGGCGGTGTTTTTATCCTAGCCACTTCTGTCCCCGGAGAGGGAAGGCTGTCAGGAATTCAGAAACCTGGACCACCATTTTGCAGTTTTTTTGTTTGTTTGTTCATTTTACATTCATTTATTTTTGAGACACAGAGTGAGTCACAAGCACAAGTGAGACACAGAGCACGAGCGGGGGAGGGGCAGAGAGAGAAGGAGACACAGAATCTGAAGCGGGCTCCAGGCTCCGAGCAAGCGTCCAGCACAGAGCCCGACGTGGGGCTCGAACCCACGAACCGTGAGATCATGACCTGAGCCGACGGCGGTCACTTAACCGACTGAGCCACCCAGGCGCCCCGCCATTTTGGCGTTTTGTCACCGCTTACTACCAGCGTGACTACGGCTAATTCACTCACTCGCTTGGAAATTTTCTTTTCTTTACCAGTACGATGGAAGTTATAAGAAGAATTTAGTAAGGAACGACTAGAAGAAGAAGAGTTTGAAAACGTAGAGCCCCAAGAGATGTCGATTACTGCTGGCAATGAGTATAGCCAGTGGTGTTGACTTTTGATGTGGCTGGAACAGTGACAGGGGGTAGATACGGTAGGGGCTTGGGGACCTCTGCAGAGGGTAGCATTTCTTGCTTCTCTGTTTGCAGAGCTGATGGAGTGTCTGCGACAGGCAGAGCAGAAGAACTGGAGCCTCGACCAGCATCACATTGCCAATCTGTGTGACTCGCTCAACCACTTCCTTACTCAGACTGGTCACGTGCCCCCCCAGGGGGGCTCCCACCGGCCACCAGCCCCTGCCCGTATCGCTGACTCCTGTGCCCTTACCGGTGGCAAGCAAGAGCCAGCCATGAACCCAGGTAGTGAACAAAGCAAGTTGCCGAGGGGGTGGAGCTTGTAATGAGAAGGGAGGGGGAGGCAGAGGGGAATTGAGAAAAACCGTCTGATGGGCGGCGGTGACCCACACTGGGCGGTGGGACTAGTTTGGCTGCTATGCTGACTGACTGAACAGCTCTCGTGTCGGTAAAGTCCTATACGGAAAACCTGTGTGATTCCTTTGTACACCTTAATTTGGGAGACTAGAATTACTTAAGGAAAGGGAAGGGAAAGGGCCCATTCCAAATTTGTGTCTCAGCAACCCCTGCCCGCATCATATCAGGCGGAGTTGAGATTCGCTAGTTACGTGAGCTTCAAACCAGTGAAATGAGGGATTCAATGATCACGTTTCTATATTGGGTCATGCTTCTAATAGCTATGGTATTTCACAGTTTTAGGGACAATTAGGGTCCCTTTTCACACGGAGTGGGGAAGACTGATAGCTCCTGCAGAAAGCCTTTACGCCTGCTGGAGCTACAGAACAGAGTAGGGAAGGGAGAAGACATTCAGAGGAGGAAGCATTACTCCCTTTCCTTTCTCTATTGGGCCCTCCTTCATTGAGTATAGTGAAGCATCTTCAAGGAACTCAAATAATTCTTGTCTTGCTTTGGCAGTGAACTCTTATGTGCACCCACAAGCCCCCCACCTCTACCCTGGCCCGTCACCAATGTACCCGATCCCCACCCAGGACTCAGCAGGATACAATCGCCCAGGTAAGAGCCAGGAAGCTTTTTTCTCCAACAACCCAACGCTGTCTACCCTGACGAGTTGTCTTGTTTTCCTCTGGCACTGAGCCTGCCTTCTCTTTCCTTTTGACCTGCCCCTGCTGGGAGTGGGTGAGCCTTCATGATTTCCAAGGCCAGAGGGCAGGCCCCTTGCTAGGGAGGTATAGGTCCTGGAAGCCTAAGGAAGACTGACTGACTTTATTTATTTATTTCTTAAAGTCTTTTTAAAAATGCTTATTTATTTTTGAGAGAGAGAGACTGAGTGTGAGTGGGGAGAGAGGGAGACACAGAATCCAAAGCAGGCTCCAGGCTCCGAGCTGTCAGCATAGAGCCCGACGCGGGGCTTGAACTCATGAACCATGGGATCGTGACCCGAGCCGAAGTCGGACGCCCAACCGACTGAGCCACCCAGGCGCCTCAAGACTGATTTGCTTTAAACGTAACTTGTGCCTGCAATAACAAAAGGAAGTAAAAGCATCCATATAAACGAAAGATGGAGAACATTTATGTCTAGCTTTGGAATCTAGATGGGAGATATGCTCAGGCAGTTACAGTGAACATGTTATACAAATGGACCTGCTTTGTGCCCATGTCTGCATTCCTGTCACCCGGCTTCTAGTATCAGGGGCCTGGGACTGAACTATCTCTGTTGCGGGTGGGGGCGGAGTGGGGGGGAGTTGAAGGAAGACCGTAACTTGCCATAAATAGTATAAAATTAACTGGTTGTTCACTTTAAATCACTATTATTTTCCCACCTAACCCCAAGTGTTTTCAGTGTTTCGGGTGAACATCTGACACTTTCTCCATGTGTTCCTTATCCGTGTAGTACATACACAAATTTCTGTTCTGTGATTTCATGTAACAGTACATTCTGTGCATTTTTTTTTCATTGCTACGTGGTCTTCATAAGTATAATTCTTAGTGCCTGCCTACTGTGACATTGCCATGTAACCCTGTTTACTCTGGTTTATTTCCTGAGACCCAGCCGGAGTGGTGGCTAAGCAACGAAAATAACTCTGGGCTGATAAGGGCAATAGTTTCTCCAGCCCTTCGTGGAATTATTTGGGGCGTAGCACTGCCTGTCTAGGTTGCGAGAATAGCTTCCCGTCCGCTCTCCTTTTAATTTCTTCCTGTCTTTCCCACAGCACACCATATGGTCCCTCGGCCACCGGTTCCACCTCCTGGTGCCAATGAGGAGATCCCTGATGACTTCGACTGGGACTTGATCACTTAGGGCATCACGGAGTGTGGCCACGAGCCCAAGGCTGGGTGGTGAAGTCTGGCAGTGGGGCAAGAGCAGCCCCAGCCCATCCCTTCCTCCTTGCCTGTATATAGTTATATATTCTCTTTTTTTCTTGCTCTGTCAGAGAAGCCACCGCAAGATGCTGCCGAAGATAACCCCCCCCTTTCCTACCTCCTTCTTCCTCTTTCTTCTTGTTTTTTTCCCCTAATTCTTTTATTATTATTCTTATTATGGTATTATTATTATTATTATTGTTATTATTATTATTGGTTATATGCTGTTCCCAGGCTCCTGTCCCTACTCCACGGACCATGTCCACCCCTTGCTAATTTAAAATCATCTGGCTGGAAGGGGAGGCCCCGATGGCTGCAGAGAAGGGTTTCCAACTTTGATTTACCTTTCTCTTTGAGAAACTCGATGCTAATCCCACCTTTTGGCCCTAAATCGTTTTCTGTTCCTGTCAGTTCAGTCCAGTCCTAGAGAAGCCACCTTATCGAGTAAAAGGGATCTGAAACACTGCTTGGCAGCCGCGAATTTGCAGGTTTTACTCAATGGTGCTAATTTTGTCCTCCGAGCTCTTCCTTGTCCCTTTATATCTCCAATCCTTCCTTCTGCCGAGCCTCACTCCCCATCAAGGGCCAAGAGCGATGGAGGGTGACGATAAAATCCTAGTGGAATAAGAGGTCTGGGGTGGGTCGAGTCAAGTACTGTAGAGGGGCGATAGAATATAAAACAGTCAGAAATTGGGTATATGCTACTAGAAACTTCCATTGGCTCGTTCTTAGCCCTCTGTCTGTTGGGGATAGATTTGGTCTTGGCCGGAACTCTGCTTCTGTGATAGGGACGAGGACAACCATTCAGTATAGGTTGGGCTTTTAGGAGATGGCTTCAGTTCAACCCTTCTGGAAATCCGCTGTGGCTCTTATTTGCATTTGCAAATGATCCTTCAATCCCTTTTGCCCATTCGGCAAATTTTATTTTGTCCTCCTCCAGCTGTTTGCTCAGTTCCTTCCCTTTTATTTTTCTTCCCCCATTTTCTGGAACTCTCAAGAAAGAAAAGTGAGCCATTCTCGCCCTCTTAGTCTCATCCTATGCTAGGACAACATGGGAATCTCTTTCCCGCTGATCAGAGCAGAACCGAACCTTTAGTGGTAGCGGTGGGAGGGTGGGGGAAGGAAATAGGAGTCGGCATACACATGGGTAGGGAATATTGCAGTTATTTAACTATGTGGGCAAATAACTTCTCTCAGAATCCAGATCACTGGGGCTGAAGCTTTCGCGATTAGGCTTTTGAGGGGTGAAGGAGATAGGTTGTGGGGAGTACGTAATCTAGAGGGGAGAGTTTATGAGGATCAAAGGAGACTCCCAGAATAAGGTACGGGGACAACTTCTCTCCAACGAGGAGTGGCCGTGAGTTACTGTTGCAAAGTACTTAGTGTGTACTTAATGTTAATTGTTGAATACGAGTTATGAGAGGGAAAAACAATTTTACTTCTGTTTTCATTTCCCTGAATGTTCGCTTTCTGGAAGCTACAGGGCAAAATGTAAGGAATGGACAAGGCCACTCTCTCTGTGATTTCTGCTTTTCGTTCACATTCTTTTATTTACCGATGACTTCCAGGAGATCTAGCTTTCCGCTCCTCGGCTTTTCCCCCTCACCCACCCCTCCCTCTCTTTGTAAGGGGGTTGTACACGAGAGCTTGTTGAAGAAGGCTGAAGCAAAGGGGCAAGAAAGGGCGGTTAACTAAAGAGCACTTTATTTCTGTGAAGTTCTGTGTAAGAAATGGGGGTATGAGTGGCTTGAATCCCCCGTTGTGTTGGAGGGCAGTCAGTGGGGTTGAAGTATGACATAATATTTCCCATTGGGGAAAAGGAGAATTTCTCTCAGAGGGTGGCAAAATGCCTTTGCCCCGTGTTCCTATTCTAGGCATCTGTTCCTTATTCCTTCCAGTCAAGGTGCCTCCTACATACACCCTGCCATCTGTTCTCCCCAAGATTCCCCCTTTACAAGTGATGAGTGATGATCACTTCTCTTTTCTAAGCCCCTTTTCTACTCCGATCCACACAGGATCTGCGAGGGTAGACTAAATTGTACATGTAAATGTTCCTTGTTTATAATTCATCTGTGTCTTCTGGAAACTAGTCTCATTAAGGCTCTGGCGGGCAGCTGGAGTAACTGAAATTTGGGACTAGGGCTGAAGATCGGCTCTCAGACCTCCTGAGATGTTTAGCTCCCTTCCATTGAACTCAGCCTTGCTAAATGGCACAGGACAAAGCTGACCCTCTTTGGGCCTCAGTTTCCCCTCCCCTCCATGAGATGGAAAGAATACTACTTTTTTTGGAGAGTCCGGCATTGCTGGCCTCGAAGTATAGTTGTTGTTGTATTGGGTGATGTGTGCAAAACCGCACGAGCTCACTGCCTACAAGAGGAAATAGGGGAGAAATTTGGAGGAGAGGGACAGAAGGAGCAGTTACTTGGTAGAGGTCCACCCATCCTTGCTTTCCTCTCTTCAACCCCCATGTTTCTGGTTTGGTGAGTCCTTCATACCACCCATAATGCTTTGCATTGGTGCAGGCTGGCAAGGGGGTGTTTGGTCTCACAAGTTGTTGTTGTTTTTTGCATGCTTTCTTAATAAAAAAAAAAAAAAAAAAAAAGGAAGACGAATGTTGACGCTTTTATCTTACTGGTGCCGGTCTCAAATGTCTTTTGGCCAGGGTAGGAAGGGAGAAAAGCGGAAACATTTGTTTTCAGTTGGCCTTGTAGCCCTCCCCGCCCTCCCACCACTGGGTTTGATTGGTGGATTTTGAAATTTTTTGGTAAGATTCAGGGGGAAAGAAGAATCAAAACACATGCTTTTATTTTTTTTTTATTATTACTTTTTTTAATGTTTTTTAAATTTATTTTTGAGACAGAGAGAGAGCACGAGCAGGGGAGGGGCAGAGAGAGAGGGAGACACAGAATCGGAAGCAGGCTCCAGGCTCCGAGCTGTCCGCACAGAGCCCGACGCGGGGCTCAAACTCCCGGACCGTGAGATCGTGACCTCAGCCGAAGTCAGTCGCTTAACCGACCGAGCCACCCAGGCGCCCCACAAAAAAAACATGCTTTTAATACTGCTTTTTAAAAATGCTATTAAATATAGTAAAATCTTGTTGGGAGAGGCAGTCACCCCTTGCAGCTTGGTGTGTAGACTAAGCCACCTTGCCCCTGTTCTGGGACATTTCAAAGATTAGAGGGAGGAGGAGCTGGCTCTCCATGTGAGACTTCCTGTCAGTACTTACAGGTACTTACCGAGTTTTTCATAAGAAAACGAGGGAATTCCAATTGTAGGATTTTTTTTTTTTCAGACTACATTTCCAAGGACTGGAAGTCTCACAAGGAACCCAGAAGTAGCAACTATTGAATCTTTATAACTGTGCCATTCCGCCCTAATATCCTATACACTAAATGCAGGAGTTGGGGAATTCTACCCGCGGTCTCGTGAAATATGTTGGGACTTCCAGAAGCCTAGCTAGTTGCTATTAGAGCAAGCCTATAGCAACCCACTATGAGATTTATTTGTTGTTTATTTAGAGATTATATATGTATATATGTATATATCATATATAAAATATAAAAATATATTTAAATTTTAATATATTTATAATTATTTTATCAAATATATTTTTTAATATATTATATATTTTTTAAATTTATAAATATACATTTAAATATATATTAATACATTTATACGTACTTTAGAGAGAGAGCACGCATGTGTGCACAGGAGGGGAGAGGCAGAGGGAGAGAGAGAATCTTTTTCTTTTTTTACTCTTTTTATGTCTATTTTTGAAAGCGAGGGAGAGACACATTGCAAGCAGGCGAGGGGCAGAGAAAGACAGCGAGACACAGAATCCGAAGCAGGCTCCAGGCTCTGAGCTGTCAACACCGAGCCCGACACGGGATTCGAACTCACAAAACGGTGAGATCATGACCGAAGCCGAAGTCAGACCCTTAACCGACTGAGCCACCCAGGTGCCTCGAGATTATGATATATTCTGAGTGTCAGACAATTAAGAGGATCCACAAATCACAGCCTTGCAAGGAACCACAAGAAAGAAAGCATTTATTCATATCAATTAGGTCAGCAGATTACATTGGAAGGTGCCATTGCAAATCTTACATCATGTTAGACGTTGTTACCTCACAATTGGAAGAATTCCCAAGTGATCTGCAATTTTTCTGCATAGTATTTTATAACTTATTTGTAGTCTCGAACCTTACCTCAACCATTGAACAAATAACAGCATCTTGCAAGTCTAAAACATCTCATTTTCTCTTTTTTTTAGATTAAATAATTATATTCCACTTAGATGAGGCTATGTTGTAGTACAAAGAAACCTGGAATTTTAGAGGTTGAACACATACAAGTTTATATACCCAGAAAAATGAGAAGGTGATAGAGTTAAATAAATTTTTTTTTTTTTTTTTTAAAGAATGAAACAAGGATGGAAGGAAAGTCATATATATGGTTGGAATGGATCCACAGAGGAGAAGAAAATGTGTGGTCACGAGCAAATTAACGTATGATGGTTAATGAATGTTAGGATGATGGATACACAAAAAGGAGGAATGTGGTTAAAATTCTTCATCTTCCAAAACAAGAAGTCACTTTATCACGTATAAAAAACTAGCTGCATAAGCACATGACTTAACATGGTAAACATCAGAAGAAACATCTAAAATTGCTACAAGTGTTATTTCTGGGAGATGGGTGTAGGAGGAGGGATTGGTTCCGCAGAGTGGGGCAGGAAACTTCTTACATTTCAGTATAAGCTGGGAATGCTGTTTAAACTATGTGCATGTTTTACTTTGGAAAAGATAAAGAATAATTTTAAAAAGCCCCAAGAGACACATCCGGTGAATGATCGACACCTGTAGCCATGCTTTCCAAAGTGTGATGGTCTTCCCGGGGTGGGTACTCAGTCATCAGGCAATGAATTCAAGGATTCCTGCTCTGTCCTCTACCCTCTTTCCCTTTTCACTTGAAATGAGTTTGGCGAGGGGGGGGGGGGGGGTGAGGGTATTAGTTTCAAGCATTAGTTTCAAGCAAGTTTCAAGTTTGACTCTTATGAAATTAGAGGTTATTAGATGCACAAAGTCTAATATGGGAGAAGATTTAGAGGCCAGGGTAGGGTGATATTAAGGGAATAGAGTTTAAGAAAACGAATGGAAGAGAGATGGTTCTCTCAATAGGCAGACTGAGTAAACAAATAGAAAACTCCACAAACCACAGCTCACGTGCCATTTCATGAGGAAGTTTTCAGATGCCTTAGCAGCCTGTCCTAACACAGTAGATGCCTATTTAATTGGAATAATGGAAATTTGGAATTCCCATTGGAATTCCCATGTCCTATATCCAGAAGTATTGCACATAGCAAGCATCTGACATTGTACTCTGCTTCCAGACTCCGTCTCATAACTGCTTGTTTTCATAGATTTTTCTTTCCTTTTGTACCTTCTTTTCATTTAAAAATATCACCACCACCACAACAGAGCCATAAATAGATGATCATCTTTCACTCAGGTAAGACTAGATGGAATGGTTTTAAATTGAATCTGGTGGGGAGGGATTCAGACAATACTAAAAAAAATTGGGGGCGCCTGGGTGGCTCAGTCAATTGAGTATCCAACTTCGGCTCAGGTCATGATCTCACGGTTCATGAGTTCGAGCCCCACATCAGGCTCTGTGCTGACAGCTCAGAGCCTGGAGCCTGCTTCAGATACTGTGTTTCCCTCTCTCTCTGCTTCTCCCCTGCTCATGCTCTCTCTCTCTCAAAAATAAATAACGATAAAAAAAAAATTTCATGATGGAAAAATCATTTTGAAACAGACTAGGTTCTCGTTGGTTTCATTTAGCTTAGGTTGGGATAGAAATAGACTAATTTTTACAATTCTCAAATTTAGCATTCATTAGAAACAAGAGAGCTTGTTAAAACACTTTCTGCAGCCCCACCCCCAGACATTCTGGTTCAGCAAGTTTCTTGGAGATTCTAGCAAGTTTCCAGGGGATGCGGATGCCCCTGGCCTGGGCTCATACTTTGAGAACCTCTGGATTGATTCTTTGATGGTTTCTGAAATCCCCTGCTCACAATATCCCTTATTGTTTTAGAAAATGGCACACTGGGTGAATACCTAAAGAACCTCTGCTGGGGTCAACCGCTCCGTATTTTCACACAGATGTACTGATACTATTTCTTTCCGTAAAGACTTTGCTCTGGGGACAGCTGGTAGAGTGTGTGAGGTCTTCACTGAAAGCTGCCTCCAGAATGCCCTTCATCGACTGCCTTGCTTTCTTCCTAAAATCTTTTCCTAGGAGGGCATAGAGGAAGGGATTAAAGCAACTATTGGCCGACGCGAGAGCGATGCACACGTGGTCCCAAGACAGCAGAGCTTCTCCAAGGGGAGTTTCTGAGTCAAAAAACAATGCTAGGATCCCAACAATGTGGTAGGGAGCCCAGCAGACGCAGAAGACAATCACCACAGCCATGGCCACTTTCAAGGTTTTGATCCGAGTCTTGGTGAAGCGGCCCCGTCGCATGCGGAAGATAATGAGGCTGTAACAGGCCACCATGACAAAAGAGGGCAGAAGGAAACCTACCACTAGTCTGGTGATGGTTACTGCCCCCCGGGGGGTTAGTACTTGATTGTTATATGAAAACTGGCCTAAATAATCACCCTGGAAATCTTGGAATAGCTCATACAAGTTTGAGAAATTGCTGGAAGAGTCAGAGTAAAGCTCTAAATCGAATGGGTTAGCTCTGTGATCTTCAATGGGAAACCCACTGGGGGCTATAGGTGAGGCCTCATTCGCAGGCTTAAATAAGTTATCATATGGAGGTTGACTAGATAATTTAGCTGGATCTATAGGGAGTGACTGTCCAGAAGGTCTTTGAAATGTTTGAGAATGGAAGATAGTGGTGGCTGTCCAAGGCAGATCATTGGTTCGTTCAGAGAAAGACTGAAGCCTTGCATCCATTTCTCCAGGCAGCTGAACAATGGAGTTGTCAAGAGATCCATTTTCCAGTAGATCAATGGTGAAGTCTGAATAATCTAATGAGCCGTAGAAGCCAAGATCGTAGCCACACACGTCACGGTTGCCTACAGTGAATGTTTCCCGGTACACGAACACAGGTATGCACATTACAAAAGCCACCACCCATATACATCCACAGATAGTGAAGGCTGTCCCCACATTGCGGTGATTCTGGCACCAGATTGGCTTGAGTACCAAAAGGCAACGATCCAGGCTAATGACAGTCAGCAGGAAGACACTGGCAAACATGTTGAGGACAATGATGGAGGGGATGAGCTTACAGAGGAGCCAGCCGTAGGGCCAGTGTCCCTGGAGAGCCAAGTGAGCCAGGGAGAAGGGCAAGGAGAGGCAACAGAGGAAGTCCGCCAGCGTGAGATGGAGAAACCAAACTGTGTTCACCGTCCGCTGCATCTTTAGGCCAGCCACCCACAGCACCAGCCCGTTGCCTGGCAATCCCAGTAAGAAGGTGAGGCTGAGAATGACCATGGAGAGAATTATCTGGGGTTCATACCAGGGCTGTGAGGGTAGGTCAGTTGAATTGGTCTCAGCAGAGAAAGACTCCATTGCTGAACTTCTAGAAAAATATAAACAAAAATATTAAAACTACTGTTTTAAAAAAGCATATGCTTGGGATTATAACGTTCCCCCATTATGATATAGAACTACAAAAGTCCTCACACTGTTTTAGTTTGTGTTCTTTCTTAAAAAAATTTTTTTTTTTGAGAGAGAGAGAGAGAGAGAGCGAGCATGCATACGAGGGTGAGAGGGGCAGGGGAGAGCGAGAGAATCTTAAGTGGGCTTCATGCTCTGAGTGGAGCCCAACATGGGGCTTGATCCCATGACCCTGGGATCATGACCTGAGCCGAAATCAAGAATTGGTTGCTCAGCCTACCGAGCCACCCAGACCCCCCTAGTTTGTATTCCTTGACTTCACACTGGACCACACAAAAACGTTCTGTGACAATTAGAATCTACTGTATCAATTTAAATGCGTATCAAAATCATAGTTTCATTTGGAAGTCCCTATCTATGTACATTTCTCCTCTTTCGTGCACTTCCACTTTCCCATTCTGCACTGGTTCCTTTCCTCACCTGGTGTCTCCTATTAAAAACAAATACTAAATGACAAACAATAACTTCTATTGTTTTTGAGAGTTAACGATCATGTTAGGAACTGAACTTCTAATTTTTTTTTTAACATTTATTTATTTTTGAGAGAGAGAGAGAGAGAAAGTGAGCAGGGGAGGGGCAGAGAGAGAGGGAGACACAGAATCCGAAGCAGGCTCCAAGCTGTCAGCACAGAGCCCGACGCAGAACTTGAACCTACAAACCATGAGATCGTGACCTGAGCCGAAGTCAGACGCTCTACTGACTGAGCCACCAGGCGCCCCAACAAACAATAACTTCTAGACCAGAGGTTCCCAGCTTTATATCCATGAAAGGGCTTTGTGAAGCTCCATCACCACGTCAAATGTGAAGCTCCATCACCACGTTAAGATTTTAACTTAGTATATTCTCATTTCTTTGAGGGTAGAAGTTCCATCCATTCCCTCTACCAGATCTTTGAGGGACTCACCGCCGTAAAAAAGGTGCAGTGGATTCAGTTACGTCTTTAGATACCTCATCTCTCCCTTTTTGCTTTCAAATTTCTCAAGAGTTGTTTACCCTCTCTGCATTGATTTCCTCCTCACCCATCATTTCTGTCTTGTTTGTTAGTTTTTTAAATGTATAATCATAAATATGCATACATATACACACATATGTATTTTTGAGAAAAAAATTTTTAATATGCACGGAATGATCTAATTTTGTCAAATTTTGATTAACAAAAAATATGCATACATATATACACATATGTATATGCATACGTGTAAATATGTAGGCATTTTTTTCTCAAAAAATTTTTTTAATGTTTATTTTTGAGAGAGAGAGAGAGAGGCAGAGTGTGAGTGGGGGGGTGGGGAGCGGAGACAGAGGGAGACACAGAATCAGAAGCAGGCTCCAGGCTCTGAGCTGTCAGCACAGAGCCGGACGTGGGTCTCAAACCCAAGAACTGTGAAATCGTGACCTGAGCTGAAGTCGGAAGCTTGACTGACTGAGCCACCCAAGGCGCCCCCCCTCCCGCCCAGTTTTTAAAATTGTGTTAAAATACTCATAATGCAAAATTTACCATTGTAAACATTTTTTTAAAGATTAACATTTTTTTAAAGTTTATTTATTTGCAGAGAGAGAGAGAGAGTGGGGGAGGGGCAGAGAGAGAGTGGGGAGGGGTAGAGAGAGAGGAAGAGAGAAAATCCAAAGCAGGCTCCGTGCTGTCAGTGCCGAGCCCGACTTAGGCTCATCCCTATGAACGTGAGATCATGGCCCAAGCTGAAATCAAGAGTTAGACACGCAATCAGCTGAGCCATCTAGGTGCCCGTGTTTCACCATTCTTAAGTATAAAGTTCAGCAGTGTGGAGTATATTCCCATTATTGTGCAAACACTCTCTAGAACTTTTTCATCTAGTAAAACTGAAACTCGACACCCATTAGACAACAATTCCCCACTTCCCTCTTCCCCCAGCCCCTGGCAAAACACCATTCTACTTTCTGTTACTATGTATTTGACTACTGGGCATTTGTCTTTTGGTGTCTGGTTTATTTCACTCAGCATGATGTTCTCAAGGCTGATCCGTGTTGTAGCATGTGTCAGAATTTCTTTCCTTTTCAAGGCTAAATAATATTCCATTTTACGTAAACACCACATTTTATTTATCCATTCATCTCTTGATGTGAAGTGCTCTCACCTTTTCGCTGTTGTGACTAATGTTGCTATCAACTGGCATGCATATTGTTTAATAAACTTTCTTTTTTTTTTTCAGCTAGTCTCCATATCATACAGTAAGACTGTACCTTAAGGAATGTTCAGTCTTTAGCCAGTGTTTTTCCAATCATTCCCAAAATATCTTCGATAGCTGATTTGTCCACAGTTATAGCCAATCTAGGATCACACTTTGCATTAGGACGAGAGGTTTGAATTGAGAGAGAGAGAGAGAGAGAGAGTACATACGTGTGCACGTGAGCGGGGGAGGGGCAGAGAGAGTGGGAGAAGGTGAGAGAGGACTGTCAGCACAGAACTCGATGTGGGGCTCGAACTCACGAACCGTGAGATCATGATCTGAGCCAAAAACAAGAGCTGGTTAACTGACTGAGCCACCCCAGTGTCCCAGGATGTTATGTTTCACAAGTCTCTTTTTTTTTAGCAGTTTCTCTTTGTCAAGGAGACTAGCTTGTTTCAGGGTCTGTTGTTCCCACCATTCGTTTTTTACCTTTTCTAATTTGTCTTCTGCCCCATCACTATGCTAAAATTACATATAAATAACAAATCCAGGGGGGCCTGGGTGGCTCAGTCGGTTGAGCATCCAATTCTTGATTTCGACTCAGATCATGTGGGATTGAGCTCTGCGTCGGGGTTCGAGCTGAGTGTGGAACCTGCTTAAAGTTCCCTCTTTCTCTCTCACTCTGCCCCTCCCTCCACAGAAAGAAAGAAAGAAAGAAAGAAAGAAAGAAAGAAAGAACAAATCGCAACATCTTATTCTGTCTTCATCCACCAGCCCATTCTCTTGACCTCTGTGACATTACTCTCCCTTAATTCTGAAGACTCATAAATGTACCCTATTTTACAGCTTCCCTGAACAACTCACTATGCTGGCTCATGTTGTTTACTTCTGTCTGGAATTACACCCTTAACCTTAACCTCCTCCGTCTTGCATCCTTAATCTCTATCTGTTGAAATCCTGGCCATTCTTCAAAAACAAGCTCAAATATTATTCTTCCTTGAAACCTTCTCTTACAGTCTCAAACAGAAATTAGTCCTTCAGCCTCTTAAATTTGTGTGTGTGTGCGTGTATGTTGAATCTCCTTTCATATTATCTGTGCAATGATTCATTTTGTCTCGTATTATAATTATTATCGCGGCTGTCTTATCTATTATGCTGGCCTTAAATCTCATGATGGTAAAGATGAACCCTCTTCCTAAGTACCTGTTCTACAGAATTTAGCACAATGCCCAAAAGACCAAAAATTACTTCAGTGGATGGATGTTCATTTGGGGGTTTACTTTTTTTTTTTTCCAACTAAATTTAAAATTCTTATTCCTGTCCATTAACCCATTAAAGACGCGGTCTCTTCTAACTTCCCTTTGGTTTTCCAGTTCCCGGTTCTTACTGGCTGCAATAGCATTTTATGTTTCCTTTCATAGAGTCCCAAAATATTTTTGTGGCTTCGAAGTCATTCTGCTGACTTAACCAGATGTTTTCATAGGGCCTTACATGATTAGCAGAAGTTAAAATAACTGAGTCAACAAAATAATAAAAAAGAAGAAGTGATTCTCATTCCCCTCTCTGGAGCCTTACCCACACAATATTCAAGTCCTATCAAGAGCCCTTCCTTCCCTGCTGTGCACGGCAGGTACCTTGGTCCACGGTCCTACTCCAACACACATATTAATGCGGAGATCCATAAAATATTGAGAGAAGGGTGGAATCAGAGAAAGCTAGGGCTCAAGGGAAACTTAGTAATCATCTTTCCTTGTCTCTAGTTTTATGTTGCAGTTTTTGACGCTGACACTCAGCAAATTAGCTGACTTTCACACATTCACAACTAGGAGGGTTCTGAGATTTTAGGACCAATGTCTTTCACACCAATACTCCTTTTACTAGAGAGAATCACAGAACTAAAAAGTCTTTGGTATTGCTAATAAAGGCAAAGGTATGGAGAACTGCACCAACTGAAATAATAAAGACTGAAAAGAGGGGCGGCTGGGTGGCTCAGCCGGTTAAATGTCCGACTTTGGCTCGGGTCATGATCTCATGGTTCGTGGATTCCAGTCCCGCATCGGGCTCTGTGCTGACAGCTTGGAGCCTGGAGCCTGCTTCGGATTCTGTGACTCCTTCTCTCTCTGCCCCTCCCCTGCTCTTTTTCTCTCTCTGTCTCTCAGAAATGAATAAACATTAAAAAAAAAAAAAAGTATTTCAGAACAAGATAAGTTTTTACATCTCTCCAAGTGCTTTGACTGAAAAATACCTCTACATTTAAGATTGGTAGAGCTCCTTTCTTTCTTTCCTTTCGTCTTTTTAATTTTCAACACTGAATTGGCTGAAAGTATTTAAAAAGATAAAGGAAATCCTGAAACTAAAAGTCAATTACGATAGGGAGAGAAAGCAGATTCCAGAATCAAATACTAGTGATAGGATGACAGAGTCAGTAACAATAAGGAATAAGCAAAAGAATAAAAGAAAAAACAGAGAAAGTGGAATGAAAAAAAAAAATATATATATATATACATAAAGAAAAAATAGGTCACCGATTTGAGAAACAAAACTATTGATTCGGAAAGCTGGAATCATAGTTCAAAAAGAGAAAGATAGCCAATTTAAGAGAGAAAAAAATGGTATGAAAATTCACTATTAGTTCTAGAATGAAACATTAAGAAGAAAAATAAATAGGATGTGGGATATTTAGAGAAAGAGAGGTGGATGTGGGGACACAACAAAAACAATACAAGCTGGGGAAGGAATGGGGGGGGGAGGGAGAAGATAACGACCCTCAAACCATTATCCGTAACAAGGAAACAAGCACCAGGGACCAGGTGGACGTAAGCTTTTCTTACCAAAAACCTGAGATGCTAGCTGAAGGTTTCAGCACCAGCCTGGAGGTCCCCACACGTCCAGCCTGGTCTTCACTCTTACCCACAATCAAGTTACGAAGTATATTTAGGAAACTTGCTGAACCATTCCTCTTTCCCCTCTCTCTTCGTTTTTGATGACGAGGGACGGAATTCCTCACTTTTGACTCCTATTTGACTTTGGAGGATGAGTTTCAAAGTGAGTCATGTATGAATGTCTCAGATAAGGAGAGTAAAAGAACGGAAGTGGGAGGGCATGCTTCTCAGATGATTTCTGTGGGACAGAATACGGCTAAAGAGGGAAGTACTTCTGTAATCAGCTCCTTGCTTCGTAGGTTTGGGCTTGTGCTTTAGAAACGCACTAAAATGGCCCTGCCATCTGTGAGGGTGGAGGTGAGGAGTAGTTGGGACGAACGCCCCGCACAGCATCCCTTAACGCTCTCAAACAGCATCCCTTAAACGCTTAACATGTGGAAAGAAGCAAGCCATACCGAAGTCAGATTGAGCTATGCCCTAATCTTGAGAGATTCACAATCTGGTAGGAATACGCTCCCATACACTACACAACTGTAATACAACCCAGACTATAACGGCAGAGGTTCCAGTAGAAGTAGAATAGTAGAAAATAACAGGGAAGGGTATATTTAGTCTGGGGCACTCTTGGAAAGTCTTAAGGCAGAAGTAAGAGCTGGGCAGGTCCTTAAAGACTTCTATAGACACCAGAAGCGGGCATGCTGTTTAGAGTGTGTAAACGGAGCAAAAGGAGAGGGGCAGGGGGGCGTGGGAGAGTGCTTCCGGCATTGGGAATGGGCAGAAGAGTCAGTCAATTGGCTCGTTTCATCAGGAGGGAGTGCAGAAGATTGAAGCGGGACCTCGCGCAACGATTCCTGCTTGAAGTATACATTGGAAAGAATTCTCGCTCACGTTATTCCTTTACGCACGTGCATGTGAAAGAAAGTTCATTTGGGTCAAATGTATTTGAACACTCTTGCCTATGGTAAAGGCTTCAGTCCATATTAATCAGCTTATTGTCCAAACCGTATCTGCTCCTCCTCCCGTTTGCAGAGAAATCACCATGGAATTGAATTAATTAATTAATTAATTAACTAACTAATGTATTTATGTATATTTGAGAGAGAGCACGCAAGAGCGGGGCAGAAGAGGGGAAGCAGGAGGAAAGAGAGAACCTCAAGCAGGCTCCACGCTCAGCTGGGAACCCACCTCGGGCTTGGTCCCACAACCCTGGGATCGTGACCTAAACCGAAGTCAAGAGTCAGACGCTTAACTGACTGAGCCACCTAGGTGCCCCATAACACGTATCTTTTAAAAGGTGGTTTCAGGGATGCCTGGCTGGCTCAGTGGGTAGAGCATGCAACTCTTGATCTTGGGGTTATGAATTCAAGCCCCATGTTGGGGATAGAGATTAGTTAAAAATCAAATCTTTAAGAAATAAAAATAAAAAGGTAGTTTCAAACAAAGATGGGATCATAATTTCCATGTGATTTTATGACCTGCTTTTTTGCTTAACAATATAGCAGAACATATTTTCCATGTTAGTGCATGTAATTCTATTAATTATATTCTGTTTTTTGATCTAGTATTTGGAAACGTTGAATAATGAAGGTATTCAGAAAGCACAAATACTAAGCATACAACAGATAGGCAGTATTATCACAAGTGTATGTATGTATATATACACACACATATACATACACACACATGTATATATATATACACACACACACATATATACTTAAGATAATTCATTCCCATGGTAAAAAAAAACAAAAAACAAAACAAAACAAAACCCCTCTAAATATAGAAGGATTAAAATGGAAACCAAAATTTCCAGAACATCCAGTTATCCTATATTCACTCCCTAGTGGTAATCTCTTTCATTTATATAAATGCAATTTCATTACACATGTGTCTTATTCTTTTTCTATTTATCTTCTCGTATCATGACATAGTAATCCACATCATGCTTTTTAATTTGCTCCATATTATCCCAGTTAATCAATTATTCCTCTGTTGATGGATATTCTGTTTTTATGAAATTTTATTTTATTATTTTTTAAAGGAGTATTTTAATTTTTTTTAACGTTTATTTATTTTTGAGACAGAGAGAGACAGAGCATGAACGGGGGAGGAGCAGAGAGAGAGGGAGACACAGAATCTGAAACAGGCTCCAGGCTCTGAGCTGTCAGCACAGAGCCCGAGGCGGGGCTCGAACTCACAGACCGAGAGATCATGACCTGAGCAGAAGTCAGACGCTTAACCGACTGAGCCACCCAGGCACCCCATGAAATTTTAAAGCGGTTATGAACAATGCTTCAACGAATACTCTTTTATTTTACACATCTATGAATATTTCTGTAGAATAGGTTACCAGAGTTATAATTGTTAAAGCTGAGTTTGTGCATTTACATTTTCGAAAGATATATAATTTCCCATTTAAGAGATTCCATCAATTTACACTCCCACCAACAGTGGTGAGAGGTTTTTTTTTTCCATTTGCAAAATGTGAGGTCTTTATCATTAAGTTCAGTATCAAACACTACCCTGTTCCTACTATAGACACTATGCTTTTGCACTAGGTGATACAGAAGCAGTGAGAGAGTTATGTAATTATTACATACTAAGGGCTGCTAGGAGATTCCCAGTTTGCCCTGTAAACGTGGAAGAGAGAAAGGCTAATTCTTCTTGAAGCAAAGAGAAAGATGATGCCCTGAAAAAGGTAGCACTTGAGCTGAACTTTAAAGATGGGTAGAAATGTTATAGGCGCCAGTAGCGTAGAAAAAAATAATTTGTCTGTCTTACTTCCCTACTAGACCATGACTTTGTTTCTATCTCCAGTACCTGCTAAGTGCTTGGTATAACACATGTTTGGGGCACCAATGAACGAAGGAAGGAATGGTTGAAAAGGATGTTGACTTTTAATTTTTTAAATACTTATTTATTGTCTTGAAAGAGAGCGAGAGTTCGCGTGTACACACGCGAGCAGGGAAGGGGCAGAGAGAGAATCCCAAGCAGGCTCCATACTGTCAGTGCAGAACCTGATGTGGGGCTCAAACCCGCGAACTGTGAGATCACGACCTGAGCAGAAATCAAGAGTTGGATGCTTAACTGACCGAGCCATCTAGGCGCCCCTTGACTCTTGCCTTTCTAAAGATTACAAAGCAATTAAAACCAATTAGAGAACTTCCAGTTGTATTCCTTAGATTTTCAGATCGGGAAGAAAATTATTGAAAACATCATGTAAATAGTACTCCTGTTTTTGGATGATGTCTGTCCCGTCTTATAACATGCTGATGGTTTTGTGGTATAATGTGGAAAATTTGGGGAGATTTATGTGGTGATCTTCTGTTTTGTTTCTTTTACATATCTGATTATAAACATGTAAGCAGAGATTAGATGCATTCTTTAGAAAGAATGAAGTTTTGAATGTATATTTCAAAGTCAGTCGTATTAAAACCTTCTATGAGCTGCTGATAATTCTATGTCTTCGGCGATGGCAGTTTGTACTCACCTGGCGAAATTGAACATTTTGGAGTCATAGAATCTCTAGCCTGTTTTGTCTGAGAGAATTAAAAATCAAAATACAACAAAGTTTCTGTCCTTAAGGACTTTGATGAAAACAGTTTGAATCCCAGCTCTGCCACTTAATTATGTGACTGTACAGAAATGATTTAAACTCTGTGATTTCACTTCCTCACCTGCAAAACAGGGATTGTGTCAGGTTTTATCTATCGAGACTTAAGCCCATTCCCATCCTTCCTTATGATCTCTCTGTTGGAAGCCTGGGAACCACATTCTGTAGACCTTCTCTCGGGTGGAGTTCTGGATAGGCTCTGCGGGAGGGGCATGCTCGTGTGCTAATGGACGGTGCAAAGTGAAGGGAATCAGATTTAATTCTGGAACTTAGTTTGTTCGCGACGACTGCAAGTCTATTTCGTTATTTATTTATTTACGTATTTATTTATTAAGTAATCTCTAAGCCCGATGTGGGGCTCGAACTCATGACCCAGAGGTCAAGAGCTGCGTGCCCCACGAGCTGAGGCAACCAGGCGCCCGATATTGCAAACCTATTTTAAAGGTAAAAGGACAAAAATTGCACAATAGAATACATATTAAAACTATATATATATATATATAACATACACACACGGAAAGAGATTAAAAGTGGAATCATTTAGACTGTGGCCGCCCTAGCGGAGACAACTCTGGTGATTCCGGCAATGGAGATGAGAGGTGGGAGGCTGGCTGTGGCAGCTGCTGGCAGCCGTGGGCTCTAGCGGGATTATTGGTTCTTGCCGCAGTCTCAGGCCTGTCAGTTCCCACATTCCTGCTAAGCAGCACCAAGAGCCCTCAGCCTCAAAGACAGGTGCACACTTGCCCATTCTTGTAACACCCTTCTCCGTGTTTCTCTTCCAATTCTAGGGAATTCCGTCTCCTGCGGTTACATCATTTTCTCCCTTTTGATTCCTCTACTCCTTCCGACACTTTTGTAACCAAGTCCTTATATCAAATACCCTGTTTGAAGTACCTACAATGGTCTGTACTTTACTGGCTGCGCAATGAGCCGTTGGGGGAATATTCCCTGTACTCTGTAGGATTGTTAGGAATAAATTAATACATGCACATACGCTCTCAATAAATGTTAGCGATTATTATGCCAAAGAAAATCACATGGCTTCTAATCGTCTATTATATCACAGCCATTCTCCCATCTTGGACGTGTAACAAATAATTTACAGAATGTTCTTTTCTGATTGTTAAGTCATGTCCTTTCTGCCAAATCAAACCCTAACCTTTGGCCTTTAAGGATGTAGATTAGATGTACTCTCTTCTTCCTCTAGTATAACTGACAAATTATGCACATAGTTATAATAAAACCAAGTAGGAATACAATTTGAAGAACAAAGTCACCCGGAAATGAAAACAATTCAGTTGACAAGTAAACAAAACAAAACAAAAAACCAGTTTATCGCATCAATATAACAAATATTTGATGCACGTAGTCATGGGTCTTGAAAGAAGTCAGCCAGATTTGACATGGTAAGTCACTCAAATCTGAGTGACTTAAAGAAAATTAAATATTTTATTGATTTACCGGTTATTAATTTTCTTTTTTTTTTTTTAAGTTTTATTTATTTAAGTAATCTCTACACCCAACATGAGGTTCAAACTCACCACCCCAAGATCAAGAGTCTCATGTTTTTCTTACTGAGCCAGCCAGACAGCCCTATTGGTTATTAATTTTCTATTACAGTATGTACTGAGGAGAGCCAAGGAAGGGAGATTGAAAGGGAAGTAAACCGAGTGCAGCTGCATTTTTCAAGAACACCCTCTGTGACTTTAATTCCATGAACTGAAAGTGGACATGGGGGCAAGCCTTTCCGTTTGTGCTTATCTAATCTGATGAGAAACCATAGGGACTTTTTCTGGTGGGGACAGGACTCAAGACCCTTGTGGGGTACACAGGTCTCTACACAATTTTGTGAGTAAATTTTGGTGGATTTTGTAGGTTAGTTATGCTACTTGTGCATTACTTAGAAAATGTCTTCCCCATTTCCTTTCTTCTTTCTCTTTTCTTCCCCATTTCGTTTTCACTAGGATGCAGGGGACAGAAGGTGGCGCTACTGAGTGGGGAAACCACCCAGCGTTCCCCTCCGTAGAGGGGGAAAAACCCAATTCTCCATCTTTTGCGTGTCTCCTTTATTTTCATACAGCCGACATTTCACTTCTGACACGTCTGTCTGGCCACCCCACTTGTGGGTTTTATTTTTCTTCCCACAACCAAACCATTCTGTGAGGCCAGTTGGTGGCAGTTTAACTCCATTCTGACGCTGTCTACCTGGATAGTATCGCATCCCGCAGATCAAGGACCGAGTCCGGCAAGACTGCGCTTCACTTTGGGTGCCAATCCCAAGTAGGAGGTCCCCAGGTTACCCACAACTTCTGTCCCTCTTGGCTACGAGTCGGACGTTCCCATGACCTTCTCCCCCTTGGATTCCATTACTTACTAGAGCCCTCCCAGTGTGGATGTCTTCACCACCCTGGTAACTCTTTGAACCTCATACTTTGGGGATTTTTATGGAGTCTTCCTCACCTAGGCTATATCAATTATTAATGCCTTCTCCCACTCTTTTACCTTCTCGAGAAAATGGGGGATGGGGCTGAACATTTCAAGCTTCTAACCATGGCTCGGTCTTTCCGGAGCCCTCATCCAGGAGCTACCCGGGAGCCCACCCAGAGCTGCCTCATAAGAACCCAAGACACCTCTATCACCCAAGAGATTACAAGAATTTCAGGACCCCTGTGTCAGGAATCAGGTTCAAAGACCAAACATACAGAACAAATGCTCTCTTTTTTTTTTTTTTTTTAATATAGTTTATTTATTTTTGAGAGCTAGAGACAGAGTGTGAGCAGGGGAGGGGCGGAGAGAGAGAGGGAGACACAGAATCCGAAGCAGGCTCCAGGCTCCGCACTGTCAGCACAGAGCCCGATGCAGGGCTCGAACCCACAGCTCCGAAATCATGCCCTGAGCTGAAGTCGGAGGCTTAACTGCCTGAGCCACCCAAGCACTCCTAGAACAAACGCTCCCAATGCTCTTCCCACTTAGGAATTTACAAGGGTTCTAGGAGCTCTGTGTAAGGAACTGGGGGCAGAGATCAGGATATATATTTCTTATTATAAATCACAGTATCACACATAGCCATTTCAGATACAGTGCTCCTTATGTACTCACCACTTTTGCCCGCCATTAAGGAAAAAATGATGTCAGAATGGTAACTCCCCTTTAGTTATTATGTTCTCTGCTGTGAAGCAGCAGAACTACTGATCTACTGAAAATAAATGCGTCAATGCTTATCTTTACCTAAACAAACATGAGAATTCTTATCTCAAACGTAGATCGGTATCGATAATTGTAAGACCTTACACACTGAGAACACATCTACCAACACTGTGCTAAGCACCAGCACTCCCCAGTGATGCGAAAGATCCTAATACTAGTATCTCACTGTCAAAAAGGACACTGAGTTGCAAAGAGGCTGAGGAGTTACCCACGTTCACACTACTGTGTAAATGGCCAGAACTAGAACCAGACAGCTGGACTCCAGACCCCCTCCTCTTGGCCACCATGTTCCCTCGTGAATGCTCTATTCTTTTGGTATTAGTGGTAATTTATGCTGTATAGAGTCACCAAGAACGCTGAATTAGCAGATACAGAACAATTGCTGCTTGGGTAAATGAATGCAGATTTACATTCTGTCATCTGGTCACAGTATTTTGGTCAACAGATCCCTATACAGTTGATCGTTGAATAGCATGGAGGTTAGGGGTGCCGACCCCTCACACAGTCAAAAACCCATATATAACTTTTGACTCTCTCTAGACTTACCTACTAATAGTCTACCATTGACCAGAAGCCTTGCGAATTAGCAGTAGACTAACACAGATTTTGTATAGGTATTATATGCTGTATTCTTACAATGAAGTAAGCAAGAGAAAATAACACGTTATTAAGATAATCATACGAGGGGTGCCTGGGTGGCGCAGTCAGTTAAGCGTCCGACTTCAGCCAGGTCACGATCTCGCGGTCCGTGAGTTCGAGCCCCATGTCAGGCTCTGGGCTGATGGCTCGGAGCCTGGAGCCTGTTTCCGATTCTGTGTCTCCCTCTCTCTCTGCCCCTCCCCCGTTCATGCTCTGTCTCTCTCTGTCCCAAAAATAAATAAACGTTGAAAAAAAAAATTAAAAAAAAAAAAAGATAATCATACGAGGGGCGCCTGGGTGGCTCAGTTGGTTAAGTGTCCGACTTCAGCCAGGTCACGATCTCACAGTCCGGGAGTTCGAGCCCCGCGTCAGGCTCTGGGCTGATGGCTCAGAGCCTGGAGCCTGCTTCAGATTCTGTGTCTCCCTCTCTCTCTGCCCCTCCCCCGTTCATGCTCTGTCTCTCTGTCTCAAAAATAAATAAACGTTAAAAAAAAATTAAAAAAAAAGATAATCATACGAAAGAGAAAATAAATTTATAGTACTGTCCTGTATTTATTTTTTTTTAAAAGCCATGTAAAAAAAATAAATTAAAAAAATTTAAAAAGCCATGTACAAGTAGAACTGCACAGTTCAAACCCGTGTTGTTCAAAGGTCAACTGCATAAACTTGTTTTATATGTGTTTCTGTTGAAACACATCTTATTCGGCGTACATCGTGTTTTTAAAAAAAAATTTTTAAGTGTGTATTTATTTATTTTGAGAGAGAGAGAGCTGGCGAGGAGCAGAGAGAGAGAGAGAGAGCGAGAGAGAGAGAGGGAGAGAGAAAAATCCCAAGCAGGCTCTGTGCTGTCAATGCACGTAAAATCATGACATAAGCTGAAATCAAGAGTCCGATGCTTAACTGACTGAGCCACCCATGAGCCTCAGTGTATGTTCTTGGTTTATTAACACTGACTTCTCTACCGGTAGCATTATAACTCATGCTTGAATGAAATTTACCTAACACATGTATTTTCTTTGTAAGACACATCACGGGCTTCTGCACTATGCCTGGGGGGGCTATTTTAAACAGGAAAACTTCCAAGAAAAAACATGCAAAAATCTTAGCACTACATAGACTGCGAGGGGCATTTGTTTGCAATATGAAAAGCGAAACAGGAAGGCATGGCACTATCTTGTTCAGTCTCAGCTATATATGTGCATTTCAGGTGAGTCTTTTTGTGTGTGTGTGTGTGTTTATTTATTTTTGAGAGAGAGAGACAGGGTGAAAGTGGGATAGGGGCAGAGAGAGAGAGGGAGACACAGAATCCTAAGCAGGCTCCAGGCTCTGAGCCATCGGCACAGAGCCTGACACGGGGCTCGAACTCATGGACCTTGGATCCATGACTTGAGCCAAAGTCGGAGGCCCAACCGACTAAGCCACCCAGGCGCCCCTCCGGTGAGTCTTTTGCCACTCTGTGCCTGTCTGAGAGTGACTGTGGGAAGTTTGGTGAATATTAATCTTGGGGTTACAAATAAATTTAAGCAAATAGGCAAATTCACAAACATGGAATTCGTGAATAATGAGGATCTACCATAACTGCTAAAAGTCTTGCATATTCTGCCCACCAACTGAATGGGGAGGTTGGAGGGAGAAGAAAAAATTACAGAGGCAGAGTTGCATGCTGGTTAAGCACCTGCACTTGGGGGCGCCTGGGTGACTCAATCAGGTGAGTGTCCAACTCTTGATTTTGGCTCAGGTCATGATCCCAACGTCTTGAGATCAAGTCCCATGTCAGGCGTGGAGCCTGCTTAAGACTCTCTCTCTCTCTCTCTCTCTCTCTCTCTCTCTCCCTCCCTCTGCCCTTCTCTCCTGCTCACTCTCTCTCTGAAATAATTTTAAAAAATTAATTAATTAAAAAAAAGAAGAATTAAACCTTTAAAAAAAAAAAAAAAAAAAGGACCCGAGCTGGGAGACATTTAGATCTGTTTGCCAGTTGTGACTGTGGACAAGTTACTTAATCACATTGTACCGTTTCTTCACCTATAAAACAGGCAGGATAATCATAGTACCTGTCTGTTGCGAGGAATAATGATAGAAAGCACGTAAGCATGCAGAATAGTACTCAGTACTCAATAAATGTCACTCATTACTATAATTCAACCAGAGACACAGTATTACTAATAATACATGTAAACATATAAATTATAGGCAACTGTTGTGTTGGTATCAGAAATTTAAGGTTTTCTTTTCCTGACACTTAACTATTAAATGAGCAACTCAATAGAGCTTTCTGTATCTCAGCATGTTTAAAATAAAAAATTTTTAAATGCTTATTTATTTTTGAGGGAGACAGAGACAGAATGCGAGAAGGAGAGGGGCAGAGAGAGAGAGAGAGAGAGAAAGAGAGAGAGACAGAATCCAAAGCAGGTTCCAGGCTCTAAGCTGTCAGCATGGAGCCCCATGCCGGGCTTGAACTCACGAACTGTGAAATCATGACCTGAGCCTAAGTCGGACGCTTAACCGACTGAGCCACGTAGACGCCCCTATCTCAGCATATTTTTGATGAAAATTGGGTTAATACTATCTAGCAGCCAACAGTGTTGTGAGAAATAAATGAAATAGTGTATGCAAAAGCATTTTGTAATTTTAAAGGTGCTATATAAATACCAGGTAATATTATTGTTTTTTTTTAAATTTTGTTTATTTATTGATTTATTTGGAGAGAGTGGGGGAGGGGCAGAGAGAGAAAGACTCCCGAGTAGGTTCCTCGCTAATAGCACAGAGCCTGATGCTGGGGCCTGAGCCCACGAACTCAGAGATCATGACCTGAGCTGAAACCAAGAGTCAGATGATCAATATCATTATTCATTTTTTAAAAAAATTTTTTAATGTTTTTATTTATTTTTGAGACAGAGACAGAGCAGGGAGGGGCAGAGAGAGGGGGAGACACAGAATCGGAAGCAGGCTCCAGGCTCCGAGCTGCCAGCACAGAGCCCGACGTGGGGCTCGAACTCACGGAGTGTGAGATCATGACCTGAGCCGAAGTGGGATGCTCAACCGACTGAGCCACCCAGGCGCCCCTCAATATCATTATTCTTGTTCTACTGATTATTTGTTGTTGAAATCAATAACTGACCACTTGCTTGCTTCCTATATCACTGTTTAAATGTTACCGGGAGGTATATAACCCATTTGAAAGAGTCTGTAATGAACATGTACGTTTTAAACAATAATGAAATGACTACCATGAGCTTATCATCCAGTTTTCAAAGCAGAATGCTGGCCAGTATCACTCAAGCAGCCTCTGTGTACATCCTGATCGCCCTCCTCCCTTCCTCCTCCCCACTATTCACAGTTGGGAGTTTCGTGTTCAGCATTTCCCTTCATTTTGAAAATGGCTTTGCCGCCTAAATGCATTTGCCAAAACCATACGATTTTAGGTTTGTTTGTTTTTGAATATTGTCCACGTGGACAATCTTGTTGTTTCTTTTGTTAACTCACTTTTCTCCCCAGTCAACATTATGCTTTTGTGATCTATCCCTTTTGATGCACGTGGTGAGCAGTTCACTCATGGTCACTGTTTAACGTTACCCTATTGTAGGAATATACCCCAGTTGATTTGTTCTAGTGATGGACATTTATTTCCAATGCCTTGCTGTCACAAATGGTAAACAACGCCGCGATAATATTTTGTGCAATTTTCCTAACAACCTCCAGCCCCTGGTTGTATGTTTGCACCTGGGGGACATATGCAGGGCTTGTTCTGCTTCAGTGGAGAACTCCTGGTAGGAGCACATTCAACTTTACTAGATATCGCCAAACTCCCACCAGTTCCATTGCCTCATATCCTTGCCAACATTGGATGTGGACCGATTTTAAAAATGTTTGACTCTCTGGGTTGTGAGAAATGTCACCACAAACTCTTCATTAAATAAGGAGAGTCCTGGGGCGTCTGGGTGGTGCAGTCGGTTAAGCGTCCGACTTCAGCCAGGTCACGATCTCGCGGTCCGGGAGTTCGAGCCCCGCGTCGGGCTCTGGGCTGATGGCTCGGAGCCTGGAGCCTGTTTCCGATTCTGTGTCTCCCTCTCTCTCTGCCCCTCCCCCGTTCATGCTCTGTCTCTCTCTGTCCCCAAAATAAATAAACGTTGAAAAAAAATTTTTTTTTTAAATAAGGAGAGTCCTCTGGAGATCAACTGTTTCCTTAGATAATGGCGCCTGGGTGGCTCAGTTGGTTGAGCGTCTGACTTCTGCTCAGGTCATGATCTCACAGTTCGTGAGTTCAAGCCCTGCACCGGGCTCTCTGCTGTCAGCACAGACCCGCTTCAGATCCTCTGCCCGCCCCCTTTGCCTCTCCCCTGTTCATGCTTTCTCTCTCTCTCTCTCTCTCTCAAAAATAAACATTAAAAAAAAAAAAAGCATCTACAGACTCTAGTAGCTATAGGAGGGACTAGAAATTGCTTCCGTCGGACTTGCATTTGGTAGTGCAGTATAAGATAACAGAGTTGGGGGGAAAATCAGACGTCTTGAGCTGTCGTGTTGGGTCCTTCTCCTAATTCCATCCCACACCTGCCACATGCCTCATGTCCTTGAGATGGAACGAAGATTCTCAAAGGATGAGTTATTGCTACAAACCTCCGTGGGGCCAAATCATTTTCCACCTTCTGCGGCCGTTAAGGCTTGGACACCTAGGAAGAAACAGGCATTTTTCTTGTCAGAAAAAAGAATCCTAACTCAAGAGTTCTCATCTGGAACTTCAAGTGAGACATAACCTTTGTTTTTCAGGGTTGTAGGACCTGGTAGAGCTTTCTCTACAAATGCTAGGGCGGCTTGGATCTTAAACTCTGTAGTTCTAAGACTTGCTCAGTCTTCTTCCCCCCTTAAGCCTCTAGGTCACTCCCATTCTAACTGTAGATGTTGCTGGAACACACCATGTGCCAGGCATGTCTTCTGTGTGGGGGATACGGAGTAAATCAATTGGACAAAGTTAGAATTCGTTACCTTTCAGATTTAGAGACTGTCAAATTCACAAACTGGGCCAGTTTAACTTGACCCAGTAGCTACAGCACCACATTGGGAAGCAAGGAGTAGGAGGAGGTAGATTTAGGTGAATGACTGGCTTTATTTACTATTTAACTAAAACATCACGAAATCATTGTAAAGCCAGTACAGTGTTTCTAACTTTTAACAATGCTCATTTTGGAATTATACAACTAATATGTGCTCATTGCAAAAAATCGAATGCAGACATGTTGAAAGTGAAAGTGAAAATTCTTTCTCTACTTTCTCCACTTCCCAAGTCCATTTCCCAAGAAGTTGTTGCTATTAAATATACCCTTTTTCAGGGGCGCCCGGGGGGCTCATCCGGTTAAACGTCCGACTCTTGATTTCAGCTCAGGTCATGGTTTCACAGTGTGTGAGTTCAAGCCCCACATCGGGCTTTGTGCTGACAGCACAGAACCTGCTTTGGATTCTTTCCCTCCCTCTCTCTCTCTGCCCATACTCCGCTAGCACTCTCTCTCTCTCTGTCTTTCTCAAAATAAATAAACTTTATTTATTTTTATTTTTTTTTAATTTATTTTTTTTTCAACGTTTATTTATTTTTGGGACAGAGAGAGACAGAGCATGAACGGCGGAGGGGCAGAGAGAGAGGGAGACACAGAATCGGAAACAGGCTCCAGGCTCTGAGCCATCAGCCCAGAGCCTGACGCGGGGCTCGTACTCCCGGACCGCGAGATCGTGACCTGGCTGAAGTCGGACGCTTAACCGACTGCGCCACCCAGGTGCCCCAAAATAAATAAACTTTAAATATACCCTTTTCAAAGTTTTCTACATACCTGGAAGTATATGTGAAGTATATGTGTATGTGTGTTTGAATATTTCACATACTCACTTTAAATTATACATATAATTCAACAGCTCACTTATAGCACTCAGTAATTTACCACGTCATTTCTTCATTACTTAATTAAAAATTTTTAACTCTTGGACTCCCATTCTCTATTTTCTTATAATCACATATTTAAAACAGAGGTATAAGGACATAAAAACTAGGATCAGTATCAGCTTCATCAAGTTGTGACTATGCAGCTTTATTAAGGTTTTAATATTTATTTCAGATATATATATATTTATTATTAAAAAATGTTTATTTACTTTTATTTATTTTGAGAGAGAGAGAGAGAAGGAGCATGAGCAAGGGAGGACAGAGAGAGAGAGAGAGAGAGAGAGATAGAGAGAGAATCCCAGACAGACTTCACATTTAACACAGAGCCTGATGAGGGGCTCAATTTCATGAACTGTGAGATTATGACCTGAGCTGAAATCAAGGGTGAGACGCCCAACTGATTGAGTCACCTAGGTGCCCCTACTTCAGATATTTTTAAAAGATATATACTCTTTCCCCAAATCTTTTATCTCTCTCTTTTCCCAGAGATAACCACTTTCTCCCCAATTTGCTTTTATACTTTTATTACATATACATGGCTTCATCAGCAATATGTAGCTTTATTTTCATGCTTTGAAATTTTATATGAATAGCTCTTGACTTACTATTACAAGTTAGTTATTACAAGAGTAACATAAGGAAGGGAGTAAAATGAGGGGCCCCTGGGTGGCTCAGCTGGTTCAGCATCCGACTTCAGCTCAGGTCACGATCTCATAGTTTGTGGGTTTGAGCCTTACATCGGGCTCTGTGCTGACAGCTCAGAGCCTGGAGCCTGCTTTGGATTCTGTCTCCTTCTCTCTGTGTTCCTCCTCTGCTCTCACTGTCTCTCTCTCTCTCTCTCTCTCTCAAAAATAAATAAAGATTTAGGGGCACCTGGGTGGCTCAGTTGGTTAAGCGCCCGACTTCAGCTCAGGTGACGATCTCGCGGTCCGTGAGTTCGAGCCCCGCATCGGGCTCTGGGCTGATGGCTCAGAGCCTGGAGCCTGCTTCTGATTCTGTGTTTCCCTCTCTCTCTGCCCCTCCCCCACTCATGCTCTGTTTCTCTCTGTCTCAAAAAGTAAATAAACGTTAAAAAAAAATAAATAAAGATTAAAAAAAATTTTTTAAATAAAATAAATTTAAAAAAGGAAGAATATAAAATGAAGAAGAATTTCCTTTTCTTTACTTTCCATTTACCAGATATAATAGCCTGTATTAAGCGTCTTGGCTATAGTTCCATAAATATTTTGTGCCTAGCAAGTCTAAATATTTTATAGTTCTTTACTTATTTATTTTATTATCATTTTTTTAAGGAAGTGCTAGACCCAATGTAGGGCTTGAACTTAGGACCCCAAGGTCGAGAGTCAAGAGTCATATGCTCTACTAACTGAGCCAGCCAGGCATCCCTTATATTTAGTTTTTTATACAAATGACCTACTATTACACTTTTTTTTATACTTGCAGTTTTCCACTTATTTAGTTCACCTTTTCATATCTGAGCATATAGGTCAACCTCAATTTTTAATAGGTGCATACACTTTATCGATAGATGTACCGTAATTTATTTATTTATGGAATTGATCAATTCTAAATGGATGGGTGTTTAGATTATTTCCATTTTCTAATCACAAAAATTTTGCAATACATATCCCATGTATGTTATGTACTTGCGAACTTATCTTTATGGTTTATATCAAATGAAAAGAATAGATGTGCATACAAAACTACATGAGTGTATTATTTTTGAACCAATATCTTTTTTTTTTTTCCTTGAGCCAGTATCTTAAGTGCTTCTTGTATTAAATAGTATGGTGTGGTGAAGAGAATGTTGATTTGTAAATCATGAGGCATGAGTTTTCAATTCTGACTGCATCACCAAGTATGTCTGGACAAATGACTTAATAAGTCTGGGATTCAAGTCTGTCATATGTAAAGTGCAAGATTTCAACTACAAGGTCACAAAGGTCCATTCTAAGTTAGGAAGATTTGTAAACTATGATTGAATGCTCATTACAATTGTTACCAGTGCATTTGTAGCAATCCTAGGATTTAGGAAAGTTATACTTTAACAAGTACCATTTCGTGATAGATAACAGTACCCTGAGCAAAGGTAAAACGGAATTGAAAACCCTGTGATAAACTGCTTTTTGTATGCGCACAAAGAATCAAGAGCTGAGAAATATGTTACTGGTGGAGAAGAGTCAAGAAACTCTGACTTTTATTTTCATGTTTAAAATATATCTAAAAGTAATAAAAATTTGAGTTGGATGAAGCTTCTGTCATTTCTAACAAGAGTGCTTTTGTTGAACTTGGTTAAATCACATACACTTGGAAAAATCACACATACGAGAAAATTCGCTTGATTTCTAGGAGTCTCCAGTCCAGAACTTTTAAATTGTGTAGTTGCTTCCCCCTACTGGTAGGCAAAGGTGAATTGCAGCCAAGACATTTAAAATTTTCTTGATTAGGGCAAGGACAAATTATCCCAGTAAAGATGAATAGAAATGATCATTCATTTAACGACAACGAAAAAATATGGCGTTCTTGCTACATTCTGAAAGCTGTGATAGATACTGGGTAAATACAAATGGGTTTCTTGCCTTTGTAAAATAGATGTACCTATAAACAGCTGAATGCAATGTGGTAAGAATTAAAACTAAGTATAAGTCCAAGTATAGATAAGTATAAATAAGTGGGAGCATAGAGTGGGAGTTACTAGTTTTATTTAGGGAAGCTAAATAAAAGAGAGAATAACTGCTCAGATAAATTGATATTTAAATTACATCTGAAGGCATTTTACCAAGGAATGAATGGGAAGGGCATTTCGGTCTATGCAAATATGTGTAACATGAACAAAGAAGTGTTTGGAAAATTACAAAATTAGCAATGCGATTAGGTTAGAGGGGACACTGGGCGTGAGAGGAAGACAGTACGAGAAAAGAAGCTCTCTGTGAGCCTGAAAAGCAAGGTTGGGGCAAGATTATGAAGAATCAACTAGCTACGAAAATTCGACTTTATTGTACAGCTGGTGGAGAGTTTATAAGACAACTCTTTAAAAGGCAGAGTATAATGTACATAATAATCTTAGTATATGATCTAATTATCAGAATTATTCTTGGTCTTTTTCCATTACTTTTTTTTTTTTTGACCTGTAAACTGATGAACAGAGTTAGATCCCTTTTTATTTATTTATTTTTTTACTGTGAGTCAAGATGTACTACTGGGTATTAAAATCAGTTATGTGGGTTGAGAACAAAAATATAAAATAGAACAGAGCAAAATAAAAAAAATTATACACTGCCATCATGTTTAATAAGGTTATCATTTTGGGAAACCTTTGTTTCAAGTATACATGTGTGCATTGGGTTCTAATATAAAACGTGTTCTTACTGTGGGTCATAGTAAAAAAAAAGTACAGAAAAGGCTATTTAAAAATATCTAACGGTCTCTCCTAATTCAAATTTCCTATGCTTCTACTACCTCCTATTGGCTGATTCTTTGGAAGTAAATATTATTAATTTAATTTCAGGTAGTTTGAAAAGATTCTATACTGTATAGATAAATGGAACTTTATATATAGATAAATGGAACTATATAGATAAATAAACTTTTAATGGAATGCATAAAATGCTAAAAAGTTTGAGGTCTATCCATATATACTGACACAAAAAGGTGTTTTGATGTATATTGTTAAGTAAAAAGCAAAATGTGGACAAATATGTATAGCATAACTCCATTTGTGTAAATTCATACACTCATACACACACATACACTTATACACACATGCACATATATACACATACACTTATAAATGGGTAATGCACATAAAATACCAGAAAAAATTAACAGTAGTTAATTCAATGGAGAATGAAAGAAGAATAGATCTTGAAGAGCACGGAGGTAGATTTTAATTTTTTTAAATAAATTTTATTCAGTTCTAATTTACACACAATAAAATGCATGCATTAAAAATACACTTTCTTGAGTCTTGATTAATATATATGTTTTGTGTAACCAACAAATCTTCTGGAATTTCATATAAATGAAGTCATATGGGGGGCGCCTGTTAAGCGTCCGACTTTGGCTCAGGTCATGATTTCACGGTTTGTGAGTTCGAGCCCCGAGTCAGGCTCTGTGCTGACAGCTCAGAGCCTGGAGCCTGCTTCGGATTCTGTGTCTCCCTCTCTCTCTGCCCCTAACCCACTCGCATTCTGTCTCTGTCTCTCTCAAAAATAAATAAATGTAAAAAAAAAAAATGAAGTCATATGATATGTATGGGGCTGGCTTTTTTGTTTGGTATAATATTTTCGAGATCGATCTATGTCATTATGGGTATTAGTACTTCAAATCTTTTTATTGCTATTACTGACTTTAGTTTGAGGCTATTTATTGCTATCCTTCCTAATACTGTTGAATATCCATATGACAGTATTTCATTATATGGATACACCACAATTTGTTTATCCATTTTCCTATTGATGGACATTTGGTATTTTTTTTCAGTTTTTGGCTATTTTAAACAAAGCTGCTATGAACATTTTCCTTTCTGGGGATCTACGTTTTGTTTTTAGTTTTAAAAAAAAATTTTTTTTTTTTTTTACATTTATTCATTTTTGAGAGACAGAGAAACAGAGTGTGAATAGGGGAGGGGCACTGAGAGACACACACACAGAATCAGAAGCAGGTTCCAGGCTCTGAGGTGTCAGCACAGAGCCTGATGTGGGGCTGGAACACACAGACTGTGAGATCATGACCTGAGCTGAAGTCAGACACCCCACCCACTGAGCCACCCAGGCGCTCGACTGTGGATCTATGTTTTAATTTCTCTGGGGTAAATATTTTGGAGTGGAATGATGGGTGATGTGATAAATGTATGTTTAACTGAAAAAAATATTTTAGAAATGTTTATTTATTTTGAGAGAGACAGAGAGAGCGCGCGTGGGCCAAGAGGGAGTGCATGAGCAGGGAAGGGGCAGAGAGAGAGGGAGACACAGAATTGGAAGCAGGCTCCAGGCTCTGTGCTGTCAGCACGGAGCCCGATGCAGGGCTCTTTCCCATCAACTGGGCACTTAACCAACTGAGCCATCCAGGTGCCCCCCTCCCCACCCCCACCCCCATCCCCGAGTCAGAGCAGTTTTCTTTCTTTCTTTCCAATGTGTATACTTGTATTTCTTTTTCTTACCCTATTGTAATGACGAGGACCTTTAGGATGATAATTAACAGAAGTGGTGAGGGCATAAACTTGCCTCGTTCTTCACTCGTTCTTGATCTTAGCAGAAAAGCATTCAATATTTCATCAGTAAGCATGATGTTAGTTGTAAGGTTTTTATAGATGTCCTTTATCACACTGAGGAATTCTCTTTCTATTCCTAGTTTGGTAAGAGTTTTTGAGTACTGAAGTTTTTCATATTCTTTTTTCTGCTTCTGTTGGGTTGACTATGTGCTTTTTCTCTATAACAGAACCTTAAATTCTTTGGAGTAAATCCCAGTTGGTCATGATGCATTCTCTTTTTTACACATGGTTGGATTTGATTTGTTAGCATTTTGGTAAGAATTATTGCTTATGAGGAAATATTGGTCTACAGTTTTCTTATAATATCTTCGGTTTCAGCATCAAGGCAAATGATTGTCTCATAAAAATTAGTTGGGAAATATTTTTACTACTTATTTTTTTATTTTTGAGAGAGAGACAGAGCACGAGCAGGGGAGGGACAGAGAGAGAGAGACGGATACACAGAATTTGAAGCAGGCTCCAGGCTCTGAGCTGTCAGCACAGAGCCTGACGGGAGGCTCAAACTCAACGAGCCTTGAGATCATGACCTGAGCTGAAGTCAGACGCTTAACTGACTGAGCCACCCAGGTGCCCCTTCCTCTTCTATTTCTCAGAAAGCTTGCATAAGATTTATATTATTCCTTCCTAAAATGTTTGATCAATAATGAAGCCATCTGGGCCTGGAGTTTTCTTTGTGGGAAGGTTTTCAGGTATGAAGTCACTTTCTTTTTTTTTTTTTTTTTTTAATTTTTTTTTTTCAACGTTTATTTATTTTTGGGACAGAGAGAAACAGAGCATGAACGGGGGAGGGGCAGAGAGAGAGGGAGACACAGAATCGGAAACAGGCTCCAGGCTCTGAGCCATCAGCCCAGAGCCTGACGCGGGGCTCGAACCCACGGACCGCGAGATCGTGACCTGGCTGAAGTCGGACGCTTAACCGACTGTGCCACCCAGGCGCCCCTCAATTTCTTTAATAGTTATAGGACTATTCAGATTTTCTATGCCTTCTTGAATAATATTAGGTAAGTTTTTGCACATTAATGACCATTTCATTTAAGTTATCGAATTTTTTGGCATAAAGTTGTTTATAATACAGAGATGTGGACTTTTACTTTTCGTTTTATCCCCTTATACACTCTGAATATATTTTTTAAAATTTTTTCTTAACATTTTATTTATTTTTGAGACAGGAAGAGCCAGAGCATGAACAGGGGAGGGTCAGAGAGAGGGAGACACATAATCCGAAACAGGCTCCAGGCTCCGAGGTGTCAGCACAGAGCCCGACGGGGGGCTCGAACTCACGGACCACGAGATCATGACCTGAGCCGAAGTCAGCCGCTTAACCGACTGAGCCACCCAGGCGCCCCAACACTCTGAATATTTTGAAAACTATATGAAGGCGCCTGAAGTTGAAAAATGTTGGGAAGTGGAGAAAGTAATAAGTTAAATGATTATAGTTAGAGGCAAATCTTCTGTTATTTAATAATAAGTATTGCCTACTATGTGAACGACATTGTGCTGGGTGCTGAAAAAGCAAAGTTTTTGCCTTTATGGAGCTTGTGGTATAGTGGGAGATATTTGAAGTATTATGTATAATATAATATACACCCATTATGTATAACAAAAAGATATAACAGAAACAAGAGGAAGCATTAGAGAAAATTCATTTGAAGTAAGTACCTGATGAAAGTCAGTCAGAGAGACAAATACCATTTGATTTCACTCTTAGGTGGAATTTAAGAAACAAAACTAACAAAGGAAAAAAAAAAAAGACAACCCAAAAAACGGACTTTTTTTTAAGATTTGATTTTTTAAGTAATCTCTACACCTAATGTGGGGCTTGAACTTACAACCCTGAAAATGACAGCCACATGCTCTACTGACTCAGTCAGCTAGGTGTCCCCCAAAACCGGACTCTTTAACTGTAGAGAACACATAGATGGTTACCGGAGGGAAGGTGGGTGGAGGGGTGGCTGCAATGGGTGAAAGGGATTAAGGGCACACTTACCTTTTTTTTTTTTTTTAATTTTTTTTTTTAATTTTTTTTTTTTTCAGCGTTTATTTATTTTTGGGACAGAGAGAGACAGAGCATGAACGGGCGAGGGGCAGAGAGAGAGGGAGACACAGAATCGGAAACAGGCTCCAGGCTCTGAGCCATCAGCCCAGAGCCCGACGCGGGGCTCGAACTCACGGACCGCGAGATCGTGACCTGGCTGAAGTCGGACGCTTAACCGACTGCGCCACCCAGGCGCCCCTTTAATTTTTTTTTTTTTTTAATGTTTATTTGTTTTGGGGACAGAGAGAGACAGAGCATGAATGGAGGAGGGGCAGAGAGAGAGGGAGACACAGAATCTGAAGCAGGCTCCAGGCTCTGAGCTGTCATTACAGAGCCTGACGCGGGGCTCGAACTCATGGACCGCGAGATCGTGACCTGAGCTGAAGCCGGACGCTCAACTGACTGAGCCACCCAGGCGCCCCAAGGGCACACTTATCTTGATGAGCAGTGAGTAATATATGGAACCGTTGGCTCACTATATTGTACACGTGAAACTAATACGACACTGCATGTTAACTACACTGGAATTAGAATAAAAAAATATGATAATTGGTGAAGTCACAAAGGAGGTAATATTTGAGCAGATATGTGAATGTATCAGTGTGCCAAATTGACAGGCCGGGGGGAAAGTGTTCAAGATAGTAGGTTTAAGCACAAGTAAGTGTTTGAAGAATACGAAGAACAGAATTCCGGAATGAGAAATAGTTGAGGATTACTGAAATTTTAAGTGAAAGTTTGCTGTTTTTCTTTTTGTCTGTTTTTTTATCTTAAATATTTTCCTATGGTTCTAATATCAAGACATATTTTTAAAAATTTTTATGTTATATATGTTTTAAATATATTTTTTTCTATTGATAGACGTTCATGTTGTTTTGTAGTTTTCACTATTACAAACAATGCTGTAATAAACATTGTCCCTACTTTTCTGCACATGTAAGAATGTCTCTAAAATAAGTATTAGTGGATTTACTAAATTGAATGTTATTTACAATATTTTGATCAATTCTGCTAAATTTCACTTCATTCTTGGTACCAGTATTTGACAGTAGCTGATTTCCCACATCCTTGACAGGGATACATCATAAGGCTTTTTGAATTTTAAGATTATCCCTTAGCTACGTAGACAATTAAGGACCCATTTTCAACCAGTCAATATAACGAAGTGGTTAAGACCACTCTTGTATTGTAGTCACAGTTGAGTTCGTATCTTGGTTTTGACATTTGCCATCCACTTTAAACAGTTTCTAAGCGATCGTGTTGAGGCAAGTTTACCTGTGGAGTGTACAAGAAACATATTTATGGAAAGAATTCAGTTGGATTTATCATTATAGGACTGGGAGCAAATAGCGGGCATTAAATAACAGTTCATCATTCTTCGCGAATTTGTCAGGAATTGAGGGTCCCATTTAAGAGTTTAAGAGGTTCACATTTTCCAGAAAGATAACCAGAATGCACATCGGAAGTGCGGCAAACTATTTCAACAAGTGCTTTTAATCCGAGATTAAAAGGTGCTATCAGGCAACTCATCAGGCTGGGCATTTTAAACGTTGAGACGCTGGAGGATTAAAATCCACCACGTCTACGACTGGGTCATACATTTACCATAGGTACCCAGTTTGAGATTACCGACGGGCAGATACCCCTTTTTTGCCAGGAAACTATGGCTAAATAGTGACTTCTGTCAGAAAAAAAATCCTCCAGATTCCAACACAGTCCGCCTCCTTCCTAAGCACTGCGGGCACCTGCCAGCCGCAAGATGGCGATTACCCCAATCACCTTTCCGAAACGGAGATTTCCGTAACGCGAAACGCCGCGCCCTGGAAAGGAAGTTTTGCCATTACCCAAGATGGCGAACTGCGCAGCTTCACGGTTTCCAGCTTTCAATATGGCTTCCCCAACCCGCACCACCGGAGGTTAATCTCAGGAACCAAACTAAACTCGCGCGGAAGCGGCGTCAGCGGAAGTTGCGCCTGGCCCAACTTCCCACCCCCCCCTACGCCCGCCCCCGTTCCTACGCCCCGCCCCCGGTGGCGCGGAGTGCAGAGCCAAGATGGCGGCGGAGTTGGAGTACGAGTCTGTTCTGTGTGTGAAGCCCGACGTTAGCGTCTACCGGATCCCTCCCCGGGCCTCCAACCGCGGTTACAGGTACTAGCCCCGAGGCTCTGCAGTACACGCATACCGGGTCGGGGATGACAGTGTCCTCCTCAGGTGGCACGCTGCGAGTCCCCGCCACTGCCACCTCTGAGTTGTCACTTTGCTAGCCTCCCCACCAGGGTTGTTCTCGCCCCGTCCTCCTGTTCTTTTCCCACTGTGGCATGCCAGCCTGGTTTCCGCCGCTTAAAAAAATTTACCATCTGCGTCTTCCCACCCCTCCTCCCTTGGGCCCCTCTGGGTTACCCATCTGCTCCCCATCATACCCATCCCGTCGTGCCTGCTCCATCGCCTGTCACCTTTGGTTCGTTCTTTCTTGCGTCCTTCGGTTTCTCCTCCTCGTCGTACCCCCTCCTGACCTCCCTGTCTCTCATAAACATTTCCAGTACCCCGTGCATAATGGTGGGTAATCATCGTGTCGGCCGCTCTCTAGGTGATACGATTTAATCTTTTGTGCCAGTCTTGCCACCAAGCATGATCCGCCGTTCGGTTTTCCTTTCACTTCTTTTGCTAGTGGGCAAAGGTTATGATGGTACGTTTTCCAGTGGTTGTCCGTTCTGTTTTTTTTTTTTTTCCCCAGTACATTTTCTTGATGATTACATGGTATTTTCTATTTTCCTTTCCTCCCTTCTTAATCTCTCTCATAGCCTTTCTCTCCAAAGTTAATGCAGCATTTTCTCTGTAGGGCTAACCAACCACCTTGTGATCGCGTGTCGGTGAGGTTCTGAGGATGCTCTAGGCAGTCATGAAGTCATGTAGTGGAAGGAGTTAACACGTTAACCGGGTTACATATTCAAAAATACGGGTATGAACCCTGACAGTTTAACAGCTGTATGATTTGGGACAAATCGCTTAATCTCTGCAAGCCTCAGTTTTTTCATCTGTAAAATAGAAAAAAAAAAGTGATCAGAAAACCTGCTCTGGTTCTGTACCTCAGAGAAGTTTTTGGAGGGTTACGTGACATAATATAAGAAATGTGAAAAAATTTAGGAGACAGGAAAGCAGCATATTAAATACAAGGCACTGTTCTTACCCCTCTCTCGTCCACCTCACCATCATGATTTTCCTCTTGGCATTTATCATTGCTTTGGCTCTTGTCCTCCTCCTGGGGCCATTAGCTTGCCTCCTTACTGGGGTTTCATTCATCATGGATCACTCTCTTCGTGCTTGCTGACCTGTGCACTAGACACTGTGGGTTGCACGTTTTGGCGGAGGTGGTCCTAATTCCAGTTTTTCAGTCAGGCCCCAAATCGACCACGAATAGGAATCTACGTGCTTTTCGATGGTAGTTACTGGTAGTGGTGTGTGAGTCAGCAGGGACATCTGCTGCTTTGGGCTTCCCGAAGGAGTGACCCTGCCATTCTGGCTTAGGTGCGCTCTGTGCGGGCCTCCGTAGCGCCACTGCTGATCTCTGTCCTAGTGCTCTTCCTTCTGTATTGTAATTGATTGTTCCGTCTGCTGTTTCTCCAGGCTAGCTGTGAACAACTTGAGGTCTTTTCTAAGTTTATAGTACCAGGGTCTAGTACAGGGTCCTGCACATAGCTGGCACTCTGTGAACGTGGGAGAAATTAGTAGGTTCCACTTCATCACATAAATTAGCAGTGATTGAACTGTTCAGTAGTTAAGACTTCCGAAAGGGTATGATACATCGTACAGTGGGGTTCTCTTCTCTTTCTTCTACTTTAAGCTTTTTCAACGACCTTCCTCCTCTCACCCACCTGCATTCTCGACTTTCACTTCCTAGTTTATCCACAGCCTTTTATCTGCATGTCAGTTAACTGCACTGAGCCATCGAAACAATTTCTTAATTTTCCTCTATTTCTTGTTGTCTGTGTTTTCTCTGCTTGTTATTGACATTTCTTATCCTCAAGAGGCATTTTATCATTAGCCACTCTTAGTATAGTGAGTGAAGAGAGCTGAACTAAGTGTGCATCGAGATTCCCATTTATTTGCTGGGTTACTCTTGGCAAGACACCTAACTCTTTTTAATTTTTTTTTATTTTTTAATTTTTTTAATGTTTATTTATTTTTGAGAGAGACAGAGATGGAATGCGAGTGGGTTAGGGGCAGAGAGAGAGGGAGACACAGAATCCGAAGCAGGCTCCAGGCTCTGAGCTGTCAGTGCAGAGCCTGACGCGGGGCTCGAACTCACAAACCATGAGGTCGTGACCTGAGCCGAAGTCGGACGCTCAACTGACTGAGCCACCCAGGCGCCCCACACCTCTCTTGAACTGTAGTTTCCTCGTTTGTAAAAATGGATATACTACTACTTACCTTGCAGTATCCTTTCACTTAATTTTCATAGGAATAGGCATAATGCTTGGCACGTAATAAGTACTTGATAAATGTTCCTTTTATGCCTCTTTGTCTGCCTAATCTTGTTTACAGAACCCGTTTTACATTATGAGCATGACTTATTCTTTAGGCTGCCTTTAAAGGAAAAACTGGGATTTTTAGGAAGCAGGAGGAATACTTTGAGTGATTAGTAAGATTGAGGGAATGAATGACTTTGATTCACGTAGTGTAAGCTGTTGCTTCCCAGACTTTCTCTGACAATTTAGATCGATGAGAATGTTAGAAATGATTAGAAAATGGTTTCCCAACCTATGAAACTGTTGTCATATTCATCACTGCCCTTCCCCTCAGCTAAATCATTAGTAAACTCAGTAGTCTGTTTTAATGTAATGAGAAGAATGCTGGACTTCGAAGTTAGGCATTACTTCCTGTGTTACTATTCTTCATTGAGACGGACAGAGATGGTAGGCTTTCCATGCCTATTCCAGATGGTTGCTGTAAGGGTTTATTACTGACGTCAGTGAAAATTTGTGAAGTCAGTTCAGAAGACCAGCGAAACCAAGAGTTCCTCGGACTAGGTCTTGGGAATGGGAAAGGAACGAAGGCTCAGGGCTGAGGGAAATTGCTGCTGGGGATATCCATTCACTTACTGAGGATTTGTTAAATATTGGCCACTGGACATGCAAGATAAATAAGCCAAGGAACCTGTCCCAGGAAACACATCTAGTAGGCTTGTTCCTGATATATTCAGTACACAGTGTTTAGCTCATGGTGTGATGGTAGAATAAGTAATGACTCCTTAAAAAAAATTAAAACTCAGGGACCTTTAGAGCATTATAGTGTGGATCAGATTCAAGTACTTGAGGCACCGCATTAAGAGATGAGGGCATGACAAGGATTTATAAATCCTGTTCAAAACCTGTGCTAATTTTCATTTTTTTTTTCCTTTCCACCTTTGCTTCTTGTTTAGATATATTTTATTGTTACCTTTCTGCCTTGCAAGTATTAGTCTTCAGGTTTCTGAGGGATGAGGTTTTTTATTTAAAGATTTTATTTATTTATTTTTAAATTATTATTTTTTTAAGTTTATTTATTTTTGAGACAGAGAGAGACAGAGCATGAATGGGGGAGAGTCAGAGAGAGAGGGAGACAGAATCGGAAGCAGGCTCCAGGCTCTGAGCCATCAGCCCAGAGCCTGACGCGGGGCTCGAACTCACGGAACGTGAGATTGTGACCTGAGCTGAAGTCGGACGCTTAACTGACTGAGCCACCCAGGTGCCCCAAAGATTTTATTTTTTTTTAATTTTTATTCTTTTTGAGAGACAAAAAGAGAGAGAGAGCACAGGATAGAGGCAGAGGGAGAGAGAGAATCCCAAGCAGGCTCTGCCCTCAGTGTGGAACCCCATGCGGGGTTCGATCTTGTGACTGCGAGATCACAAACGCAGCTGAAATTTAGAGCCTGGTGCTCAACTGACTGAGCCACCAAGGTGCCCTGAGATTTTATTTTTATGTAATCTCTGTACCCAACACGGGGCTTGAACTCACAACCTCGAGATCAAAAGTCACATGCTCTAGAGATTGAGCCAGCCAGGTGCCCCATGATGAGTTGCTTAATAACTTTTACTTTGCCCTCTCTTTTCCACACGCTGACAAAAACAAACTCACAAATTCAGAGCTTTGTAAAATTGGTCATATTTAAATAATGTCTTAGATTTCCTTCAAATTCATGTATCACACAGATTATAAGTATTCAGTGTTTTGTAATGTTTCCACAGACATCTGTATCTCTAGCCCACGTTTTTCCTGAACTCCTGACTCATATTCAAATGCCTTCTCTGTATCTTCACTTGAGAAATCAATTTGACGACGTCTCCAACTCAACATATTCAAAACTGAACTCCTGAGCTTCTCAGACATGCTCTACCTATAGCCTTTCTGTCTCAGTTATTGGCAGCTCCTTTGCTCAGGCGAAAAACTTCAGTCATCCTTGACTCCTCCTACCTCACATTCAGTCCTTTAGAAAACCCCGTTTCTTGGCTTTAAATGTATCTAGAATCTAGCCGCTTCTGCTCCTGTCCCTTCCTAGTCACCGTCATGACTCCTGGATTGCGGTGGTAGTCTCTTAACTATAATCCCCCTGCTTCAGTATTTACATTGCTTCTATGTACAACAGACAAGGTGATCCTTTTAAAGTCAAAGGAAGATCATGTTTCACCTCTGCTTAAAACTGGTACTGGCTCCTTTTTCACTCAGTAAAAGCTAAAGTTCGTAGGAGGCCTGTAAAATTTGCCCCTCTGTTACCTCACCCCCACCTCATCTCTTATTTTATTCCAGCTGCAGTGGCTTTCTTTTTGAGGGCAAGCATTCCAGGTACACTCGCACCTTAGCACCTTTGCACTAATTGTTTCAAACCTGGCGCTCCCCCCCCCCTCCCCCCAATATCTGCATGAGTAACTCTCTTGCGTCCTTCACATTTTTGCCCACATGTCACCTTGTTTAAAAAAAAATTTTTTTTTTTTAATGTTTATTTATTTTGGAGAGAGACAGAGACAGAATGCGAGTGGGTTCGGGGCAGAGAGAGAGGGAGACACAGAATCTGAAGCAGCTCCAGGCTCTGAGGTGTCAGCACAGAGCCCGACACGGGGCTCGAACTCAGGAGCTGTGAGATCGTGACCTGAACTGAAGTCAGACGCTCAACCAACTGAGCCACCAAGGTGCCCTTCATTTCACCTTGTTAATAAGGCCTCCCCTGACTACCCTCTTGAATGCTGCAACCTGTTTACTCTCCCACTACCCTCCCGATTTCCCTTTTCTGCTTCTTCATTTTCTTTCTGCTTTAGCACTTACCATTTTCTGAGATACTAATTATTTTACTTGTTATGCTTATTTTTTATTGTCTATTTTCTATTAGAATATAAACCTCACGAGGGTAGGAGTCTTTGTTTTGTTCATTCACCTAGAACAGTGCCTGTGACTTAATATGCATTCTGTAAGTATTGGTTGAATTCAGTGAAAGATAGTAATACATTTAGGGATTTGGGAAGCCTTCTGTTACCCAGTATAGTTCATTCAGTAGACTCTGTTATTACTTGATCAGTAAAACACTATTATATAAAATATCATCTGCATTGTGGCAGTATAGTACCATTATGACAGTTAGTTTTAATTGCTTGTATTTGTACTTTTACATGTTTTTATTGATGCTTATTAGACTCCAGAATTCTTAAGGAGTAACACTGTCTTTTGTTTGCTTTGGATTATATGTCATATGAGGCATCTGGGCAGCAGGGATCATGAGTTATTCTTGTTAATTATTTAATAGGTAGAATAAGCAAGAAGGGAAATAGAAATACGGCAAATGATTCTGTGTAGGTTTTTCGTAATAAAAGCCATAGACTTGAGGCTTCCTATTTTCCTGTCCTAGGGCATCTGACTGGAAATTAGACCAGCCTGATTGGACTGGTCGCCTCCGAATCACTTCAAAAGGGAAGATTGCTTATATCAAGCTTGAGGATAAAGTTTCAGGTAATCTGTGCTGGTGACCCTCTAACATATTAAGGGTATTAGTTTGGTGTGCCTTTTCTTTTCCTTTTTCTTTTTTTCTTCTTCTTCTTCTTTTTTTTTTTAATGTTTATTTATGTATTTTGAGAGTGAGAGAGTGAGCAGGGGAGGGGCACAGAGAGAGGAGAGAGAGAGAATCTCCAGCAGGCTCTGAGTTTTCAGCCCAGAGCCCAACACGTGGCTTGAACCCACACACCATGAGATCATGACCTGAGTCGAAATCAAGAGTCAGATGCTTAACCGACCCAGCCACCCAGGCACCCCATTTTTGGTGAACTTTTATAAATACATTTAAGTTGGAGACTGGAATGGAAATATTTGTTAGAGTTTTAGATTTTTGCTTCTTTAGCTCAAGGAAGTCCTTTTCTTACCTGTTAGGGGAGCTCTTTGCTCAGGCACCAGTAGAACAATATCCTGGTATTGCTGTGGAGACAGTGACAGATTCCAGCCGCTACTTTGTAATCCGGATCCAGGATGGTACTGGTAAGGGATCTGGGATTTTGAATGGGTGACGTTAGGAAAATAGGTAATGCCTTTCAATAAAGTGCGTCTCAGTTGCATTTATCTTAACTTCAGTTTACTAAATTTTTCCACCCCTTGCTCCACAGTTAACTATGGTTGCTAAAGGACAAGGATTAACATGTTGTTTGTAATAAATAAAAACAAGTTCAAGAAATGATAATTAATAGGTGGATATAAATAAATGTCTATCCAACCAAAGAATTCATACGTATTGCCCACTCATTCATTGTTTGTGGTGGGTTTTGGTGGGACTGTCTTAAATCATCTATGTCTAGGGCGTTTTCTATCTTTTCTCCATAGTCTATATCAGAGGTGGGCAAACTTTCTGGAAAGACAGATGATGAATATTTTAGATTGCAGGCCAAATGGTCTCTATTGTAGCTACTCAGTTCTGCTGTTGTAGTATGAAAGCAGCTATAGATAATTTGTAAACAAATGGGAATAGCTGTGTTCCAGTAAAATATTATTTAAAAAAAAAATTTTTTTTTTTTTTAACGTTTATTTATTTTTGAGACAGAGAGAGAGCGAGCATGAACAGGGGAGGGTTAGAGAGAGAGGGAGACACAGAATCCCAAACAGGCTCCAGGCTCTGAGCGGTCAGCACAGAGCCCTATGCGGGGCTCGAACTCATGGACCGCGAGATCATGACCCGAGCCGAAGTGGGCCGCCCAGCCGACTGAGACACCCAGGCGCCCCATTATTGACAAAAACAAGTATGGCAGCATTTGTCTCTTGGGCAATATGTAGGGTGTGGACCCCTGGGCTGTGAGAAATGTTTCACATTCACAGACTTTATCTAGTTAAGGTAACTGTTAATTTTCATTGGGTGGAATTTTCCCTAAGGGACACTTCCTGTTCTGAGTATTCCTGTCTTTTTCACAGGGCGTAGTGCTTTCATTGGCATTGGCTTCACAGATCGGGGTGATGCCTTTGACTTTAATGTCTCCTTGCAAGATCATTTCAAGTGAGTGATTCTTGTCCTTAACCGAGTTAAACCTTGGCTAAGTTAACCCTGAACCAAGCTAAAGGGTTTTGGAAATGCTCCTCCTCAGTTGAATGGATACTACCTCTTTTACCTGCTGGTTTCTGTATTTGATAAACTAGTTTGTTACGAATTTGAATCTTCCCATTCACTGTTTCCTTACATCGTCTTTGTGTCTCTTCTGTCCTTTCCTTATAGCCCAGGATATGTTTTTGGTCCTTTGTACGGTTTTGAGATGATGCATTTGCTTATGCCTCTGGAGGAATTGACATTTGCTCTCTTAAGTGGCCGAGGGAGGCATATAGTCACAGCAGGACTGTATGTGAGAGAGGAGGAGTTACATGCCAGTTTTGTTGCTTTGTGTAGCTGACGTGTTGTATGTCTCCTGCAACGACATTGCTTCAGTTTTGCCACAGCTGTGGTGGACAGCGCCATGCACTGTCGCTTCCTACTTCAAGGGCAGGCATAAGTCTGCTTTTCTGCCCCAGAACTCTGAAATTGTGGAAGTGCACTCAGTTGGCACAGGGATGCAGCCCGGAAGGACGGAGGAATTAACGTCCCCTCAGGGGCAGCCCTCACCCGTGGCGGGTGGAAATTGGCGGCCAAATGCCCTCCTTTGGAGGGACAAGTTAAATATGCATTCTGAATGGCTCCTCGGTGATATTGAACCCTGTTGCCCTGTTTTGGCTTTTCTTCTTTTCCTTCCTCACTTTTCATGTTCCTTCACTCTGCCTTCTGGAGTCCTGTTTCACATAAGCCAGTTACACTCAAATTTGTGTGTCAGCTCTGCTTTCAGGTAGTCCCAAATTGAGCTAATTTACTCTTTTACTGAAGGTGGGTAAAGCAGGAATCTGAGATTTCCAGAGAATCTCAGGAAATGGACACTCGTCCCAAGTTGGATCTGGGCTTCAAGGAAGGACAGACCATCAAGTTGAGTATTGGGGTGAGTATGGTTTCTTTCCTCCCACTCCCTGAATTTCCATAATAAGCTTGTGACTTTTTCTTTCTCTTTCTTCTCTGTTTTCTTTTTTATAGAACATTACAACTAAGAAAGGTGGTGCTTCCAAGCCCAAGGCTGCGGGAACTGGGGGCCTGAGCCTGCTCCCGCCCCCACCTGGAGGCAAAGTCACCATCCCCCCACCATCCTCCTCAGTTGCCATCAGCAATCATGTCACTCCACCACCCATTCCAAAATCTAACCATGGAGGTAGTGATGCAGGTAAATCTCTCTGTTACTTTGAACTCAAGACCCTGAGAACAAGAGTTGCACATTGCACCCTCTGAGCCAGCCAGGCGCTCCGTCTCTGTTACTTTTAACTTTGAGAAATCATCTTATCTTTTCTTTCTTTTTTTTAAAATTTTTAAATTTTATTTAAATCCAAGTTTAACATGTGGTGTAATGATGATTTCAGGGGTAGAATTTAGTGATTCATCACTTACACATCAAGAAATCATCATATCTTAAGTTTCAGTTGGGTACCGTACCCCTGTTTGCCAAGGGGAGTATTGATGTTTTTGCTATTAAATGACACTTGGTACCGAAAGGTGATTCTGACACCCTTTAGCAAGGAATTTAAGCTTTTCTATTGAACCGAGAGTCATGGTATTTGGTAGGTTCTTTGTCAGAAAATGAGTGGATATTGGGGCACCTGGGTGGCTCTGTTGATTAAGCATCTGACTCTTCATTTCAGCTCAGCTCTTGATCTCACAGTTGTGAGATTGAGCCCCGCATCAGGCTTCAAGCTGGGTGTGGAACCTGCTTGAGATTCTCCCGCCCGCCCAAAAAAAGAAAATGAGTGGTTATTAAGAAAAAGACTATTTCCTTCATTGTACCTTGGTCAGATGCTAGTAGGCCTGAGAGTCAGATGCACTCAGATTTTGGTGAGAGCTCTGCTTTTTTTTTTTTTTTTTTTAATTTTTTTTAACGTTTATTCATTTTTTGATAGAGACAGAGCCTGCGTGGGGGAGGGGCAGAGAGAGAGGGAGGCATAGAATCCAAAGCAGGCTCCAGGCTCTGGACTGACACAGAGCCCGACGTGGGGCTCAAACCCACGGACCGCGAGATCATGACCGGAGCTGAAGTCGGACGCTCAACCGACTGAGCCACCCAGGCGCCCTGAGCTCTGCTATTTTATATCTGAGTGTACTTGGTGATATTATTTATATTTTCTGTCTTAATATCCTTATCTACATAATGGAGACTTAAAACTACACCCAGATTGTGAAGGTGAGGTGGCCTGACGCCACCTAGCACTGTCTGTGGTGCAGAGCAGCCACTCAGTAAACGTGATGTTTTCATTTTTCCTGTTTCTTCGCTAGGGCAGCTGGGAGACCGTTAGACAGCATCTGGGTTCGTGAATACATTTTCACTTTTCTGTACCATCTAATGGCAAAAAAGAATAGATCTAGTTCTTTCCATTTCAAGAATGAGAATATTAGGGGTGCCTGGGTTTGACATCGACTCAGGTTGTGATCTCACAGTTCGTGTGTTCGAGCCCTGTGTCAGGCTCTCTGCTGTCAGTGCAGAGCCTGCCTTGATCCTCTGTAGCCCTCTCTGTCTGCCCCTTCCCCTCTCTCACATGCGTATGTATGTGTGTGCTCTCTCAAAAAATAAACATTAAAACAAAATAAAAGAGTGAGAACATTAGAACGTGAAAAGGAATTTTCCTGAGATTATTCATATAATTGACTACTAAGAGTAAACTTTTTCTTTCTGGAATTTTGAGATAAAAATGGTTGTAACCTACTTCTTTTCATAAGTGTCTCCAGAAGGCACTGGGGGGATAATGTCTAAGATTTATTTTTAATTTTTTTGAATGAAGCTTTTTATTTTAAGATGATTGTAGGTTCACATGCAGTTGTAAAAAATAACAGAAAGAAATCCTGGGTCCTCTTTACCCATTTTCCCTAAATGGTAACTGTTTGCAAAACCGAAGTGGAACAGCTTAATCAGGAAATTGACATTGATACCGTCTACTGATCTTATGTAGATTTTACCAGCTACACGTGTTCTCATTCGTGTGTATATGTGTGTTTAGTTCTCTGCACCCTGATCGTGTTAGGTTCCTGGATCTGTTACCACGGTCAGGATACAGAACAGCTCCCTCAGTGCAAGGATCCCTCACATCATCCTTTTATACCCACACCTCCCCCCGAGTCCTGGCCCACGCCTCCTCTAACCCTTGGCGATCACTAATCTGTTTGCCATCTTTATAATTTTGTCACTTCGTGAATGTTATATAAGTGGAAACATACAGTACATAACCTTTGGGGATTGGCTTTTTCCACTCAGCATAATTCCCTTGAGATTCATCCAAGTTGTGTACATCAGCAGTTTGTTTCTCTTTCTTGCTGGGTAGTATTCCATGGTATGGATGTACCATAGCGCGTTTAACCATCGTCACCCACGGGGGAACATCTGGCTCATATCCAGTTTTTGGCTCTTGCAGATAAAGCTGCAAGGAACATTTGTGTATAGATTTTGGTGTAAGCGTAAGGTTTTATTTCTAAGATTTTTATTATGCTTCCCCTTTTCTTTTTCTTCCGTCTGCCCTGTATTCAGATATCCTTTTAGATTTGGATGCTCCTGCTCCTGTCCCGGCACCAGCACCAGCTCCAGTGTCTGCAAGCAATGACTTGTGGGGAGACTTTAGCACTGCTTCCAGGTATGAGCTTAGTGAAACCAGCATACTGTCAATCAGGGTACAGGGAATGTTACCGTCCAATGAAACGTCTTAGGCAGGAAGTTTAGGTAAGGAAGTAGAGTTAGTGCTGGGGATGGTGGGATAAGAAAGCTGTAGGGTGAAGTTTGACTGGGATGTTTCAAGCCTTGATAAGTAGAATTTCTGTGAGGTATAGTTTCAGAAATTCTGGGCAGTGATTTCTTGGAAACTATTAAGTGAAGAATGGAGTAGCTGTCCTAATTCCTTTGGCTTTCTCTCTGTTCTCCTGTCTTGCAGCTCTGTTCCAAACCAGGCACCACAGCCATCCAACTGGGTCCAGTTCTGAATAGCATTAAGGACAGACTTGAAGAAAAAAAAAAAAATGACCTTGAGGGCACCAATCTGTGAGGGAAGTTAGGAACCCCTTCTCTTCCCAGAACCAAAATTACTGGACAATCTTTTTCATAGCTCCTCCATTGCATTCAAGCTGGATCACGTCACCCCCCTATGTTGTTACTTGCGTACAGCCGAGGAAGAATCTCTCATCTCCTGTCCACTGTTAAAGGCAGGGGAGTGGTGGGTCTTCTCATACTTGTGGCTGACTATGCAGGGCCCCAAAGGCCAGGTCTCTTTGAGGGAGAAGTGAATTCTAACATCTGTAAAGTTGTTCTTTTCAGTTCTTCAACTTATTTCAGAATCCTCTCATGACCCTGTGTGCCTCTTTGTGAAGCCCTATTTAGCAATTTCAGGGGAGACAAAAACCTTGACATTTCCTTTCCCACTAGCCTACGACCCTCCAAATGGACTGGCCAACCTCAGTGTTTACAGATTCAGAGTTTTGACAGGGATAGGTGTGAAGAAAGACCTGTTTCCTGGGTCTCTGAGATAGACCCTCCTGCAGGCTTATCCTGTCCAGTGAACATCCAGGGCGGGGGGCAGCTCCATCACCCTCGTGTGTTTACATTGCTTCCTCCTGTGCTCAGAGGGTTTGTTGGTGGCACCTCCACTGTTCTTTTATTTGTTGAATAGTGCGACATCTTTGATCAGTGGGTGTCTCTTGGATGAAGGAGGTTCAAGGGGCTGTGTTTTCCAAGTTATATTGTAGAGAAGCGTTGACTTTCTTGCAGCTCCATCTGGTGGCTGCATTTGAAGCGCGGCATTACTTTGCATTTGCCCCATTATTTGACCTGGAGTTGAAGCGTTTAGAGTTTTTAACCTGATCTGTAGAGCAGACGGGTTGAAAAGCACGTAACTCTTTTTCAGTACCCACATTGCCTTGCTGCCTGGGTATCTGGCCCCTTGCGTGAACATTTCGTTTTCAGTGCATCTAGCCCTTTCATAGAAAGCTGCTATTACATACATTGTCACTTATGAAGGAAGCTGGAGAGTCCACGGCACTAGCCGTCCTGGGTTCTGCCCGAGTGACCGCTTCGCTAAACCATCACAGAGGGTATCTCAAAAGCAAGTTGCTCTCCCACCACTTTCCCTTCCCTCTACCCCACCATTCCTTTTACAGTGCTGTGAAGACAGTTCCCTTTCTCAAATGAATGGGCACTATCAATTGTGTTTGTTAATGGGCAATTTTGAGGGTGAAATGGGAAGATCTCGTTTCTTCCTTCAGCACTTCTTTGGATGTGTACACTTTGGGAGGCTCGTGTTTAGTTTCAAAATATAGTCTCTCTCCTGGATTTCCTTCTTGACTCTTTTTAACTTTGGGTCCATTTTTTTCTCATTGCCTCCTGTTCCAGGCAGCTCTATTCTTACAGAGCCATGGCAGGGCTTTTTAAAATTCCGATAGAAAACACTAAGTGGAAAGTCTATAGAATCACTAGTGACTGACTACTGGGAAACTATTTTCTCAATCTTCCTCCATGTTGTGTTCTTTGTATTCTCAAGATGATAATATATTATGTATTTGAATTGCTGAAAAACTGAAAATGAAATTTAAGATATATGTATATAAAGCGTATGCTGTATTGGTGCAATAATGGTAATTAAAAATATGGAAAAAGGTAGTGTCTCCTTTATCTTTAATTTGCCTATTTCAGTGCCTTTTTAATTCAACTGACCCAATATAAACGGGCCAGTAGGTAATAAATGGACATTTTATATCTATTACTCTTTTTCAAGAAATAGGGTTTCATTCAGCAGTTCAAGCTAGACTTCGGTACTCATGGTTCTAAACCCACAGAGCACTCCACTCCTTATAGAGATCGTATATATTAATTATTTATTTGCTGGTACAGTTCATTTCTTTTGCTTCAGATTATCTTCATGATCGAGGCCACCACTCACGTCCCAGAACTATAATCAGCATCAGTGAGGGGGATCTGTAAGACATGGAACTAAAGACAGAGTTATAGACTTTGGAAGCCAGAAGGATCTTGGAGTTCTCATTCAGTACTTTTCACAGAAGGTGAATCAGAATGATACGTGTGCTTGCTTTTTTAAATAAAGTAACACACTGCTCTCTGTAGAGATTCTGATGTACCTCCTAGAGTAGGGCCTAGATGTCTTTCCCACCCACGGCCTTTCTTATCATTACTGAGGTTGTGAGGCACTGTCACTGATAGAAGTGTATCATAAACCTCAGGTTTTGTTTGGGGAAGAAAGTGGACAATCTTTTTGTTTTTTGTTTTTTGTTTTGTTTTGTTTTTAGCTCAACCCCCTCAGTTATACGTTAGAATCTGCCTTCACAGTTGTAGTGTGAACTTGTATTACTCCACTTCATCCTGATAACCTTCTAGGCAGTTGGCCTGCCTCTAGCTTTCTTTTCTTTTCCTCTAGCTCCAATTCACCTTCCCTGTTGCCACCGGAATCACCTTCCTAAATCAAGCCCTGCCCACGCCCTTTCTTCCCTGACTCATTGTCTTTAATGATTTTCCTTTGCTTAGATCATAAAGTCCAAAGTACCATTTCATCCTCAACCTTGTTTTCCCTTTCACTCAAAATATGCTCCTGAAACCAGGATACTAGTCATTCTTCAAATGCCATTAGCACCCTGAGCATTGACTGCTTGCTAAAATTCCCTCTGCCTACAATACCTTCCTGCCTATTGAAATCCTTCCCGTTTCGTAAAGCTGGCGCGAATAATACTTCATGAAATGTCACCTATTCTTTCAGTCTGAAAAATGATCTCCTTTGTTTTGTTTAGGTTGCTGTTGAAATTCTCTAATAACATTACTTTGTAATATTAATTATGCTAATTAATATTAGTTTGTAATATTAGTTAGAATATTAGTTTTTAAGCTCTTTGAACATAAGGACCATGTCTTCATTTTTATCTACAAACCATACTTCCCTATACTTTTGTGTTATAGTAGATGCTCATTAAATACTTGTCGAATTAACGGCGCTTTCAGTGAAGATGGATTAGAAATCAGTAAGTTGGGTATTTTCCTTCTTTTACTCATTCTCAGGGTTGTTCCTAGCTACATGACGTAAGTGTTCTTTGTATGCCTTGTCATAGTTGCAGAAAAATCTCATTTATGTGCTCCAAAATCCATCACTATTAGGGAATCAAAAAGGCAGTGATGAAGAAAAATTTTACTTTGGTGCACAAACCCTGTGACCTGGGAAAAGAAAAATGGTATTGTAAATAAAGCACGGCTGCGGATACGCTTGGTAATTTACGGTCTCATTTTGATGACCATCACTGTCTTAAGATGACATTGCACTTTGGTTATGTTTTAGTTATCTTGTAGCTTAAAAAAACACACCATTTCTGTTATTGCCTCTTAACTGTGCATGACACACACATACGGTATGTGACTATAGAACTCCCACTTGGGGCAATGGGGTGGCTCAGTTGGTTAAACGTCCGACTCTTGATTTCATCTCAGGGTTTTGAGTTCAAGCCCCATGTTGATGCTAGGTGTGAGGCCTACTTAAAAGAAGAAAAAAACAACAGCTCCTACTCGAGAGCTCCCCATCAATCACACACATATCCTCTTGAGAAAGAAAGGAAAAATGAGAGTTATCTTGATTTTCAGGTCCCTTAACCCTGGGGGACTTACGTATAGGCTCGTGATTGTTTGGGGCATGTATTTCAGATTTTGCCATTATTGTCATTTTCAGTCCCGTTTTGAAAGATATCAAAGTAGAGTGGTAGTTCGTATTTTTGAAAAAGCTCTGGTATAGTTGAATTGGCTACATCTGAGCCAGGAGTCACATAATTGTCCACAGTGCCCTCCTGTTCTGCCTTATCGGTCTACTCAGTCTAAGCACAGTGTCATGAGCTCAATTAAAACACAGTAACGCGGGGGGTGCCTGGGGGGCTCAGTCGGTTGAGTGTCCAGCTCTTGATTTTGACTCAGGTCATGGTCTCACAGTTGGTGAGATCGAGCTCCGTGTCCTGCATGGGATTCTCTCTCTCCCTCTCTCTCTGCCCCTCCTCATGCTCTCTCTCTCTCTCTTTCTCTCTCACTCAAAGTAAATAAACATTAAAAAACTCACAATAATGCGTTAAGACCCATTGTGGATTACTTGCTTTTTAATATTTTCTTTTCCCTTACATGTGTTCTGCCACTGAACCTATACTAGGAAAGAATGTCATTGAAGCACTTTCTGTGAATGCTACCTCTGGCTGCATATCAGCATGGGGCCACTAGAGGGCAAGCTCCCTCTAGCAACTCCAGCAACTGTAGGAAATACTGCTCATACATCCTGGTGACGGAAGGTGTTTAAAAAGAAAGACATACATGAAGACTGTCAAGGGACATATCTATGGAGTCTAACCATGCATTTGATGCATTTGTTGAGAATGTAGAAAGGTAGCTCTTTAGGTAGGCAGAAAATGAAGTACAGAATAATACTTTCTTCAGACTTTAATACTTAAATAAATATTTGAATGAGGAATGTACTTATTAATTTTAATGACCCTTCCCCTGATCCTATCAGAATAGATGACTAATGGCTAGTAAAGTGTAGTCGTGGTTATGACCATGGATTTGGGAGGGAACAAATTGCCACAGTGCAAAATTTTGCTGTGCCACTTACTTTTTTTTTTTTTTAATGTTTATTTATTTTTGAGAGAGACAGAGCATGAGCAGGGGGAGGGACAGAAAGAGAAGGACACAGAATCCAAAGTGGGCTCCAGGCTTTGAGCTGTCAGCACAGAGCCCAACGTGGGGCTCGAACCCACAAACCATGAAATCATGACCTGAGCCGAAATCAAGAGTCAGACACTTAAACGACTGAGCCACCCAGGCGCCCCATTGGTTTTTTAACTTTGGACAAGTTACTTAACATTTGTTTGCCTTGGTTTATTCCTATGTGATATGAATATAATAGTTCCTACTTTCTAGAGTTATTGTCACAATAATATTTTTTATTTTTATTTTTTTTACTGAAACATTTTTTAGTTTTTTTTTTTTTTAACACAATTTATTGCCAAATAATGGCTAACATACAGTGTATACAGTGTGCTCTTGGTTTTGGGGGTAGAGTCCCATGATTCATCGCTCACATGCCACACCCAGTGCTCATCTCAACAAGTGCCTTTCTCAATGCCATCACCCATTTTCCCCTCTCCCCCGCACCCCCTCCCATCAGCCCTCAGTTTGTTTTCTGTATTTAAGAGTCTCTTATGGTTTGCCTTCTTCTGTTTGAAACTATTTTTTCCCCTTCCCTTCCCCCATGGTCTTCTGTTAAGTTTCTCAAGTTCCACATACGAGTGAAAACATGGTATCTGTCTTTCTCTGACTGACTTATTTCACTTAGCATATTGCCCTCTGGTTCCTTCCACGTTGTTGTAAATGGCAAGATTTCATTCTTTCTCATTGCCAAGTAGTATTCCATTGTATATATAAATCACATCTTCTCTATCCATTCATCAGTTGATGAACATCTGGACTCTTTCCATAATTTGGCTATTGTTGATAGCACTGCTATAAACACTGGGGTACATGTGCCCCTATGAATCAGCACTCCTGTATCCTTTGGATACCTTCTTAGTAGTGCTATTGCTGGGTCATAGGATAGTTCTATTTTTAATTTTTTGCGGAACCTCCACACTTTTCCAGAGCGGCTGCACCAGTTTGCCTTCCCACCAACAGTGCAAGAGGGTTCCTGTTTCTCCACATCCTCGCCAACATCTGTTGTTTCCTGAGTTAATTTTAGCCACTCTGACTGGTGTGAGGCGGTATCTCAGTGTGGTTTTGATTTGTATTTCCTAGATGATGTGTGATGTTGAGCATCTTTTCATGTGTCTGTTGGTCATCTGGATGTCTTCTTTGGAAAAATGTCTGTTCACGTCTGTTGCCCATTTCTTCACTGGAGTACTTGTTTTTTGGGTGCAAGTTTGGTGAGTTCTTTATAGATTTTGGATACTAACCCTTTATCCGATATGCCATTTGCAGATGTCTTGTCCCATTCCGTCGGTTGCCTTTTAGTTTTGTTGATTGTTTCCTTTGCAGTGCAGAAGCTTTTTATCTTGATGAGGTCCCAATAGTTCATTTTTGCTTTTATTTCCCTTGCCTTGAGAGACGGTGACAATAACATTTTATTTTTATTTATTTATTTATTTATTTATTTATTTATTTTTAAATTTTTTTTTTCAACATTTATTTTTGGGACAGAGAGAGACAGAGCATGAACGGGGGAGGGGCAGAGAGAGAGGGAGACAGAATCGGAAACAGGCTCCAGGCTCTGAGCCATCAGCCCAGAGCCCGACGCGGGGCTCGAACTCACAGACCGCGAGATCGTGACCTGGCTGAAGTCGGACGCTTAACCGACTGCGCCACCCAGGCGCCCCGACAATAACATTTTAAAGTGCTCAGGATGGCCTGGCACATGGGACTACTACTGCTGCTTAATGGATATTCTAATTCTGGCTATCAGGATGTGCAATAAAATGGTAAGTGTAAGGACATAATGATGGGAGTTCTTTTCTTTTTTAAAAAATAAATTTTTATCGAGATATAATTGACATATGTAACATGACATTAGTTTAGGCATGTGCCACATATTGATTTGATACATTTATATATTGTAATATGGTTACTACCATTGTGTTAGGTAGCACTTCTATTACATCACAGAATTATTATTTCTTTTTTCTGGTGAGAACAGTTAAGATCTAGTCTCTTACCCCTTTGAAGGTTATAATACAGTATTGTCTATAATCACTATGCCATGCATTAGATGTCCAGGACTTATCTACTGGTGGCAGGTTTGTACCCTTAAACCACATCTCCCCAACTCTCCTACGCCCTAGCCCTTGGTAACCACCAATCTACTCTTTGTTTCTGTGAGTTTGGGTTTTTTCAATTTCACAGAGAAATGATAACATATATTTGTCTTTCTCCGTCTGACTTATCTCATTTGGCATTGTTCCTCAAGGTCCATCTATGTGGTTGCAAATGGCAGGTTTTACTTCTTTCTTATGGCTGAATAAGATTTTTTATGTATGTGTGTACATATATATACATATGCACACACATATATACACCACATCATAAATGGACACAGGGTGTTTCCATATCTTGATCTTTCTGAGTAATGTTGCACGAAACATTGGAGTGCTTCCATCTCTCCAGTATCCTATTTTCATTACTTTTGGATGTATATTTAGAAGTGAAATTGCTGGACCATATCGTAGTTTTGTTTTTAATGGTTTGAAAGACCTCCATACTGTTTTCTGTAGTGCTGTACCAATTTGCCTTTCCATCAACAGTGTACAAGGGTTCCCTTTTCTCCACATCCTTGCCAACTTTTGTTAACTCTTGTCATCTTGATGACAAGGTGTGAGGTGATATTTGATTGTGGTTTTGATTTGCATTTCCCTGATGTTTACTGATGCTGACCATCTTTCTTGTGAATGGGCCCCAAGCATCACTCCTGCCAGGCTGGGCCCTAGGGCTTGGAAGGGAGTAAAGTAGAAGTAGTATCTTTGTGGTCTTGAGTCACGTTGAGACCGTCAACTACTTGTGACTAAATAAGCCTTTTGTAAATGAAAGAAAAAAAGGGCTGTTGGCCATTTTGTCTTCTTTGGAAAAATGTCTATTTAGTTCCTCTGCCCATTTTTAATTGGATTGTTTTTTTGTTACCGAGTTGTAGGGGTTCCTTAAATATTTTGAGTATTAACTCCTTGTCACATATATGGTTTGCGAATATTTTTCCCCATTCCATAGGTTGTCTTCATTTTTTTTTTAATGTTTCTCTTGTGCAAAAGCCATTTAGTCTGATACAGTTCCACTCGTTGATTTTTGCTTTTGTTGCTTGTGCTCTTTGTATCATATCTAAAAAATCATTGCCAAGACTAATGTCAGGGAACTTCCTCCCTATGTTTTCTTATAGAAGTTTACTGTATCAGGTCTTAAATTTAAATCTTTAACCTATTTTGAGTTAATTTCTGGGAGTGTTGTAAAAAAATGTGGACATTTTAACAATATTAATTCTTTCAATCCATGAACACAAGATGACTTTTCATGTTTTGTTTTCAGTTTTTTTTCATCAAAGTTGCAGTGTTTGGGGTATAGAAATTTCACCTTCTTGGTTGAATTTATTCCAATTTTGTTGTTTTTGGTGCTATTGTGAATGGGATTGTTTTCTTTATTTCTTTTTCATGAAATGCATTTGGGAGTGTTTTTCCCTCTTGAATTTTTGGTCGAATTCTCCTTTAAAATCATCTGGTTATGGACTTTTCTTTGTTGGCAGGTTTTGGGTTTCTGATTAAAAATCCTTACTTGTTATTGGTCTGTTCATATTTTCTGTTATTTACTGATTTAGTCTTGGTAGGCTGTATGTTTCTAGGAATGTTTTCAGTTTTCTAGGTTATCCAGTTTCTTGGCATATAGTTGTTTATAGTAGTCTCTTACTATCCTTTGTATTTCTGTAGTACCAGTTGTGATGTCTCCTCTTTCATTTTGTAGTGTACTTATTTGAGTCTCCTTTTTCTCTCTGTCTTGCTAAAGGCAAGGCAATTTTATCTTTTCAAAGCACCAGCAGAGTTTTGTTGATCTTTTCTATTGTTTTTCTGGTCTCTGTTTCATTTATTTTCATTTTGACTCTTGTTATTTCATTCTTTGCACTAACTCTGGGCTTAGTGTGTTTTTCTTTTTCTAATTTCATGAGGTGTAGTGAGGTTATTTATTTGAGATGTTTCTTTTTTCTTAATGTAAGAATGTACCGCCAGAAACTTATCTTTTAGAATTACTTTTGTAGCCTTGCATAGGTTTTGGTATGTTGTGTTTTTACTTTTGTTTCAAGATATTTTTTGATTTCCTGCTTGACTTCTTTGATGTATTGGTTATTCAGGAATGTGTTAATTTTCATATATTTATGAATTTTCTAGGTTTTCTTCTATTACTGATTTCTAGTTTCATACTATTGTGGTTGGAGAACATTTCAGTCTTTTTAAATTTCCTAAGACTTTTTTTTGATCTAACATACGATCTGTTCTGGAGAATGTTATGTTTGCACTTGAGAAGAATGTGTATTCTACTGGTGTTGGATGGAACGTTCTGTATATGTCTGTTAGGTCCTTTAGTCTGAAGAGTGGCTGCAGTCCAACATTTTCTTGTTGATTTTTCTATCTGGTTGATCCATCCGTTGTTGAAAGTGGTATACTGAAGTCTCTTGCTATTACTGTACCATCTATTTCTCCCTTCAAATCTGTTAGTATTTACTTAATATATTTAGGTGCTCTGCTGTTGGGTGCATATATATTTGGGGTTGTTATATCCTCTTGACATTATTTAATGACTTTATTTTTTTGTTACCATTTTTGGCTTCAAGTCTGTTTTGTGGTATATGGATCGCCATCCCATTCTCCTTTGGTTTCTACTTGTGTGGAATATCTTATCCCATCCATTCACTCTTCACTTATGTGTATCGTTAAAACTGAAGTGGGTGTCTTGTAGGTTATATATAGTTGAGTCTTGGTTTTTTTATCCATCTAGTCACTTTATGTCTTCTCATTGGGGAATTCAATCCATTTACATTTAGAGTAATTGACAGGTAAGGATTTACTAATGCCATTTTTAAAATTGTTTTTTTTGTTTTGTAGTTCCCTTGTTCCTTTCTTCTTCTCTTGCTGCCTTCTTTTGTGAATTGATGATTTTCTGTAGTGGTATGCTTTGATGCCCCTCTCTTAATGTTTTTGACTCTACTGTAGGCTCGGAAACTTCCATAAAGCACCATATATATGTATGTATGTATGTGTATACACATATATGAAATAGTCTTTTATGCTGATAACAATTTAACTTTGCATACAAAAACTCTACCCTTTTATTCCCCCTTTTATGTTTTTGATGTCACTATTTACCTCTTGTTATATTGTATATCTATTTAATTATTCTAGCTATAGCTGTTTTTAATGCCTTTGTGTTTAACCTTTATGCTAGAATTAAGTGAATATAGCTATAGGCTTATCTTTACCAGTGTGTTGAATACTTTCATATTACTAACGAGCAATTTTTCATTTTAGCTTGAAGAATTCCTTTCAGCATTTATTATAAAGCAAGTCTAGTAGTGATGAGCACCCTCAACTAATGTTTCTTAGGGAAAGTCTTTCTCTCACCTTCATTTTTAAACTTTTAAAAAAAATTTATTTTAGAGAGAGGGAGAGAGAGAGAGAGAGGAAGAGGGGGAGAGAGAGAGAGAGAGGAAGAGGGGGAGAGAGAGGGAGAGAGAGAGAGAGACAGAGAGAGAGAGAGAGAGAGAGAGAGAGAGAGGAAGAGGGGGAGAGAGATGGAGAGAGAGAGAGAGACAAAGAGAGAGAGAGAGAGAGAGAGAGAGAGAGAGAGAGGAAGAGGGAGAGAGAGAGGGAGAGAGAGAGAGAGAATCCCAAGCTGAGCATGGATCCTGATGCAGGGCTTGATCCCATGACCCAGGGGTCATGACCTGAGCCAAAATCAAGAGTCAGACACTCAACTGACTGAGCCACCCAGGCGCCCCTCACCTTCATTTCTGAATGATAATTTTGGTGGGTAAAATATTCTTGGTTGACTGTTTCTTTCTTTCAGCACTTTGAACACGAATATATCACCCCATTCTCTCCTGGCTTGCAAGGATTCTACTGGCAAATCTGCTTATGGCTTTGTGTGAGAGAGATATTTTTTCTCTTGCTGCTTTTTAAATCCTCTCTTTGTTTCTGATTTTAGACAATTTTATCATAATGTGTCCTGGAGAAGATAATTTATTTTATTAATTGAAGTATTAACACACAGTGTTTTATTAGTTTCAGGTATACCACGTAATGATGCAATAGTTGTACATATTACTCAGTGCACGAGAAGTATAGTCACCATGTGTCTCCAAACCATGTTATTATAATGTTGTTGACTGTATTCCTTGTGTTGTACTTTTCATCTCTGTGACTTATTTTTTTTTGTAGCTGGAAGTTCATACTTTTTAATCCCCTTTATCTATTTTGCTTATCCCCCCACCGACCTCCCCTCTGGCTACCACCAGTTTATTCTCTGTATTTGAGTCTTTTTATTTTTTATTTTTTGTCTCTTTGTTTGTTTGTTTTTCTTAAATTCCACATGCGAATAAAATCATATGGTATTTGCCTTTGTCTGTTTGACTTACTTCACTTAGCATTATATGCTCTAGGGCTATCCATATTACAAATAGCAAGATCTCTTTCTTCCTTACAGCTGTGGGATATTCCATTATACACACACACACACACACACACACACACACCCCACATCTTCTTTATCCATTTATCTATTGGTAGACACTTGGGTTGCTTCCATTTCTTGGCTACTGTAAACAATGCTGCAATAAACATAAGGGGTGCCCCTTAAGGGGTGAATTAGTGTTCTTGTTTTCCCAGTGGTGGAATTACTGGATCATACACTATTTCTAATTTTAATTTTTTTGAGCAGCCGCCATACTGTTTTCCACGGTTGCTGTACCAATTTGCATTCCCACCAATGGTGCACGAGGCTTCCTTTTTCTCCCCATGTTATTTCTTGTCTTTTTGATTCTAGCCATTCTGACAGGTATGAGGTGATATTTCATTGTGGTGTTGATTTGCATTTCTCTGATGAAAACATACATATGTCTTCTTTAGAAAATATTCAGGTCCTCTGCCCATTTTTAATAGGATTTTTTTTTGGGGGGGGGTATTGAGTTGTAGTTCTTTATATATTTTGGATTTTAACCCCTTATTGAATATATCATTTGCAGATTTCTTCTCCGGGTCAGTAGGTGGCCTTTTCATTTTGTTGATTTGTTTCCTTCATTGTGCAGAAGTTTTTTATTTTGGTGTGGTCCCAATAGTTTATTTTTGCTTTTGTTTTCCTTGCCTCAGGAGACATACCTTGAGCATGCTGGTTTCTATAACCGATGTAGAAATTATTGCCTATGTTTTTTTTTGTGGGGAATTTTATGGTTTCCTGTCTCATATTTAGGTTTTTATTTATTTAAATTAAAACAATTTTTTTAATGTTTATTTATTTTTGAGAGAGAGCGAGAGAGAGAGTAGGAGAGAAACAGAGAGAGAGGAAGACACAGAATCTGAAGCAGGCTCCAGGCTCTGAGCTGTCAGCACAGAGCCCGATGCAGGGCTTGAACCCACAAACCATGAGATCATGATCTGAAGTCAGATGCTTAACCAACTGAGCCACCCAGGCATCCCTATTTATTTTTTATTTTTACTTTTAAAAAATTAAAAAAAAATGTTTATTTTTGAGAGACAGACAGAGACAGAGAGTGAGCAGGGGAGGGGCAGAGAGAGAGGGAGGCACAGAATCCAAAGCAGGTTCCAGGCTCTGAGTTATCAGCACAGAGCCTGACGTGGGGCTCGAACCCATGAACCATGAGATCATGACCTGAGCCAAAGTCAGATGCTTAACTGACTGAACCTCCCGGGTACACCTTTCTTTTTTTTTTTTTTTTTTTTTTTTTTAACCGGTTGGTTATTTTTGAGAGAGAGAGAGAGAGAGAGAGAGAGAGGAGCAAGAGCGAGAGCACAAGTGGGGGAAGGGCAGAGAGAGAGGGAGACAGAATCCAAAGCAGGCTCCAGGCTCCGAGCTGTCAGCACAGAGCCCCATGTGGGGCTCGAACTCACGAATCGTGAGATCATGACCTGAGCCACAGTCAGATGCTTAACCAACTGAGCCACCCAGGTGCCCCCCTTTTATTTTTACTTGTAAAGAGAGGAAGCACAAACTGGGGAGAGGGGCAGAGGGAGAAAGAGAGAGAATCTCAAACAGGCTCCCTGCTCAGCACAGAGCCTGACATGGGGGCTCAATCCCAGGACCCTGGGGTCATGACCTGAGTGGACATCAAGAGCTTGACACTCACCCAACTGAGCCCCCTGCACCCCCACACTTAGGTTTTTAACCTGAGTTTATTTTTGTGTATGGTATAAGAGTGTTCCAGTTTCATTCTTTTACATGTAGTTGTCCAGTTTTCCTAGCACCATTTGTTGAAGAGATGGTCTTTTACCCACTGTATATCCATGGCTTTCTTTGTCATAAAGTAATTGACCATATTATGCTCTATTCCATTTCATTGATCTATGTGTCTGTTTTTGTGCCAGTACCGTACTGTTTCTTTCTTTCTTTTTTTTTTTTTAAGTGCCACAGAGAAGACTGCATATTTCTTCTCTGTGCTTTTCTTTTCCTTTTTTTTTTTTAATTTTTAAGATGTTTATTATTTACTTTTTTTGAGAGAGAGAGAGACAGAGCATGAGCAGGGGAGGGGCAGAGAGGGAGGGAGACACAGAATCTAAAACAGGCTCCAGGTTCTGAGCTGTCAGCACAGAGCTGGATGTGGGGCTCGAACTCTTGAACCGTGAGATCATGACCTGAGCCAAAGTCAGACGCTTAACTGACTGAGCCATCCAGGCACCCGAGTACCCTACTGTTTTGATGACTACAGCTTTGTAGTACATCTTGAAATCTGGAATTGTGATACCTCTACCTTTGTTCTTCTTTGCAGAAGATCATTTTGAATTGCATTTTTGTGGTGATGTCTTCCTTCGTGAATTTGAATGTCCAATTCTCTCTCTAGGTTTGGGATATGTTTAGCCATTATTTCTTTTCTTTTCTTTTTTTTTTTAATGTTTATTTCTGAGACGGAGAGAGAGAGACAGAGCATGAGTAGGGGAGGGGCAGAGAGAGAGGGAGACACAGAATCTGAAGCAGGCTCCAGGCTCTGAGCCGTCAGCACAGAGCCTGATGCGGGGCTTGAACTCACAAACCATGAGATCATGACCTGAGCCGAAGTCGGTCACTCAACTGACCGAGCCACCCAGGCGCCCCTAGCCATTATTTCTTTAAAGAGCTTTCTTTATTTCTTTAAAGAGCCATTATTTCTTTAAAGAGGTTTTTGTATCCTGGGACTCCAATGATGTGTGTTTGTTTTAATGGTTTCCGATAAGTCTTGTAGACTTTATTCCTCTCTTGTCATCTTTTTTCTTTTTGCTCTCTAGATTTCATTTCATCTATCTTCTAGATCAAAATTCTTTGTTCTACTTGGTGAAGGCTGCTGTTGAAGCTTTCTGTTGAATGTCTTCAGTGATAATTCTTCAGCTACAAAATTTCTGATTTTTTCTTATGATCTCTGTTGGACTTCTTTTTTCTTGTATTGTTTTTCTTATATGAAATTGTTTCTCCCAGTTCTCTTACAGCTCTCTGAGCATCTTTAGAACAATTATTTTGAATTCTTTGTCAGGTAATTCCTAGATCGCCATTTCTTTGGGGCTAGTTACTAGAGGTTTACTGTACTTCCCTGCATATTTCCCTGATTCTTCATTATCCTTGTAGCCTAGTATAGTTGTCTGAATATTTGAAGAAACAGCCCCTCTTCTAGACCTATGGCCTAACTTCCCTAAGGGAAGGCATTTGTCTGTGGGTGGGCATATGCTAGAGCATGCTATGACCCCAGTTCTAGTGGTGCAGGGTGCCAACTGCTGGGATGTGTAGTTGTGCCATAGATGGGGTGGGGCATGATGTGTCTTTGGCTCAGACCGTTGGGGTCCACGGCATTGACACTCCTTTTTGACACTTGTTTTGGAGACCCCGGCAGTTTGGGCCAGGGCAGGCAGTGGTGGTGGCTGGGGCTTGTGGTATGCACACACTTGGCTGTGGGGACCAGCTGTGAGAGCCAGTTAAGCAGTGAGGACCAGTTGCAGCCACATGGAGTAGTGGGGGCCAGGGCAGGCCGCAAGGGTGGGAGCCAGCTTTGGGCTCACCGGCAACAGCCTGGGCCGTTGGTGCGTTCTCCTCTAGTTGCATGGTCTCCCCCTCTGGGTGTGTGCACGGTAGTGGTGGCCAGTGATAGGCATCAGGCTGGCCACGTGCAAGTGCATCAGGCTGGCCACGTGCAAGCTACACTTCAGTGCACACATGACGTTTGGGGTAATCCTCTGGGGTCCATGCTAGCATCTTGTATTGGAACAGCTGCAGAGGCCATGGTTGACTGCTGGTGTGGTTCAGGGGCTCTGGTGGGGGGTGGGGGTGGTGTGCACGGAGAGGTGTTGGAACGGGGAGGGACTCGGATGTCTGGTGTCAGCAAATGTGAGTATCTGTGAGGCAAACGCTGGTGAAATCTACAGGGAGTCTGCCGTGGTCGTTAGTTTTTGCAGTGGCACAATCTGGGTTTTCTGCGGATCATGTCGCCGAGCTGTGAAATGTGACCCGTGACCATGTGTGGCTGCTGTTGGTAGCTTCTGCTTTTCTTCCTTGTTCCTAGCTGATGCTATGCAACTCGGCTCTGCCAGTCTGGGTGGGTTGAAACTGAAGTGAGACCTTCTTGGAGCGCTCTGAAAGGCTAGGGAGGCTGATCATTCACCCCATGTTTCCCTTTCCTGGTAAGGAGAACTCTTTCCAGCTGGCAAGAACCCTCTTGGTGCTGAGCAGTGTTGCCTTGGGTGGTCCGGGGTGGGAGGGTGGGAAAGTGCAGGCAAAATGAAGCTGTTTGTTCTCTTCCTGTGTGGTTATTCTCAGGTTTTTTGTTCCACTGTGTTGCTAAAGTTTCTGAAGTAGACTTCACAGCTCTCCTAGAGCAGTTTTTTTTGTTCATGGATAGCTGTTGATCTTTGCGGGGGGACCGAGGCTGGGAATCTCAACGGGTCACCCGTTTTGGTGATGTGAAAAATAATTATTCAGTTCCTTTATATCTGATGGAACAAGATATTCCAGATTCCTCTTGTTCTTAACTACTGGTTTTTCTTTTTTGATCTAACGCCCCGGGAGAGAGGTATTACTGATCGGTGGTCTGTGCTTTGCTGTGTCCAAGCTTTTTAGTTTGCTGCAGCCCCACTTGTTTATTTTTGCTTTTGTTGCCTTTGCTTGTGTGTCAAATAACATTATTGTGTTATATACTTGGCAGTTGTTAAGAGTGTAGACCAGTCACGTGAAGGGATGGATGTGTTAACTAACCCTATGGTAGTATTCATTTTCCAATATATATGTGTATCAAATCATTACCGTATACATCTTAAACTTACATTTTTTATATTTCAATAGTATCTCCACAAAGCTGGAAAAAATGACAGATACTGTATGATCTCATTTATATGTGGAATCTAAAGAAACTGAACTCATAGAGTGAATCATGGTTGCCAGGGACCGGGAGCCAAGGGAAATAGAGAGATGTTGGTCACAGGGTGCACACTGCCAGCTCTAAGATTAACGAGTTCTGGAGATCTACTGTATAGCATTGTGAGTATAGTCTGATATTGTCAAATACTGTGTTATATAATTGAAATTTGCTAAGAGAATGGATTTTAAATGTTTTCACTACAAAAAAAGAAAGGGCAATTATATGAAGTTATGGAGGTATTTACTAACTCTGTTGTAATAATTTCACAATATATCCATATATCAAATTATCACATTGTACACCTTAAACTTACACAAAGTTATATGTCCATTTTTATCTCAAAGCCTGAAGAAAAGTACAAATAAAGGTGAATTATTACATTAATCTATGCTCAGGAGCTTAGACATAGCTTGGTGATGTTAATCAGATGTGTCTTTGCTGTTTATGTATTTATTTTTGTGAGAGAGAGAGAGAGAGAGAGAGAGAGAGAGCGCGAGTGCTCACATGTGCACAAGCAGGGGAGGGACAGAGAGAGAGGGAGATACAGAATCGGAAGCAGGCTCCAGGCTCTGAGCTGTCAGCACAGAGCCTGATATGGGACTTGAACCCACAGACTGTGAGATCATGACCTGAGCTGAAGTCGGATGCTTAACCGACTGAGCCACCCAGGTGCCCTAAAAAGTTAAAAAAAAAAATTTTTTTTTCAACGTTTATTTATTTTTGGGACAGAGAGAGACAGAGCATGAATGGGGGAGGGGCAGAGAGAGAGGGAGACACAGAATCGGAAACAGGCTCCAGGCTCTGAGCCATCAGCCCAGAGCCTGACGCGGGGCTCGAACTCCCGGACCGCGAGATCATGACCTGGCTGAAGTCGGACGCTTAACCGACTGCGCCACCCAGGCGCCCCCTTTTTTTTTTAATTTTTTTTTTCAACGTTTATTTATTTTTGGGACAGAGAGGGACAAGTTTTTTTTAAATGTTTATGTGTTTTTGAGAGAGAGAAGGAGAGAGAGTGTGATCAGGGGAGGGACAGAGAGAGGATCCCAAGCAGGTTCCACACTGTCAGCAAGGAGCTCGACGTGGGGCTCCATCCTATGAACGGTGAGATCGTGACCTGAGCTGAAATCAAGAGTCGGACGCTTAACCCACCGAGCCACCCAGGTGCCCCAAGTTAGCTGCTTCTTGCCAAGAGTATGCTTCACTGGAATTATTCAGGGGGAAACTCTAAGGGGCTGATTCTGAGATATTTTCTTGGCAGGAGGAGGAGTATCTTTGAGTCATTGGCAGGTTGCCACAACCTATATTTAGTTGCATGGGACTTCTGCAAAAATAATATTCAGCAATAGGGGGACTGGAGACACACAGTTTTTCCATTTCTCACCAACCACCACATAAACTCCATCTTTTTAAAATCCAAATCCTTGTCCGAAAAATAAATAAACGTTGAAAAAAAAAATGTTCAATGAAATAAAATCCAAATCCTTAATATTTTTATAGGTTCCAAGGAATCAAAATTTTTGATTCAAAAGAGATTTAATGACAGTTTTGTAGAAAACATCCATAACATCTTTGAAAGATAGTTATCCAATATCTGCTTCAGTAGCTCACTCTTTGAAAGATAACCTTTTATGTATGTATGTATGTACATATGTATTTGCAAGAAGTAGCCGTTTATTTTTATATATGTATTTATTTTTTAAAATATAATTTCCTGTCAAGTTAGCTAACATACAGTGTATACAGTGTGCTCTTGACTTTGGGAGTAGATTCCCATGATTCCTTGCTTACATACAACACCCAGTGCTCATCCCAACAAGTGCCCTCCTCAATGCCCATCACCCATTTTCCCCTCTCCCCCGCACCTCCCCCCCCCCCCCATCAGCCCTCAGTTTGTTCTCTGTATTTAAGAGTCTCTTATGGTTTGTTTGCCTCCCTCTCTGTTTGAAACTATTTTTTTCCCTTTACCTTCCCTCATGGTCCTCTGTTAAGTCTCAAATTCCACGTATGAGTGAAAACATATGATATCTGTCTTTCTCTGACTTATTTCACTTAGCATAATGCCCTCCAGTTCCATCCGCGTTGTTGCAAATGGCAAGATTTCATTTTTTCTCATTGCCAAGTAGTATTCCATTATATATATAAACCACATTTTCATTATCCATTCATCAGTTGATGGACATTTGGGCTCTTTCCATAATTTGGCTATCGTTGATAGCACTGCTGTAAACATTGGGGTACATGTGCCCCTATGAATCAGCACTCCTGTATCCTTTGGATAATTTCCTAGTAGTGCTATTGCTGGGTCGTAGGGTAGTTCTATTTTTAATTTTTTGCAGAGCCTCCACACTTTTCTGGCTGCACCAGTTTGCATTCCCACCAACAGTGCAAGAGGGTTCCCTTTTCTCCACATCCTCGCCAGCATCTGTTGTTTCCTGAGCTGTTAATTTTAGCCGCTCTGACGGGTGTGAGGTGATATCTTAATGTGGTTTTGACTTATATTTCCCTGATGGTGAGTGATGTTGAGCGTCTTTTCATGTGTCTATTTGTCATCTGGATATCTCCTTTGGATAAGTGTCTATTCATGTCTTCTGCCCATTTCTTCACTGGATTACTTGTTTTTCGGGTGTTGAATTTGGTAAGTTCTGTATAGATTTTGAATACTAACCCTTTATCTGATATGCCATTTGCAAATATCTTCTCTCATTCCTTTAGTTGCTCTTTAGTTTTGTTGATTGTTTCCTTTGCAGTGCAGAAGCTTTTTATCTTGATGAGGTCCCAATAATTTATTTTTGCTTTTTTTTTCCTTTGCCTTCAGAGATGTGTGGAGTAAGAAGTTGCTGTGGCTGAGGTCAAAGAGGTTGTTGCCTGTTTTCTCCTCTAGAGTTTTGATGGTTTCCTGTCTCACATTTAGGTCTTTTATCCATTTTGAGTTTATTTTCGTGTATGGTGTAAGAAAATGGTCCAGTTTCATTCTTTTGCATGTTGCTGTCCGGTTCTCCCAGCACCATTTGCTAAAGAGACTGTCTTTTTTCTGTTGGATACTCTTTCCTGCTCTGTCAAAGATGAGTTGGCCTTACATTCGTGGGTACAATTCTGGGTTCTCTATTCTATTCCATTGGTCTATGTCTGTTTTTGTGCCAATACCACACTGTCTTGATGATTGTAGCTTTGTAGTAGAGGCTAAAGTCTGGGATTGTGATGCCTCCTGCTTTGGTTTTCTTTTTCAACATTACTTTGGCTATTCAGGGTCTTTTGTGGTGCCATACAAATTTTAGGATTGTTTGTTCTAGCTCTGAGAAGAATGCTGGGGCAATTTTGATTGGGATTGCATTGAATGTGTAGATTGCTTTGGGTAGTATTGACATTTTAACGATATTTGTTCTTCCAATCCATGAGCATGGAATGTTTTTCCATTTCTTTGTGTCTTCCTCAATTTCTTTCGTAACTTTTCTATAGTTTTCAGCATACAGATCTTTTACATCTTTGGTTAGGTTTATTCCTAGGTATTTTATGGTTCTGGTGCAGTTGTAAATGGGACCAACTTCTTGATTTCTCTTTCTGTTGCTTCGTTATTGGTGTATAGAAATGCAACTGATTTCTGTACATTGATTTTGTATCCTGTGACTTTGCTGAATTCATGTATCAGTTCCAGCAGTTTTTTGGTGGAGTCTTTTGGGTTTTCCATGTAAAGTGTCATGCCATCTGTGAAAAGTGAAAGTTTGACTTCTTTTTTGCCAATTTGGATGCCATTTTGTTTTTTGATTATTGAGGCTAGGACTTCCAACACTATGTTAAACAACAATGGTGAGAGTGGACATCCCTTTCGTGTTCCTGATCTTAGGGGGAAAGCTCTCAGTTTTTCCCCATTGAGGATGATATTAGCGGTGGGCTTTTCATATATGGCTTTTCTGATGTTAGGGTATGTTCCTTCTATCCTGACTTTCTTGAGGGTTTTTATTAAGAAAGGATGCGTTTTGTCAAATGCTTTTTCTGCATCTATTGACAGGATCATATGGTTCTTATCCTTTTTTCTACTAATGTGATGTATTGATTGAAAGTGTTGAACCAGCCCTGCAGACCAAGAATGAATTCCACCTGATCATGGTGAATAATTCTTTTAATATACTGTTGAATTCAATTTGCTAGTACTTGTTGAGAATTTTTGGTTCCATGTTCATCAGGAATATTGGCCTGTAATTCTCCTTTTTAGTGGGTTCTCTCTTTGGTTTGGGAATCAAGGTAATGCTGATTTCATAGAATGAGTCCGGAAGCTTTCCTTCTATTTCTGTTTTTTTGGAATGGCTTGAGAAGGATAGGTATTATCTCTGCTTTAAATGTCTGGTAGAATTCCCTTAGGAAGCCATCTGGTCCAGGACTCATTTGTTGGGAGATTTTTGATAACTGGTTCAATTTTCTTTGCTGGTTATGGGCCTGTTCTAATTTTCTATTTCTTCCCATTTGAGTTTTGGTAGTATGTGGGTATCTAGGAATTTGTTCATTTCTTATAGGTTGTCCAGTGTGTTGACATATCATTTTTCACAGTATTCTCTAATAATTGTTTGTATTTCTGTGGTGTTGGTTGTGATCTCTCCTCTTTCATTTGTGATTTTATCTATTTGGGTTCTCTCCCTTCTCTTTTTGAAAAGTCTGGCTAGGGGTTTATCAGTTTTGTTTATTCTTTCAAAAAACCAGCTCTGGGATTCATTGATCTGTTCTGCCGTTTTTTGTATTCTACATTATTTATTTCTGCTCTAATCTTATTATTTCTCTTCTGCTGGCTTTGGGGTTTCTTTGCTTTCTGCTTCTAGCTCCTTTAGGTGTGAGATTAGGTTTTGTATTTGGGTTTTTTTGTGTGTGTGTGTCTTGAGGTAGACCTGGATTGCAATGTATTTTCCTCTTATGACTGCCTTTGCTGCATTTGAAAGTTCGGATTGTCATGTTTTCATTTGCTTCCATATATTTTTAAATATCTTCTTTAATTGCCTGGATGACCCATTTATTCTTTAGTACGATGTTCTTTAACATCCATGCATTTGGAGGCTTTCCAAATTTTTTCTTGTGGTTGATTTCATTTCACAGCGTTGTGATCTGAAAATATGCATGGTATGATCTGAATTCTTTTGTGTTTATTGAAGGCTGTTTTGTGACCCAGTATGTGATCTATCTTGGAGAATGGTCCATGTGCACTTGAGAAGAATGTGTATTCTGCTACTTTTAGATGAAAAGTTCTGAATATATCTGTCAAGTCCATCTGGTCCAGTGTATCACTCAAGGTCATTGTTTCTTTATTGATTTTTGCCTACATGATCTGTCCATTGTTGTAAGTGGAGTATTAAAGCCCCCTGCAGTTACCGTATTCTTATCGATAAGATTGCTTATGTTTGTGATTAACTGATTTATATATTTGGCTTATCTCCAGTTGGGGGCATAAACATTTACAATTGTTAGCTCTTCTTGATGGATAGACCCTGTGATTACGATATAATGCCCTTCTTCATCTCTTGTTACAGCCTTTAGTTTAAAGTCTAGTTTGTCTGATATAAGTATGGCTACTCCAGCTTTCTTTTAATTTCCAGTAGCATGCAAGATTGTTCTCTGTCCCCTTACTTTCAATCTGAAGGTGTCCTCAGGTCTAAAGTGAATCTCTTGTACACAACATATAGATGGATCTTTTTTTTTTTTAATCCATTCTGATACCCTATGTCTTTTGACTGGGGCATTTAGTCCATTTACATTCAGAGTTATTATTGAAGGATATGGATTTAGTGTCATTGTGTTATCTGTAAATTTCATGCTTGTGGTGATGTCTCTGGTCCTTTGTAGTCTTGGCAGCATTCCATTCACAGAGTCCCCTTTAGGATCACTTTCAGGGCTGGTTTAGTGGTCATGAACTCCAGTTTTTGTTTGTTTGGGAAAGCCTTTATCTCTCCTTCTATTCTGACTGACAACCTTGCAGGATAAAGGATTCTTGGCTGCATTATTTTTCCTATTCAGCACATTGAATATTTCCTGCCACTCCCTTCTGACCTGCCAAGTTTCAGTGGACAGGTCTGCTACTACCCATATGTGTCTACCCTTGTAGGTTAAGGCTGGTTTGTCCATAGCTGCTTTCAGAATTCTCTCTTTGAATTTTGCTAGTTTCACTGTGATATGCTGTGGAGAAAACCTATTCTTGTTAAATCTTAAGGGAGTTCTCTGAGCCTCCTGGATGTCTACTTCCTTCCCCAAATTAGGGAAGTTCTCAGCTATAATTTGTTCAAGTAAACCTTCTGCCCCTTTCTGTCTCTCCTTCTTGAACTCCTGTGTATGGATATTATTATGTTTCATTCAGTCACTTAGTTCTCTAATTCTCTCCTTGTGATCTAGTTTTTTCTTATCTGTCTTTTTCTTGGCTTCATCATTTTCCTTAATTTTATCTTCTATTTCACTTAGTCTCCCTTCTCCTTCTCCATCCTTGCTGTCACTGCATCTAGTTTATTTTGTACATCATTTACACCATTTCTTAATTTGTCATGATTATTTCTTAGTTCCTTGATCTCTGCAGTAATAGATTCTCTTCTGTCTTCTATGCTTTATTCAAGCCCAGTGATGAATCTTATGACCATTTTTGTAAATTCTTGCTCAATTATATTGTTTATATTTGTTTTAAGTAATTCTCTAGCTGTCATTTCTTCCTGGAATTTCTCTTGAGGAGAATTCTTCCATTTCATCGTTTTGGCTAGTTTTCCATCTTTTACATGTTTTAATAGCTTGTTATGTGTCCTGCAGCTGTGAGCACTGATGTATTAAAAAGGGATCATACACTGTATAGGGCCTGGCTCTTCAGGAGGTGTTTTCGGAGTGTGTTGTGCGTTGTCCATTGTTGTGACTTTGGTTGCTTTATCTCCCAACTTGTAGTGGTGGTTGGGACCCTCCACAAGGTATGCTTTGATTTGTTCATTGAAGTAACCCTGGAAAAAATTTAAAAAGGCAGTGGTGCTGGAAGAAGCCTTATCCCATACAAAGAGAAATGACAGGGGCGGGGAAGAAGAAAAGAAAAAAAAAGACCAGGCAGAGAATCAGAGAAACTATATAGCTTAATACAGAGAGAGAGAGAGAGAGAGAGAGAGAGAGAGAGAGGAAAAAAAATAAAGGAGATACAGAAGAGGTGTAAAAAGAATAGATTAAAAATGTCTGCTTAAACAAACCAACAACCAGAATAGAGAAGGGAAGAAATAAGAGGAAGAAAAAAACATATATATATATATATATATATATATATAATTTCAAATTTTATTATGTATAAATATGCAATATGTATTAATATATATAGGTATATAGATAGATATAGACCAAGAATCAAATCAGAAAATGCAAAATCGTTGGACTGATGTCTGATGGTGCCTTGGAGCCAGTGGTCTGGAGGAGGGGCTGTCTGGTTTGGTCAGTGTCAGTCTTGCTCCTAGATACACAGTTACCAGGCAGGAAGGGGTGTGGTTTGGTGTAGGCAGGTCCCGCCTCCACTGTGGGCCCATTGTCCTGTTCCCTGAAGCCCCACCTTGTTGGTGATAGGGAGAAAAATGGCAACACCCCAGTCTCTCCTCCGTGGACCGGGTGTCCCAGACCACTCTGTTCAGGCCATCCTCACAGTTCTGCATGGGAGTGAGTGGGACAGGTTTGTCCTGCTCTGAGTCTCCCGTGCCTCTCTGGCGGTCAGCAGGGATTCAAACCCCGATGTCTTAAAGGATCCCGCTCTGTGTGCCCAGGGTTCTGGGGTAGAGCCGGAGCCACTCTGCCCAGCCTGCTGGCAAAAGGCCTCCGGCTGGTGGGTGCTGCGGGGTTTTGCGCCCTTAGAGTGGCTATGTACCTTCTTCCGCACTCAAGGGAGGGGACTGCTCTCTGACTGTGCCTCTGAGCACACTACCCAGCCCAGGGCTGGCTCTCCTCCCTGCGAGGTGCCAGTGCAGGGCAGCCCGCCCCAGTTGGGAGAAAGACCCACAATCCTGGATCGTGTTAGAAATTGGTGCTTTCTCCATTTTTTTTCCGTTCTCCAGTCTGTAGTATTTCTCTTGTCCACATACAATCCTACACTTCTACAGCCTCTTTTTCTCTTCCTTTTCTCTCTCCACAGAAGGGGATCTCTCCCCTCTGTGCCTACGCCACCCGTTGTATCTCTCCCAATTTGCAATTGAGCACCGATGGCCCACCAAGTTGTCCCCGTGGGCCCCTAGAGATGTTTCTGTGCTGTTTGAGGGACAAGGGAACTTTGGTGCCCCCTACTCCTCCACCATGTTGAAGCCACTCCGAAAGATGACCTTTTAGAATACAAATTTGGGAATTAGGCCTGGATTCAAATTAATTAAAAGTCTAATTTTGTTGGCTCTGTGGCCAGTTTAATAACTTGTCAAACTCTCAGTTTTCTCATTGGTCAAATGGGGAGTAACAATGCATATTTTTCAGGATTATTTTGAATATTGAAATGAGAAAAGCAATATATTCATCGCAGCACAGGGCGTGGTAAGCTCAAATGCCTTAACCATTATTGGCATTCTTTTTCACTGCTGATGACTAAAAGCAGGACTGGTCGCTTTTAAGGAGAGGAAACCCAGGTTGAGTCATAACAACAAATAACTAAATAAGCAATAACCTTGCCAGGAAGGGCAAGCGTGAAGATGATCTTTAGAGTGATTGGTGCTATGAACTTCTTTATAGGTTCGCACCAGTGCAAGGATTGCTTTTATATGGCTGTGGTGTCCTGTGAATTCATAGGAGCCTTATTATTTTAAATAAGCCTCCATATTTAGGAGCCTTAGGACTCTTGATTGTCACTCTTTGTGTAGCTTCCATGGAAGTATCATAAACCTGCAATGGAAAACCAACAGGTTTATTTTTCCCAAAACTGATATTAACTTATCCCTCTTTTTTTTTTTCTTTTTTTTCAACGTTTTATTTTTATTTTTGGGACAGAGAGAGACAGCATGAACGGGGGAGGGGCAGAGAGAGAGGGAGACACAGACTCGGAAACAGGCTCCAGGCTCTGAGCCATCAGCCCAGAGCCTGACGCGGGGCTCGAACTCCCGGACCGCGAGATCGTGACCTGGCTGAAGTCGGACGCTTAACTGACTGCGCCACCCAGGCGCCCCCCTCTTTTTATTTATTTATTTATTTATTTTATTTTTTATTAAAAAATTTTTTTTAATGTTTATTTATTTTTGAGACAGAGAGACAGAGCATGAATGGGGGAGGGACAGAGAGAGAGGGAGACACAGAATCTGAAGCAGGCTCCAGGCTCTGAGCCATCGGCCCCAGAGCCCGATGCGGGGCTCGAACTCACGGACCGCCAGACTGTGACCTGAGTTGAAGTTGGACGCTTAACTGACTGAGCCACCCAGGCGCCCCTTATCCCTCTTTTTGAAGGTAGGGTCAGAAGAAGAAAAATATGGCAGTCCAGGCTTTCTTAGTTCTTTTCAGTGCACATCAGTGCTTTCCAGTCATCGATTATCTGATCTTGTAATTAAAATGTCACTTTGAGGGCCTATCAGTTGCTAGTCACATGTAAAACTGTTGATGCGTGTTTGTTTTCCTGCCATACTTTGTGGGCTTCCATTTTTAAAAAGTGGTTGGTGTATTAATTGTCTGCTTTTCGTGTGTGTTGTCCTTCCCCAGCTCCAGGTTATGATGGCCTCTCAGACAGGGACCTCTAGTCTGCATTCATTGATCACATCCCACGCCTTTTTGGTATATTTCTTTGTATTTAAATGAGGCGTCTCGCAGTCAGCCTTCTTTTTGACACCCCTTTTGATTATTGGTGTCCTTAGTACCATGTGTCAGGAGTATTTCTGAGTCTCTTTCTTTGCTGTCTTGGAACAAAGGATGGTTTATGTTTCAGGATCTATCACTATCATTGTCTCAACCAGAGCACTTATGTGAGCATCAAACCAGGAGAAATCCCAAGGAGAATTGGTACCGCATCTTGTGATCCAGATTTATTTACCTCTCTGAACGAGACTGAATGTAGCAGTGACTCTAATTTGTCCACACCTTCTTACAGTTTTTGTCTTGTAGCATTTGCACTGGCTCTGGGCTTGATGGTGCAATGCTTTGGCCAAGGAAAGACTACGTGATGTGAGGCAAGCAGGGATTATGTGCATTGGACTTGTTCTCTTGCTGCTCTTGGAACCCTGCTTAGTCGGCTGGAGGATGAGAGACCACATAGAGCAGATATAAGCTGTCTCAGTCGGGGCCGTCCTAGATAAGTGCCTATCAATCTGGTATCTGACCAGAGATACGTGAATAGACTGAGCTGAGATGTGAATAGACTGAGCTGAGATGTGAATAGACTGAGCTGAGATCGGCCACACTTGACTCAAACCAGAACTATGCAGCTGAGCCCAGCCCAATTTGCCCAAATCAGGAATCTGAGCTGAATTAATGGTTGTTGTGTTAAACTACTAAGATGGTTGGTTATACAGATAACTGATGCTCTCCCGAGCAAGTCTATTATGTATATTATAATAAAAATGAAAGTTAAAAAGGATGTGGTAAAGGCAAAGTAAATAATATTTTCAAATGATTTTAAATTTAGTGTTACTTGTTATGAGAGCAAAGTATCTGATTAGTTATAAGTTTGGTTTATTTCAGCTCTTGCTTTTAGTAACTATCAACTGTGAAACATACCACATAACGATACATGGCTCAAAAGGGATGTGTATTATTAGCTGTACTTAACAAGTTTTGATTCTTGTTTTTCAATTGCCTTTATAAGTCTTTCTGTTAAAACCAGCTAGTAAATATCTTTTTTCTTGTTATTAATCCAGTTGTTCTTGCAGACTAATGAGAGTGTTCATTTTAAATTCATTGATAAATGAGTTCAAAACCCACTGAAACCAGATTTTGAAGATTTCAAAAAGGAAGATGTCTAAACCACGTCCTTATATAATTTTTGGCAAAAGGAAAAACATCACAACATGGTGGAACTAATTTTTTTCTAATTATCAATTTTCCATCCGCTCTGTCCATAACACAGTTCCTTTTTTGAGGTAGTCGTCTTCTCACTGTTGAAACATCACCTTTACCTTGAAAGCACAGGCTAATTGTGTGTGTGTGTGTGTGTGTGTGTGTGTGCCCATGTACGTGTGTGCTCATATGCTTTGATATCTGCTAATTAGCATACCACCGGAAGCTATTACATAGCACTGAAAAAGTGAGCAAAATTGGAACACGTCTTTTTTTTTTTTTAAGCATAGCAATATTAAGTTTCCCAATTCTTTTTTTTTTTTAATTTTTTTTTCAATGTTTATTTATTTTTGGGACAGAGAGAGACAGAGCATGAACGGGGGAGGGGCAGAGAGAGAGGGAGACACAGAATCAGAAGCAGGCTCCAGGCTCTGAGCCATCAGCCCAGAGCCTGACGCGGGGCTCGAACTCATGGACCGCGAGATCGTGACCTGGCTGAAGTCGGACGCTTAACCGACTGCGTCACCCAGGCGCCCCAGTTTCCCAATTCTTTTAAGTCATTTGCCAAAGTGAACAAGATTGTCACTTCCCATCTTGTTAAAAAAAAAATCACAAATATTCTAATGTCTTGTTTTATGAAACTAATCATATTGTGGTCTTGTAATGATTTATGATACCAACTGCCGGGGGTTGGGCCAGATTTCACAGATTAAGGGCATAGTCCTGTGTAAGACTGCTCTCATTTCAGACACCAGTCACAAGTTTGGGGGTTTCTCGGGCTTCCCTTACTTCTTATCAATCTTCTACAAATTTGGGGATTCCCATGACTCCCTCAGGTTTGATATTTTGCTAGAATAAGTCACCGGACTCAGAAGACTGCCAGCTATACTTACAGTTTTATTATAGCAAAAGGATACAAATCAGAGTTATCCAAAGGGAGACACGCGTAGGGTGAGATCTGGGAGGGTCCCAGGTGTGAAGCTTTCATTGTCACCTTCCTGGCACATTAATATGTGACAGTACACACAGTATTGCCAGACAGAGGAGCTCACCTGAGCTTTGGTGCTCAGAGTTTTATCGGCATTTGTTACATAGGCATGCTTGGTTGTGTCATTTGCCATGAGGCTGAGCTCAGTCTCTGTCTCTTCCCTGGCTGGACTGGCATCTCATGGCTCAAAGCCTCAACCCTCTAATCCCATGCCTTTTTTTGACTTGGTCAGTCCCTATCTTGTTAGCGTCATCTTGTTAGCACAAACTAGGGGCTCAGAAAGAGTGACTTCATTACCATAAAGTGTCAGGGCTCATCATGAATAACAAAGACATTCATATTACTCAGGAAATTCTAAGGATTTAGAAGTTAACTTCCAGGAACTGGGTCCAAAGGTCAGCCAACTTCTTAACTATACAGATATTTAAACTGTAATATGATGCAACATGCAGAGAATGAATGAACAAGTATAAGGTACAACATCAACTTCTTAAGAGTTGTGGAACCTTGGGGCACCTGGGTGGCTTAGTCAGTTCGGCTCAGGTCATGATCTCACAGTTCGTGAGTTCAAGCCCTGTGTCAGGCTCTGTGCTGACAGCTCAGAGCCAGGAGCCTGCTTCGTATTCTGTGTCTCCCTGTCTGCTCCTCGCCTGCTCACATGCTCTCTCTCTCTCTCTCTCAAAAATAAATAAACATTAGAAAAAAAATAAAAAAAGAAAGTTGTGGAACCTCCACTCTTTTCTCATGATAGATCCTGTACCAACATGACATGCAACAAACACTAAACTCATATGATAGTAATAAAACTTATTTTACTTAACATTTTAAATATCTAAAAATAGATGTTCTAGTATGTTATTTATGTGCCCTAGAGGATCCTTTTTAAAAGTTTTTTTTTTTTTTTAAATGTTTTTGTTTTATTTTTGAAAGAAAGAGACAGAGTGTAAGCAGGTTAGGGTCAGAGAGAGAGGAGACACAGAATCCAAAGCAGTCTCCGGGCTCTGGAGCTGTCAGCACAGAGCCTGATGCGGGGCTCGAACTCACAAACTGCGAGATCATGCCCTGAGCCTAAGTTGGACACTTAACTGACTGAGCCACCCAGGCGCCCCTAGAGGATCCTTTTTTTTTTTAATTTTTTTTTTTCAACGTTTATTTATTTTTGGGACAGAGAGAGACAGAGCATGAACGGGGGAGGGGCAGAGAGAGAGGGACACACAGAATCGGAAACAGGCTCCAGGCTCTGAGCCATCAGCCCAGAGCCTGACGCGGGGCTCAAACTCCCAGACCGCGAGATCGTGACCTGGCTGAAGTCGGACGCTTAACCGACTGCGCCACCCAGGCGCCCCCCTAGAGGATCCTTTTTTTAATACCAGCGGGGGTATTGTGCCCCATTTTGGAGATCACTGCTCTAGAGATCCCTTGGCTAAATTATTTAAAGTGTGCTAGGGGTACCTGGGTGGCTCAGTTGGTTAAACGTCTGACTTTGGCTCAGGTGATGATCTCATGGTTCATGAGTTCGAGCCCTATGTGGGCTCTGCTGTCAGCACAGATCCTCTACCCCTCTCTCTGCCCCTCCCCTGCTCCTCTCTTTCTCTCTCAAAAATAAACATTAAAAAAATTTAAAAAGGTAAAGAGTGCTATAGCCTGAATGTGTCCCCCCTCAAAATTCATACGTTGAATCCTAATTCCTGATGTGATGGTATTAGGAGATGGGGCATTTTGGAGGCGATAAGGTCATGAGGGTAGAACTCTCATGAATGGTATTAGTGTCTTTATAAAAGAGACCCCAAGGAGCTCCCTCACCTCTTCTGCCATGGGAGGATATAGTGAGAAGATGGCCATCTATGAACTAGGAAGGGGGATCCTCACCAGATATCCGATCTGCTGGCACCTTGATCTCAGACTTCCCAGCCTCCAGAACTGTGAGAAATAGATTGTTATTTAAGCCACTTAGTCTGTGGGAATTTTGTTGCCCTTGACATGTCTCCCCATAGGTAGAGTGTATTTTCCTCTTCATATCAAGGCCAGGTGACTTCTACTGGCCAAAGGAATCATAATGGATGTAATATGTCCCTTATCTGAGTAGAGGATTTGAGTGTTACTGTATGTTTCAACTTATAAGGAGCTGCTCTATGATCCTAGGTTCCAGAATGAGAAAATACTAAGAGAAGAGCCAAGCACAGTTACCGTCAACCTTACGCAGACCATAAGCCTACCCGCGATGTGAGTGAGACATAAATGTCATTGTAAGCCATTCAGGTTTTGGGATTATTTGTGATATAGTATAATCCAGTTATAATGTGATTTACCCCAGGGAAACAGAGATACCTTTGGGAACTTATTTATTTATTTATTTATTTATTTATTTATTTATTTATCTTTACAAACTTACGTTGTTGAGGCTCTGATCATCAGTGATTATTCTCGGGAGGAGGGTGTAGGCACGCACACAGGCAACTGTGCAAGTACTTGTTGAGTCTAGTAATTTGCTAGAAAATTTGCAAGAATTAGCTCTTCCCCTCTCTTACCTCTTTTCAAAACCCTTTCCTTTTCCTTACGAAACAGTTCAGTCCTAAGTGAAACATTAGGTAGAGCAGAACAAGGTAGGTGTCTGTTGTAGGGTGGGGTGGGAGAGCAACAGTGGTCTGGTGCAGGCTGTCAGAGCTCAGGCAGGGTGAGAAGGGTGACTTGGCAGGGGGGTTGGCTTGATGATGGTGCTGGAGCCCGAAAGAGTGAGGAGAACATCCCTGCAGGGATTGGAAAGTGTTTCGGGCGTCAGACCCTATGCCTCCCAAGGAAAATGTCCACACGTGGCAACGGCGTGGTGTAGGGTGTCAGAAGCAGCCTGGTCTGGAGTGCCAGGGCCTGAAAGGTGAAGAAGACATCCATGTGGTGGGGAGGCCAGGTGCAGGGAGCTCAAGCAGGATGGTCCTTGCTGGGACGTGGGGGACCCGGCACGGGTCAGGAAAGTGGCAGACCCGGTGTGGGTTTCAGAAGCCGAACGGGATGAGGAAGCCGTCCACATGGTAGCGTAGCCCCGCGTGGGGACTCAGAGCCCAGGGAGGGCGAGGAGAGCTTCCACACGTCAGGGTGATCTCGTGTCGGGTGTTAGAACCTGAGTAGGGTAAGGATGGGTTCCAGGTGGGTGTTAGGGAGCCGGCATCAGAAGTCAGAGTCTAGGCAGAGTGAGGAGGGATTTCCTATGGAGGATGGCCCGGCGTGGGGTCAGACCTGAGCAAGTTGAGGATGAGGTCCATGGGGGTTGGTTGGCTCTGTGCAAGAACACCCAAGCAGGTTAAAGGCCCCAGTAGTAATGTTGGCCTGGATTGGCAAGTCAGAGCCCCGTCAGGAAGAGAAGAGCATCTTAGAGGAGGGAATGGCAAAGATAGAAAATTGACTAAACGTGTTTATTACTCAAATAACTAAAATAAATAAGTAAGTAAGTAAGTAAAAGACAATGGAAGCCGGTTTCTTACTGTAACAGAAGGGAGTTAGAAATATGGAAGGGAGAAAACTAGAATGAACTCCTTAGCGTTGGATTGGAATTAGAGGTTATTAGTGTGAATGCACGGTTTTCAATGTACCTTGATATGGAAAGATAGAGGTAAGTGTGTGTGTGTGTGTGTGTGTGTGTGTGTGTGTGTTATGCAGGAGATGGAGGAGTTTGGTGCAGGAGATTAAAAGAAGGAGGATCCTTTGGGGAGAGCTGAATCTAGGGAGTGAGCTTTCAAGAGCACGTCTCGGAAGATTCTACCTGAAGGATTCAGTTTTTGGAATGCTTTCCTCTTGTCCTTTGGAAAAAGTCACATTTGTCACTGACTTTATCTCCTAATTTGTGACTCTATTAAATTATCTTAACTTGTTAAAAAACAGTCACATTGGCCTGTAGAGTCTTTTTGTTGTGGCGGTGTAAGGGATTAAAGGGATGGAGAAGGGTGGTGTGCAGGCTGGCCTATTCCACTAACATCCAGCAAAGAGAGCTGCTTTCAGGAGCTTCTGGAAGCGACTCTAGCAAAATGAATGGAGATCCATGAAGGAGTCAGTTAAGAACAGGGAAAAGCAGAGAGCACTGGGGAGCAGCTTCAGAACACGTATGACGTAAGCTTTGACTTCCCTCCTACATACACTCTTGAAAGTGGGGAGGCTGACACGTGAGTTTTTTGTCGATGATCCTCTTAGAATGTGGTCACCAAAAGTTGCCTGATCAGCCACACATGATGAGAATACAGCATGAATGAATCTATGCACAGATTGGTCTATAAATAATTATGTTTGCATGCAGATGTACACAAATACATGAAGTTCATTCTTGGCTGGTGAGCTCAGATAATACAGGTCTCAGAAAAGCGTTCTCTAACTGCTTAGTTTCTCTGTGTCTTTCCTTCCTATACATATTTTTAAATCTACGCTTTGAGTTCCTACTTTCCATTTCCTTATTACATATATAAATTTATGAGAAGTTCCTTATTACATTTGCTGACGTATGTTCAAATGCTATGATTCTCATCGTGCTGATCCTGGAGATTTGGCCTCTGAGGTTTCTAATTTTCATGAGATTCCTCTCAGAGTTATTTGCCTATATGGGGCCCCTGTTCTTGATAGGAAGTATGACAAATTGCCACCATGTTTGGGTTTTATTTTAAGATGTTTTAAGGAAGAGATGTAAAGGATTTTTTGAAGAGCAGATTTCTTCTCGATATGACTTCAGAGACCACTTATGCTGAATTGAGTTTCAAAAATGAATCGAAGTCCTCAGGCACCAAAGAAAGGCCTCCTGCAGGTAAGCACATTTTCTGGTGGTCAGAGTTAGTGATGAGAAGAAGGATGAAGAGAGAATATTGTAAATGAAGCATGATAGTGTTAGTTGCTGGTTCTCTGGCCACAGGTGGGGCACCTAGGATTCTCAGAAGATTGAGTTATCTGAAGATAAGCATTAAGGGCTTGTGTAGTTATACGCTAACCAAACTGAGGTGTGACAAGTCCACTAAGGTCCTGAGCTAAGGAGAATGCTAATTATGCTGAGGTTATTCTCTTGTGCCTTCTGAGGCTGAGTGAGACTGCAATCAAGAGATTGGGTGCAGGAGCGCCTGGGTGGCTCAAGTCACTTGAACGTCCGACTCTTCATTTCAGCTCAGGTTATGATCCCAGGGTTGTGGGATCGAGCCCCAGGTTGGACTCTGCGCTGAGCATGGAGCCTGCTGAAGATTTTCTTTCTCTCTCCCTTTGCCCCACTTGCATACGCTCTCTCACTCTCTCTAAAAAAAAAAAAAGAAAAGAGAGAGAGAGAGAGAGAGAGAGATTGGGTACAGGTCTTGAAACCGTCAGCCCAGATACAGAGGATGTTGATGAGTCCGTGGACTCAGGCTCGGTTAGAGGGGAAGAGTTTGGGTGGAGAGCGTTGTGGGCGTCTCTGTTACCGCGGGACTAAAGTGTAACCCAAGACCGTTGCAGAAGAAGGACTAGAAAGTTGCAAAGGGAGTCTTCCGTGAATTCAGGAAGTCCATTGCATCCTGCCTCCCCAGGATGGATTTAACTGAATTTGGGAGTAGATAAAAGGTAATATGGTTATCATTTATGATATATCAGATATAGAGCAAAAGAGAAAAAAAGCATGTGTATTATAAGAAGCTGTGAGTGGGAGGTCATGATTGCGCATGCTTTCCAAAACACTTCGGTGGAGATAGGGAGAACGCTCAGGGAAACTGTTTTTTCCCCTTAAAAAGCTTTTTTTTCTTCTTGCATATTTTATTTTATTTTATTTTATTTTATTTTATTTTATTTTATTTTATTTTATTTTATTTATTTTTCTTTTTTTCTTCCTATTTTTTATTTTTTTATTTTTTTAATATGAAATTTATTGTCAAATTGGTTTCCATACAACACCCAGTGCTCATCCCAACAGGTGCCCTCCTCAATGCCCGTCACACACCCTCCCCTCCCTCCCACCCCCATCAACCCTCAGTTTATTCTCAGTTTTTAAGAGTCTCTTGTGGTTTGGCTCCCTCCATCTCTAACTTTTTTTTTTTCCTTCCCCTCCCCCATGGTCTTCTGTTAAGTTTCTCAGGATCCACATAAGAGTGAAAACATATGGTATCTGTCTTTCTCTCTATGACTTATTTCACTTAGCATCACACTCTCCAGTTCCATCCACGTTGCTACAAAAGGCCATATTTCATTCTTTCTCATTGCCACGTAGTATTCCATTGTATATATGAACTACAATTTCTTTATCCATTCATCAGTTGATGGACATTTAGGCTCTTTGCATAATTTGGCTATTGTTGAGAGTGCTGCTATAAACATTGGGGTACAAGTGCCCCTATGCATCAGCACTCCTGTATCCCTTGGGTAAATTCCTAGTAGTGCTATTGCTGGGTCATTCCCCTTAAAATTTTTTGTAAAACTTCCTTATTATATGTTGAAAGGCTCATTAAAGAAAAAATTAAAAACTAGAGGCATACACGAATTTATATTTATTTTACCATCTAGAGATCACTATCATTTACATTTCAGTGTAGATCTTTCCAGATATAAATACTATATCTAACTTTATTTTTTCTAAAGCTGAGATTATGTTATACATTATTGAGGATTTTGTCCCCCTGCTTGTCAATACCTCATAACTTTGGGAAAACTATTCTTTATTTTTTTTATGGAGGTATGATTGACATAAAACATTCTGCAATAGTCCCCTCTTATCTGGGGGGATATGGTCCAAGATCCCCAGTGAATGCCTGAATAGTAGATAGTACCAAACCCTATATATTGTGGGTTTTTTTCCTATACATATATATGATAAAAGTTTAATTTATAAATTACGTACAGTAAGAGATTAAAAACAATAACTAATAATAAAACATACCAATTGTATTAATATACCATAATAAAAATTATGTGAATATGGTCTCTCTATCTCAAAATATTGAACGGTATTCACCTTGCTTGTGATGATGTGAGATGATAAAATTCTTATGTGATGAGATGAAGTTAGGTGAATGACCTAGGCATTGTGACCTAGCCTTAGGCTACTATGTACCTTCTGAGGATACATCAGAAGGAGGATCATCTGCCTTCAGACCACAGTTGGCCACAGGTAACAAATTGTGGAAAGCAAAACTGCGGGGGTGGGGGCGGGGAGGGGGACTACCGTGTTAGTTTCAGGTATACAATGTAGTGATTTGATTTTTGTATATATTGGTGAAATGATCACCACAATCAGTCTAGTTAACATTTATCACCATAGTCACTCCAATTTTTTTCTTGTGATGAGGCCTTTTGAGATTTAATCTCTTAGCAACTTTCAAATATGTAATAATATTTAATAGTTGATAATATTATAATAATCTATAATATTAACTATAGTCGATATGCTGTACATTACATCTCCATGACTTCTTTTTTTTTCTTTCGAGTTTTTATTTAAATTCAAGTTAATTAACATATAGTGTAGTATTGGTTGCAGGAGTAGAATTTAGTGCTTCATTGCTTATGTATAATACCCAATACTCATCCCAACAAGTGCCCTCCTTAATGCCCATCACCATTTAGCCACCCCCCCCCCCACTGCAACAACCCCTGCAGGAACCCTCAGTTCTCTATAGTTAAGAGTTTCTTATGGTTTGACACCCTCTCTGTTGTTATCTTACTTTATTTTCCATGACTTCTTTATTTTATAACTGGAAGTTTGCACCTCTTTTTTTTTTTTAATTTTTTTTTTCAACGTTTTTTATTTATTTTTGGGACAGAGAGAGACAGAGCATGAACGGGGGAGGGGCAGAGAGAGAGGGAGACACAGAATCGGAAACAGGCTCCAGGCTCTGAGCCATCAGCCCAGAGCCTGACGCGGGGCTCGAACTCACGGACCGCGAGATCGTGACCTGGCTGAAGTCGGACACTTAACTGATGGCGCCACCCAGGCGCCCCAGAAGTTTGCACCTCTTAATCCCCTTCACCCATTCCCCACCACTCCTTACCCCACCTCTGGCAACCGCCAATCTGTTCTCTGTATCTGTGAGTTTCGTTTTGTTTTTTGAATTCCACAGATAAGTGAGATCATATGGTATTTGTTTTCTCTGTCTGACTTATTTCACTTAGCATAATGTCCTCAAGTCCCATCCAAGTTGTCACAAATGACAAGAGTTCCTTCTTTTTTTTATGGCTGAATAATAATCCATTGTATATAAATATCACACTTGGTACATCCATTCGTGGATGGATGGACGCTTAGGTTGCTTTTCCTAGTTACTGTAAATTATGCTGCAATAAACATAGGGGTGCATATACCTTTTTGATTTAGTTCATTAAATGTCTTTGTTTTCTTTGGGGAAATACCCCATACTGGAGTTAATAGATCATATGATATTTCTGTTTTTAATTTTTTTAAAGTTTATTTATTTTTTAGAGAGAGTGAGCAGGGGAGGGGCAGAGAGAGAAGGAGAGAACCCTAAGTAAGCTCTGCACTGTCAGCACAAAGCCCGATGTAGGGCTTGAACTCACAAACTGTGAGATCATGATCTGATCCGAAATCAGGAGTCAATGCTTACCCGACTGGGCCACTCGGGTGCCCCTCTATTTTTAAATTTTTGAGGAACCTCCATACTGTTTTCCACAGTGGCTGCACCAATTTACATCCCAACCAACAGTGCACAAGGGTTGCCTTTTCCCCACATCGTCACCAACACTTGTGATTTCTTGTCTTTTTTTTTTATTTAAAGTTTTTATTTAAATTCTAGTTAGTTAATATATAGTGTAATATTGGCTTCAGGTATAGAATTTAGTGATTCATCGCTTATATATAACACTCCGTGCTCATCACAAGTACCCTCCTTAAACATTTTTTCTTTTTGATACTAGCCATTGAGAAAATAATTCTTTTTATTTATTTATTTATTTATTTAAAAAAAATTTTTTTTTCAACGTTTATTTATTTTTGGGACAGAGAGAGACAGAGCATGAACAGGGGAGGGGCAGAGAGAGAGGGAGACACAGAATCGGAAACAGGCTCCAGGCTCCGAGCCGTCGGCCCAGAGCCCGACGCGGGGCTCGAACTCACGGACCGCGAGATCGTGACCTGGCTGAAGTCGGACGCTTAACCGACTGCGCCACCCAGGCGCCCCTTATTTATTTTTTAATGTTTATCCGTTTTTGATAGAGACAGAGTGTGTGTGTGTGTGTGGGGGGAGGGGCAGAGACCGAGGGAGACACAGAGTCTGAAGAAGGCTCCAAGCTTTGAGTTCTCAATGCAGAGCCCCACACGGGGCTCGAACACACTAACTGTGAGATCGTGACCAGAGCCAAAGTCAGAAGCTTAACCCACTGAGCCACCCAGGCACCCTGAGAAAATAATTCTTAACGATGAAATAGTAACTAGAAAGGTCTGACCTTATTTTTAGAATGTGATGAGGGATGACCATAATAACGATTTATCTGCTATGGCATTATTTATAGTAGTTGAAATTGGAAACAATCTGGAAGATTATTTAAATACATAATGAAATTCTATACAACCACAATAGACAGCGTTAAAGAAAAAATATGGTTGTATGAAAAATGTTCATGGTCTAGTGTATAACAATATAGTAGGTCTGAAGCTAGTGTCTATGGTATGTCAATCATGTGGGAAAATGTGTACTTATGTATATACACTTTGAAAATTACTGGAAGGATATATATCAAAACATTAGCAATAGTTACCCCCAGTGGTAAGAGGTTGTGTTTTTATGTAGTTTCCAACGTTTCTACAGTGAACATTTTTTTTTCCTATTTTCCTATTATTTCAGATGTCATATTCTTGGTAATAGTAAGTCATCCTAGAAAAGGGAGAAGAGGAAGGGGAGGAGAAGGAAAGTAAAAATCAGAATTTGTTACTGATGAAACTCCTTTGATTTGTCGTTCAGCTCCCAAAGAGAAGACCAGCCTGAACAAAAGTAATCCCAGTTTTCCCAAGCTACTTTTTGCCTCATTGCTGGTGCTTCTGCTGCTATTGGCAATCTCATTTTTTATCGCTTTTATCAGTAAGTATCCAACTGAAGCTATATGGAATGTCTGCCTTCCATGAAGAGATGGCGTCCATTAGATACTGACATTTAATAACGGGTCTATCCAGAAATCTGGAAAAGAAGTCTTCTTTGGGAGGGAGAGACACAATTAATGGGAATCTGTTAGAAATTTTGTTACTTATTTGAATTTAGTTACTTCCTTATAAAAATAATGGTATCCACCCTATAAAGAAATTGAATATATGTGTGTGTGTGTCTTGTAGAGGAACATATATTAGGTACCATTTCTACACTAGACAGTTGTGTAAGTGAGGACAAATCTGTGTTTGCCTGTTAGTGTTTATAAGGCCAGGTTTTTTTGACTGCACAGACATATATTTTGAGATGAGCAGGTGGACGAAAGGCGATGGGAAGAGATATTCCAGGAAGAGTTTCCATTGAAATTTCACCTTAAGCATGTCTTTCCTGCCCAAGACTATGTAAGATCTAAAGCCAATTTGGCAAATAGGTGGATTTCTTCGTATCTCTGGCTTTAAGAACATATCAAAATTTGAAAAGGCATAAGAAGTAGTGAAGCCAGCATGTAGTGGGGCAGGGAGCAAATGGGAGGTAAGGAGGAAAAAAAGAGAAAATTCACTTTTTGGAGGAAGAGGTAAGTTATTTTTAAGTTGTGACATATTTGAGTATATTGGTGTGCTGAAAAAAAAAAGCCAGTTGAGAGTGGATAGAGTAAAGGAAGAAGGAGGAGGAAAATAATGCCCGTATCTCCTGATCAATGTTGGCTTAAAAAAAAAAAAATCTCACTTTACAGGTAACCCAGAACTCAGACTTAGCTCAGTCTGCAACGGCCCCCACCCTCCTCCGCCACAACAGACCTATGCTGTGTACATCCTCAGACAGAACTGTTTGCTTTCACTCCATTCTCCCACCTTCAGGGCTCACCTTCTGCATTTAGTATTGAAGGAAAATATGGATAAATCCCTTTGCACTCATTATAATGGAACCATCATGTCTCCCTTCAACTACTGATCTTTTGGCTAGTCCTGGAGAAATCTATAGTTTCAAAATCAGTGGGATTAGGATTACATTGAATGTGGGGTGATGAGAAATCTTTTCCATTGTCAGGAGCCTTCCGCTCAAGCAATTGGACATTTGTAGATTTTGTTCCTATAAAACAGAATGTGAGAAAGTAACAATAGAGAGCAAAGTCACAACACCAGAAAATGAATGGCCTTTTTTTTTTCAGTTTTCTTCCAAAAATATTCTCAGCTTCTTAAAGAAAAAAAGACTGCAAAAGAGCTCCCTCACACGGAATTAGAATGCCTGAAAGAGAATGTGACCATGGAAGGTAAAAATGAATGTGCCTATAATTCAGTGGTTGACTACACTATGTAAGGATACCAAGTTCATATTTCCAGTAAGATTCACAGGCAGATCATAGTAAGAAGTTGAGTCTCTTGATCATTTCAAGCTTCAGGTGTACAAAGAAATAAGACTTAAAATTCTTTTTTTTTTTAAATTTTTTTTAACGTTTTATTTATTTTTGAGACAGAGGGAGACAGAGCATGAACGGGAGAGGGGCAGAGAGAGAGGGAGACACAGAATCGGAAGCAGGCTCCAGGCTCTGAGCCGTCAGCCCAGAGCCCGACGCGGGGCTCGAACTCACAGACCGTGAGATCGTGACCTGAGCTGAAGTCGGACGCTTAACCGACTGAGCCACCCAGGCGCCCCAAGACTTAAAATTCTTATATGCGTATCTTTATCTGTACAAAGAAATAGTCTTCATTGTGGAGATGGCTGTTTAAATCCATGGGTAATCTCTTTACGGAATGTTTGTCCAGCCACATCCTTGGAGTTGTTTGCAGAACACAGTTTCTCACTTTTTACAGTCTGGCTAAGAATTTTGTGGGTCTTCAGATTCTGGTTCCTTTTCACTTCACACTTCCTTCAATTTATCTCTTTCCTTTTGCATTTTACGATAAGCAGTAAGGAGAAATCAGGCCACAGCTTTAATACTTGGCTTAGAAATCTCCTACTAAATATCCAAGGCTGTCACTTACAGGTTCTACCTTTCACAAAACATTAGAACACAATTCAGCAAGTTCCTTGCTATTTTATAGTAAGAATTGCCTTTCTTCCTGTTTCCAATAACGTGTTTCTCATTTCTGAGACCTTACCAGAAGCATCTTTAATGTTCAAATTTCTACCAACATTCTGTTCATTATTGTGTATGTATATTCTTTAAGACGATAGGACGTTTCTCTACAGCTCTCTTCTACTGAGTCCTCACCAGAATTATCTTTAATATCTATATTTCTACCAGCAACCCTTTCTTTTCTTTTTTAAAAATTTTTTTTTACATTTATTTATTTGAGAGACAGAGACAGTGTGAACAGGGGAGGGGCAGAGAGAGAGGGAGACACAGAATCTGAAGCAGGCTCCAGGCTCTGAGCTGTCAGCACAGAGCCCATGTGGGGCTCGAACCCATGAACCATGAGATCATGACCTGAGCTGAAGTCAGATGCTTAACCAACTGAGCCACCCAGGTGCCCCCCTTTCTTTTCTTTAAAAAAAATTTTTTTTATGTTTATTTTTGAGAGAGAGAGAGAGAGAGAGAGAGAGAGAGAGCTTGTGAGTGGAGAAGGGGCAGAGAGAGAGGGAGACACAGAATCTGAAGCAGGCTCCAGGCTCCAAGCTGTTAGCACAGAACCCGATGTGGGGCTTGAACTCATGGACCTGAGCCGAACCTGAGATCATGACCTGAGCCAAAGTCAGAGGCTTAACTCATTGAGCCACCCAGGGGCCCCTACCAGCAGCCCTTTGAAGGCAATCTAGGTTTTTTCTAGCATGCACCTCAAAATTCTTCCAGCCTCTACCCATCACCCAGTTCTAAAGCCATTTCACGTTTTTAGGTGTTTGTTACAATAGCACCCCACTTTGGAGCCAAAATCTGTATTAGCCTGCTTGAGTGTCATAACGAAATACCACAGACTGGGAGGCGTAGACAACAGAAATTTATTTTCTCATAGTTATGGAGGCCGGAAGTCCCAGGTGCCATAAGAGTTGGTTTCTGGCAAGGCCTTTCTTCCTGGCTTGTAGACAGCTACCTTCTTGCTGTGTCCTTACATAACCAATTCTCTGTGTGAATGGGGAGGGAGAGAGAGTTTTCTAGTGTCTCTTCCTCTTAGAAGGACACAAGTCCTATTGGATTAAGGCCCTGCTTTTATGATTCATTTAACCTTTATTACCTCCTTAAAGTCTACCACTGTAGTCACATTGAGGGTTATAACTTCAGCACATGACTGTTGGGGGAACACAATTCAGTGCAAAACAAGTTTCTATGTAGTTTACTAGAAATTCTTGTGCATTTGATATTTGTTCTACCCTGTTTATTAATTTATTCAGTCATCTATTTATATCTGTATATACTCATGGATATTTATCTTACACTTTGGGTTATAATCCAATACTGTATTTATTTTGTTGCTCAAATTGTTCTGCCTTTGCCCCTGGGAGTCTTTCAGTTGGCTCCCATGGCCCTTTGACATGCCCCCATCACTTTGTTGTTTTACTTGGTTTTTGAGCACTTCCTTACTTTTTGGGATTGTAATATTCTCTGGGCTTATATTGTATATTTCTTGCCTTAGTCTTAGAATCAGCTATTTCTCTGTGGAGTCCTGGCTCCTGCTATTGAAGAATGGTATTAGAAACCAAGATTTGAATACTAGGTATGCTCACTGCTGCTGAGGTGTTCTTTTAGCCCTCCCAGTTCACAGGACAAGGAAATCTCTACGTGTGTACTAACCTGTGCATGTACATATATTGACAAATATTTCTATAGGCAACTATGTATATCTATAATAAGGTATACATCAGTTTTTACTGATGTCTGAAATGTTTCTCCATTAACACATTGCATCATTCTAGCCTACTTCCCTTGATATCTTTAGTGACTACTCCAACAGAGAGAAATCTGGTCCCGTTAACTTGCTCAGTACATTTCCTTAATTATTCAATTCCAATGAACACATATAGTAGTATCGGAATTATAAACTCATACCACCACGGGAAACAACTTTATCGACTAGAATACATTGCTGGTGTGCGGTGTCTTTTGTCTTTATTCTTGTAGACTCCATTTCCAAAGTCACTTAGGTCATCATCCTCTTCCCACCCCCTTCGGTGTGTTGCCTCTGACATTTGTAATACAGTTAGATTCTCTTGTCACAGTCTTCATTCTTTCATGGATTCTCTGACTTCCTAAATGGATTTTTAAAGCTTTATACAACAAATATGTAAAGTTCTGTGGATTTTGACAAATGCATAATGTTCTGTATCTATTATTAAACAGTATCATACAGAATAACTTCACCGCCCAAAAAGTCCCCTGTGCTCCATTCTCCTTTCCAAACTTTTTTTTTTTAATCTTTTTTTAATGTTTATTTATTTTTGAGACAGAGAGAGACACAGCATGAGCAGGGAAGGGGCAGAGAGAGAGGGAGACACAGAATCCGAAACAGGTTCCAGGCTCTGAGCTGTCAGCACGGAGCCCGATGCGGGGCTCGAACTCACGGACCGTGAGATCGTGGCCCGAGCCGAAGTCGGACGCTTAACCAACCAAGCCACCCAGGCACCCCTCCAAACTTTTGGTAACCACTGAAATTTTTACTGCCTAGTTTGTCTTTTCCTATCATTGGAATTACAGTTAGTAGGTAGTCTTTTCACTGGAATTATAGTTGGTAGTTTTTTTTTTACTTAGCTTATTTTATTTTATTATTTTATCATTTAAATATTTTTGTTGAAGTATAATTAACATACACTGTTATATTAGTTTCAGGTGTATAACATATTGATTCGACAATTCTATATATTGATGCTCACCTTGATAAGTATAGTCACTATCTGTCACCGTACAATGTTATTACAATGTTATTGGCTGTATTCCCTATGCTGTACTTTTCATCTCCAGGACTTATTTATTTTATAATTGGAAGTTTGTACCTCTTAATCCCCTTTACCTATTTCATCCGTTCCTCCAGTAACCTCCATCTGGCTACCACCAGTTTGTTCTCTGCATTTAAGAAGAGTACGTTTATTTTTTGGTTTTGGTTGGTTGGTTGTTCATTTGTTTTGTTTTTTAGGTTCTACAAAGTGAAATTTTATGGTATTTGTCTTTTTCTGTCTGCCTTGTTTCACATAGTGTAATACTCTCTAGGTTCATCCGTAACAAACAGTAGGATTTCCCTCTTTCTCGTGACTGAATAATATTACATTGTATATAAATATCGCAGCTTCTTTATCCACTCATCTATCAGGGGACACTAAGGTTGCTTCTGTTTCTTGGCTACTGTAAAAAATACTGCAATAAACATAGAGGTACATATATCTTTTCGATTTTGTGTTTTGGTTTTTTGGGGGGGTATATAGTAGTGGAATTATTGGATTATGTGATTATTTTTAATTTTTTGAGGAGCCTCCATACTGTTTTCCACAGTGGCTATACTAACTTACATTCCTACCAACTATGCATGAGGATTCCGTTGTTTCCACCTCCTAGCCAACACTTGTTTGATTCCACGTCTCTGATTCTAGCCATTCTGACTGGTGTGAGGTAATATTTGATTGTGGTTTTGATTTGCATTTCCCTGATAATTAATGGTATTGAACATCTTTTCATGTGTCTGTTGGTCATCCGTATGTCTTCTTTGGAAAAACATTCAGGTCCTCTGCCCATTTTTTTTTTTTTTAATTTTTTTAATGTTTATTTTTTTTTTATTTTTGAGACACAGAGAGACAGAGCGTGAACGGGGGAGGGGCAGAGAGAGAGGGAGACACAGAATCAGAAGCAGGCTCCAGGCTCCGAGCCATCAGCCCAGAGCCCGATGCGGGGCTCGAACTCACGGACCGCGAGATCGTGACCTGAGCTGAAGTCGGACGCTTAACTGACTGAGCCACCCAGGCGCCCCCTCTGCCCATTTTTAATAGGATTATTTGGTTTCTTGGGTGTTGAGTTGTTTAAGTTCTTTATATATTTTGGATGTCAATCCCTTATTGGATATATCATTTGCAAATATCTTCTCCCATTCACTAGGTTGCCTTTTTTTTTTTTAATGGTTTCCTTTTCTGTGAAAAGCTTCTTATTTCAATATAGTCCCAATAGTTCATTTTTGCTTTTGTTTTCATTCTCCGAGGAGGTATATCATAAATATGTTGCTAAAGCTGATGTCCAAGAGATTACTGCTTACGTTTTCTTTTAGGAGTTTTATGGTTTTAAGTCTCAGATTTAGGTCTTTATCCATTTTGACTTTATTTTTGTGTATGGTGAGAAAGTGGTCTAGTTTCATTCTTTTGCATGTAGCTGTCCGGTATTCCCCACACCATTTATTGAAAAGACTGTCTTTTTTCCCTTTTATATTCTTGCCTCCTTTGTCGTAGATTAATCGACCATGTAACTTTGGGTTTATTTCTGGGCTTTCTATACTGTTCCCTTGACTGATGGGTCTATTTTTGTGCCAGTACCATACTGTTTTTATTACAAAGGGTTTGTAGTATATCTGGAAATCTGAAATTGTGATACCTCCAGCTTTGTTCTTTCTCAGCATTGGTTTGGTTATTCCAAGTCTTTGTGGCTCCATACAAATCTTAGGATTATTTGTTACAGTTTTGTGAAAAATGCTGTTGTTATTTTGATAGGAATTGCATTGAATCTGTAGATTCCTTTGGGTAGTGTGGACATTTTAATGATATTAATTCTTCTGATTCATGAGCATAGTATATCTTTTCATCTGTGTCATCTTCATTTCTTTCATCGACATCTTATAGTTTGCAGAGTATAGGTTTTTTACCCCTCTGGTTAAATTTATTCCTAGGTAATTTATTGTCTTTGGTGCAATTATAAATGGGATTATTGTCCTATTTTTCTTTCAGTTACTTTGTTATTAGTGGGTAGAAATACAACAGTATGTATAATATAATATATTAATTTGTATCTTTTAACTTTAATGAATTTATCAGTTCTGATTTTTTTGGTGGAGTCTTTAGGACTTTCTATACATAGTATCATATCAGCTGCAAATAGTGAGGGTTTTACTTCTTTTCTTACCAATCTGGATGCCTTTTATTTCTTTTCCTGTCTGATTGTTACAGCTAGGACTTCCAGACTATATTGAATAAAAGTGATGAGAGTGAACATCCTTGTCTTGTTCCTGATCTTATAAGAAAAACTGTCAGTTTTTCGTCATTGATTATGTTGTTAGCTGTGGGTTTGTCATATGATCTTCATTATTATTATTGTTATTTCTAAATATAATTTATTGACAAATTGGTCTCCATACAACACCCAGTGCTCATCCCAACAAGTGCCCTCCTCCATGCCCATCACCCACTTTCCCCTCTCCTCCACCCCCCATCAACCCTCAGTTTGTTCTCAGTATCCAAGAGTCTCTTATGGTTTGCCTCCCTTCCTCTCTGTAATTTAACCCCCCCTTCCCCTCCCCCATGGTCTTCTGTTAAGTTCTCAAGATCCACCTATGAGTGAAAACATACGGTATCTTTCTTTCTCTGAGGTTCCTCAAAAAATTAAAAATTGATCTTTGTTATTTTGAGATATGTTCCCTGTAAACCCCTTTTGTTAAGAGTTTTTGTTATGAACAAATGTTATATTTTGTCAAGTACTTTTTCTGCATCTATTGAGATGATCATATGGTTTTTCATCCTTCTTATTAATGTCATGTATCACATTGATTGACTTGCTAATAGTGAACCACCCTTGCTTCCCTGGGATAAATCCCACTTGATTGTGGTGAATGAACCTTTTAATTTAATGTTGAAATCAGTTTTCTAATATTCTGTTGAGGTTTTGCATCTGTGTTCATCCAAGATATTGGCCAATAGTGTTTTTTTTTTTTTAAGGTAGTATCTTTATCTGGTTTTGATATCAGAGTAATGCTGGCCTTGTAGCGTGAATTTGGAAGTTTTCCTTTCTCTTCTAAGTTTTGGAATAGTTTGGAAGAACACACATTAACTTTTCTTTAAGTGTTTGTTGGAATTTACCTATAAAGCCATCTGACCCTGGACTTTTTTTTCTTCAGACTTTTTGGTTGCCAGTTCAATTTTGTTATTAATAATTGGTCTGTTCAAATTTTCTACTTCTTCCTTGTTCAGTTTTGAAAGATGGTATGTTTCTAGGAATTCATCCATTTCTAGGTTGTCCAATTTGTTGGTCTACATTTTTAAATACATTCTCTTATAATTCTTTGTATTTCTGTGATTTTGATTATTTCTCATCCTTTATTTCTTTAAAGAAAAAATTTTTTTCAATGTTTATTTATTTTTGAGAGAGAGACACACACATACAATGTGAGCAGAGAAGGGCAGAGAGAGGGAGACACAGAATCTGAAGCAGGGTCCGGGCTCCAAGCTGTCAGCACAGATCCTGATGTCGGGCTTGAACTGCAAGATCATGACCTGAGCCGAAGTTGGATGCTTAACCAACTGAGACACCCAGGTGCCCCTCTCATCCTTTGTTTCTGATTTTATTTATTTGAGTCCTCTCTCTTTTTTTTCCATTGGATGTTCTTTCCTGCTTTGTCAAAGATTAGTTGGCCATATGTTTGTGGGTCTAGTTCTGGGGTTTCTATTCTATTCCATTGGTCTATGTGTCTGTTTTTGTGCCAATACCATGCTGTCTTGATGATTATAGCTTTGTAGTAGAGGCTAAAGTCTGGGATTGTGATGCCTCCTGCTTTGGTCTTCTTCTTCAGAATTACTTAGGCTATTCGGGGCCTTTGGTGGCTCCATATAAATTTTAGGATTGCTTGTTCTAGTTTTGAGAAGAATGCTGGTGCAATTTTGATTGGGATTGCATTGAATGTGTAGATAGCTTTGGGTAGTATTGACATTTTGACAATATTTATTCTTCCAATCCATGAGCACAGAATGTTTTTCCATTTCTTTATATCTTCTTCAATTTCCTTCAGAAGCTTTCTATAGTTTTCAGCATACAGATCTTTTACATCTTTGGTTTGATTTATTCCTAGGTATTTTATGCTTCTTGGTGCAATTGTGAATGGGATCAGTTTCTTTATTTGGAGTCCTCTCTCTTTTTTTTGGGAAGGCTGGCTGACGATTTATCAGTTTTGTTCATCTTTTCAAATAACCAGTTCTTGGTTTCATTGATCTTTTCTATTTCTTTAGTTTCTATTTCCTTCCTTCTACTAGCATTCGGCTTTATTTGTTCTTCTTTTTCTAGTTCATTTAGGTGAAAAGTTAGGTTATTTGAGATTTTTCTTGTTTTTTTTGAAGTAGGTCAATATCACTATAAACTTCCCTCTTAGAACTGCTTTTGCTGCATCCCAAAGATTTTGGACTGTTGTGTTTTCATTTTCATTTGTCTTCTTGCATTTTTAAATTTCCTCTTGGGGCGCCTGGGTGGCGCAGTCAGTTAAGCGTCCGACTTCAGCCAGGTCACGATCTCGCGGTCCGTGAGTTCGAGCCCCGCGTCGGGCTCTGGGCTGATGGCTCAGAGCCTGGAGCCTGTTTCCGATTCTGTGTCTTCCTCTCTCTCTGCCCCTCCCCCGTTCATGCTCTGTCTCGCTCTGTCCCAAAAATAAATAAAAAACGTTGAAAAAAAAAATTAAAAAAAAAAAATTTCCTCTTTGATTTCTTGGTTGGCCCATTCATTATGTAGTAGCATGTTGTTTAGCTTTCACATGTTTGTGCTTTTTCTAGTTTTTTGTTCTTGTAATTTCTTGTAATCTTTAGTTTTATACTGTTGTGGTTGGAAAAGATGCTTTAGTCTTCTGAAATATATTGAGTTTTGTTCTGTGATCTATCCCGGAAAATGCTTCATGTGCACTTGGAAAGAATGTGTGTTCTGCTGTTTTTGGATGAATATTCTGTATATATCTACTAGATCCGTCTGGTCTAATGTCATTTAAAACCAGTGTCTTATCCTCTCACTTCTCCATGCTTGTGATGTCCCTACCATTTGTGGCTAGTTGTGCCAGGGGGTTGGTTCCCAACCGTGTCTCTGCCCCTCCTACCCTTTTTGATGTGGCCCTCTTTCTATGACTAGTTGTGGAAGATCTATTCTGTCAGTCTTCAGGTCATTTTCAGAGTTGGTTGTATAGAGATAGTTGTTACCTTGGTGTGTCGATGGACAAGGTGAGCTCAGGATGCTCCTACTCGTCCATCTTACTATTTTCCATTTTTCTGTTACTGATTTCTAGTTTAATAACCCTTGTTGTCTGAGAGCAGACATTGTATGATTTCTATTCTTTTCAGTTTGTTAAGGTATATTTATGGCCAGTATGTGGTCTGTCTTGATGAATGTCTATGTGAACCTAGAAAGAATGTATATTCTGTTGTTGTCAGAGTAGTCAGTAGATGTCAGTCATATATGGTTTATTGATATTGTTGTTGACTTCAACTACATTCTTACTGATTTTGTGCATTCTGGATCTGACCACTTCTGATAGAGGAGTGCTTAAGTCTCTAACTGTGGTAATAGATATGTATTGAAGTTCTATTTTGTTTCACTTTTTGATGCTGTGTTGTTAGGTGCATACACATTAAACAATGTTATGACTTCTTGAAGAATTGACCCCTTTATCATTATGCAATGACCATCTTTATATCTGGTAACTTTACTTGCTGTGCACCCCGCACTGTCTGCAATTAATATAGCTACTCCTGCTTTCTTTAGTTCAGTATACCTTTCACTACCCATTTACTTTAAAAAAAATTTTTTTTTTAAATTTGTATTTATTTATTTTTGAGAGACAGAGAGAGACAGAGCACAAGTGGGGGAGGGGCAGAGAGAGAAGGAGACACAGAATCCGAAGCAGGCTCCAGGCTCCCAGGTGACAGCACAGAGCCCGATGCGGGGCTCGAACTCACGAACAGTGAGATCATGACGTGAGCCGAAGTCGGACACTCAACCGACTGAGCCACCCAGGTGCCCCACACTACCCATTTACTTTTAATATACACATGTCTTTATATTCTCCTCCTAAAGTTTTAATGTGGGTTTCTTGTAGACAACATATAGTTGAGTCTGGTTTTTTTTTTTTTTTTTGATCCACTCTGATAATCTTTGTGTTTTAATTCGTGAATTTAGACCACTGACATCCCAAGTGATTATTAATATGGTTATATCAATATTTATCATATTTCTATTGTTTTCTATATCTTGCCCTTGTCCTTTGTTCCTTTTTTGTCTTTCACTCTTCTGTGGTTTTGAGAATTTGATATGATTCCATTTTCATTGCATTCTTAGCATATCAATTATACTTCTTTTATACTGGTTGCTCTAAAGTTTGCAATATACTTATCAACTAATCCAAGTCCACTTTCAAATAACTATACAGCTCCATACACAGTGAGAGTATCTTAAAATAGCAAAATGATCCTAATTCCTCCCTCCTGTCTCTTGTGTTAATACTCTCACTTATTTCATTTACATCTTTGTATACATAATCTAATACATTGTTGCCATTATTATTTTGAACAAATGAAAGATCAATTATGAATATAGATCAGGGGTGCCCGGCTGGCTCAGTCATTTGAGTGTCCGACTCTTAATTGTGGTTTAGGTTATGATCCAGGGGTGTGGGATTGACCTCTACATTGGTCTCCATGCTGAGCGTGGAGCCTGCTTGGGATGCTCTCTCTCTGCCCCCTCTCCCCTGCTTGCACACATGCTCTCTCTCTCTCAAAAAAAAAAAAAGAGGGGCGCCTGGGTGGCGCAGTCGGTTAAGCGTCCGACTTCAGCCAGGTCACGATCTCACGGTCCGTGAGTTCGAGCCCCGTGTCAGGCTCTGGGCTGATGGCTCAGAGCCTGGAGCCTGTTTCCGATTCTGTGTCTCCCTCTCTCTCTGCCCCTCCCCCGTTCATGCTCTGTCTCTCTCTGTCCCAAAAATAAATAAACGTTGGAAAAAAAAAAAAAGAATATAGATCAATTAAGAATATAAGAAATATGTTTTTATTTTACCTTCACTTATTCTTTTTTTGATGCTCTTTATATAGGTTCAGGTTTCTGACCTATAATATTTTTCTTCCCCCTAAAGAACTTCTTTTAACATTGCAAGTTCTACTGGCAACAATTTCCCTCAATTTTTATTTGTCCAAAAAGTCCCTATTTCATCTTCACCTTTGATGGTTAATTTTGCAGGATAAGAATTAGGGTGATAGTTTTTTGTCTCTGAACACTTTAAATATTTCACTACATTCTCTTCTTGTATCCGTGGTTTTGGAGAAGTCTGATGTAATTTCTATTTTGCTTCTCTGTAGATGTGTTTACCCCTTCTAGCTTTTTAAAGGATTTTTCTTTATCTTTGATATTCTGTAGTTTGAATATGATATATCTTAGGTGTAGTTTTCTTTGGCATTTATCCTGCTTGGTGTGCTCTGAGCTTTTTTGAATCTGTAGTTTGGTATCTGTCATTAATTTGGGAGAAATTCTCAAATGTTATTGCTTCAATATTTCTTCTGTTCTTTTCTCTTTTTATTGTTCTGCTATTCCCATCATGCACATATTAACACTTTTTGTAGCTGTCCCACATTTCTTGGATATTCTGTTTGTTTTCCCCCCCAGTTCTTTTCCTTTTTTTAGTTTTGGAGACTTCTATTGAGACACCCTCATGCTGAGATTTTTTTTCTGCAGCTGTGTCCAGTCTAATAATGAGCTCACTAAAGACAGTCTGCCTTCCTTTCTTTTTTTTTTTTTTTTAATTTTTTAAAATGTTTATTTTTGAGAGAGAGAGCGCGAGCGTGCGTGTGCATGAGTGGGGGAGGGGCAGAGAGAGAGAGGGAGACACAGAATTCAAAGCAGGCTCCAGGCTCTGAGCTGTCATCACAGAGCCTGATGTGGGGCTTGAACTCACGAACCACGAGATCATGACCTGAGCCAAAGTCGGAGGCTTAACCGACTGAGCCACCAAGGCGTCCCATTTCTTTTTTTTTTTTTAAGTGTATTTATTTATTTTGATAGAGCAAGTGGGGAGTGGGGGAGGGGCAGAGAGAGAGAGAGAGAGAGAGAGAATCCCAAGCAGGCTCTGTGCTGCCAGTGCAGAGCTGAGGCTTGGTCTCATAATCTGCGAAATCATGACCTGAGCAGAAATCAAGAGTTGGACGCTTAACGGACTGAGCCACCCAGGCGTCCTAGACATTCTTTGTTTCTGTTACAGCATCTATCATGTTTCCTTTTGTTTCTTAGAATTTCCATCTGTCTGATTACATAGTTCATCTCTTCTTGTATGCTGTCTACTTTGTTCATGAGAGCCCTTAACATATTAATCATTGTTGTTTTAAATTTCTGTTCTGATGATTCCAATATCCTGCTACATCCGAGTCTGGCTCTGATGCTTGCTTTGTCTCTTCAAACTGGGGCGCTTCAAATTGCTATGCTTCTAGCAATTCCCCATTTACACCTCAGGTTTCCCTACCCTGCAACTGGTCCCCACAGAAATTTTGGCTCCTGGGTTTCTGCTTCAGTAAGTTGTGATCCTCTGTATTTGCCTGCCTGCATAATTTTAAGAGCAGCGGCTTTGCTTGTGAGGAGTTGTTGATTTGTGGTTTGTTCAGCTTTTTACTTCTTAGGTTGGTATGGTAACTTCCAAGATTCTTGCGTGCCGGCCTGGAAAAGGGAAGTCTATTTATTTATTTGCTTTTGTCTGTTTTGGCTCTGTTACTTGCTTGAGTAATTTCTATATTTCAATTCTGTCTTTCAATTCCCTGATTTTTCTGTCTTCTCTGCTTTTGAGCCCAGCCACCGAACTTTTTATTTTGGTTATTATATTTGTTAGTTATAAAAATTTGTTTGTTCTCCTTTATATCTCTAATTTGTTGGCTGAGATTTTCTTTCTTTCTTTTTGGAGAGAGAGAGAGTACATTGGGGGCAGAAGAGAGAGAGAGAGAGAGAGAGAGAGAGAGAGAGAGAGAGAGAGAATCTTTAAGCAGGCTCCACGCTCAGTGCCAGCCTGATGCGTGGCTCAGTCCTACGACCATGAGATCATGACCTGAGCTGACATCCAGAATCAGACCCTGAACCAATTGAGCCACCCAGGTGCCCCTGTTGGCTGAGATTTTCTATTTCTTTTCTGAGGCATTGTTTTGTTTTGTTTGTTTTTTTTTATTTGGTCCAAACATGTTTGTACTTTCTTGTTGAGGTATCTTTGTCATGGTTTCTTTAAAATCTCTGTCAGATAATTCTGGTATTTCTGTTATCTTGATATTGGCATGTATTTATTTTCTTTTTAAAAATTAACTTTGAGGGGCGCCTGGGTGGCTCAGTCGGTTAAGCGTCCGACTTCGGCTCAGGTCATGATCTCGCGGTCCGTGCATTCGAGCCCCGTGTCAGGCTCTGGGCTGACAGCTCAGAGCCTGGAGCCTGTTTCACATTCTGTGTCTCCCTCTCTCTCTGGCCCTCCCCCATTCATGCTCTGTCTCTCTCTGTCTCAAAAATAAATAAACGTTAAAAAAAAAATTAACTTTGAGAACTTGTAATTCATGGTATGATGGGTGATTTTCCACTGAAACCTGGACATTTGGTATAGTAGTCTGGATCTTATTTAAGACCTCTGTTTCAGCTGGCTTTTCCAGACACCACTCTGGCAAGGGAAGGGGGGCCCTGCCTTGTTACTGCCTGGTACAGGTAGACTTGATCCCCTTGATACCTGGTGGGTGGCTCCTTTTCACCTCTGGATGAAGATGCAAGTTCCAGTTTCCATGGGGTCTTCCTTGGTTCTTAATTTTAATAATACACACACTTAAAATTTTTCTTTTATATTGGACATCTATGGCCTTTCTGTCAATACAGGGAAAGATTGGAGCTGCTGCCCAAAGGATTGGAAGCCATTCAGTTCCAACTGCTACTTTATTTCTAATACAACGAGAAATTGGACGGAGAGTGAGAAGAACTGCTCAGCAATGAAGGCTCACCTGCTGGTGGTCAACACCAAGGACGAGCAGGTGCTTTCCAATAGATGGTGGAACCAGGAGTCCCATCTGGTTGTTGTTTACCTCTCTTGTCTCAGAAGGAGGTTTTCACTGTTTTGGGATATTGGTGGTGTGGCAGAAGGCTTTTAGTATAATTGATAAGAAAGGCTATACCTAAGCCATTACGTGCTGCACCTTCTTCCTGTTTCCATAAAACGAATCTGTCCCAAAATAAATTGGGGCATTTAAAATATAATATGTGGGCTTGGAGTGGAAGAATGAAAATGTCTTAGCCTAAAATACTAGTTTATTCTTTCAACCTGTAAATATTTTAGAAAGTATTAACTATTTCATGGAGAAGGGGTATTATATCAAATAGAGAAACAGAGTTCGGTCATGAAGAGTCACAGTCAACAATCAGAAATGAATGAAGTTGAAGAAGTTATGAAAGGAGAATGATTTAATCTGCGAAAATTTTCTAATGCATGATTTTGAAGAACACTACTTAAGTGGAGAAGGGAAGTGAATCTGAGATGAGAATTCATTATGATCGTGGATAGAAATGGCTTCCATTTATATTGAACATCACTATGTTCTAAATGTTTATATCCCCACCAAACTTCATATGGTGAAATCTTAACCCCCTGAGATGGTGGTATTTGGAGGTAGGGTCTTTGAGACGGGTTTAGGTAATGAGGGTGGAACCCTCATGAATGGAATTCATGTTCTTATAAAATAGTTCCCTTGCCCCTTCTGTCGTGTGGATACACAGTGAGAAAAAGCTGTCTATGGATGAGGAGGAGGGCCTCTACCTGACCTTGCTAGTACCCTCATCTGCGGTTTCCAACCTCCAGAATTGTGAGAAGGAAATCTCTGTGGTTTATAAGCTACCCAATCTGGGGTATGTTGTTATAGCAGCCTGAGCAGACCAAGATAAACATCATGGTCACAAGTGTTATCTTTGATCTTGTACTGCTCAGCCAGAGAAGACTGCGGCTCCTGGGCAGGGGCCCCATGTGGCTCTTCCTGGATCCTTTCTTTTTCTTGTCTTCTAAGGCTACTGTAAAGAACTTAGTTCTACCTGAATACTTTAAAGGCTATAACTCCTTTCTTTTCTTCCCTTAGGATTTTATCATCCGGAACGTGGATACGTCTCCTGCTTATTATATAGGGCTGTCAGACCCAAAGGGAAAAAGAGATTGGCAATGGGTTGATCAGACACCCTACAATGAAAGTGTCACGTGAGTACAGAATTCGATACAGGAATCCCGGGCCCTGGATCATGCACGGATTTTAGAATGTTCCAACTATTAGCTATGAAAATAAAATAGCTCACTCTTAACTCTTGGGCACTAGGTTTAAATAATTTTATTTATTATCTCATATATAGTCATCACAAGAACTCTGTGAGGCACACGTTATTATTTTTCCCACCGTAGATTTGAGGAAATTGAGTTTAGAGAGTTTAGACAGCTCAACAAAGGTTATCCAACAGTGGCGACAGTGATCCTCAAATCCAGCTCTATTTGACATCAAAGTCTGTACTTTTAACTACTACATTATATCTTTAAATATAACAAAAATTTACGTCAGTTAAGGTCGTGGCCAGTTATTGATTTAATATTTCTCATAAAGCAAATTAAGCTAAATTGTGATACTTATAATATCTCATATTCATGTAGGTCTTTTAAAACTCTTAAATCCTTTAGTGCGTTTTAGGATAATACTACCTTTGATCCTCATATCATAAAGGAATATGACTCTAGTCTCTATTTTTTAGATATGGAAATCAGGAAAATGAAATTATATGTCCAAGATAACAGGGATGTTAGCAGATTTAGGGATTTTAACTAGTTCTTCAGACACCAAAAGCAATATATATTTAAAAAAAGGAAACACACTACAGTGATATTTGGGACTGGGATGAAATTTTTTTTTTTTCTTCATCATTTAAGGGAGCTTATGGACTGGTAGTCCCCTGGGAACAGGACATAATGATGGACAAATAGAAGGGCTATCTGCTAGGAGAACGTTTAATGCAATGAAATGCCACAATATCGGGTGATGCACGCACCGTTTCTAAGGGAAATGCCAGAGTTTCAGGCGGAGGAGAACCTGCATGAGAAATGGAGAAGGAATGATTTGGGCATATCCACCCTTGACATCCACACAGTTCAACCTCAGCCCCCTTCCTCACTGTCTCTAACCCTTTTCAAAGCCCTGTGTGGAGAAACAACCTCATCCATTTTTTTCCCTTTCAGATTTTGGCACTCAAGTGAACCCAGTAATCTTAATGAGCGTTGTGTTATATTACATTTTCGTCATCAACTGAGAGAATGGGGCTGGAATGATGTTCCTTGTAATGAACATCACAAGTTACTTTGCAAGATGATGAAGATCTACTTATGAATGGGACATTCTGCATGAACATGTGGTTGAATTGGAACCCACCATTACAGAGATAGCTAATTTGCTCTTTTTATTCATGTGTAAATCTTGTGGAAGGAAGCTCCATAGAAGTTTTCCATAGGCTGTCACCTTTTCCATTTATGAGAGAATCAGTATACGCATTCATTCATTTCTTCCTTCTCCATGTGCAGAGATCATATTTCTGCAGACAGATGGAGGAAGCATGAGCCTCCTTTCCTAATTTTGAGGAGTTAGGCATTGACGTAATTATATATGATATTGGTATAATTATATGATGGGGTTCCTCTCTCTCTCTGGATTTTTTTTTTTTTCCATGAGAGTGATCAAAAGCAGAGTAATCCCAACTATTACTTTCCATTTCTCTCAGACATTTATCAGCTTTTTTTATATAGATTTTTTTTTGTTTTGTTTTAACGTTTATTTATTTTTGAGACAGAGAGAGACAGAGCATGAATGGGGGAGGGTCAGAGAGAGGGAGACACAGAATCCGAAACAGGCTCCAGGCTCTGAGCTGTCAGCACAGAGCCTGACGCGGGGCTCGAACTCACGGACCGCGAGATCATGACCTGAGCCGAAGTCGGCCGCTTAACCGACTAAGCCACCCAGGCGCCCCCATTTATCAGCTTTAACTGAAGCATGTTATGTGCCAGTTGGAATATGATACACATCAATGGAACTTAGTTTCTGGCTTCGGCCCAGTAGACTATTTGGGATTCTTAGCATTCTCTGTTCATTCTTGGACTGTCACTTAACATCAGGGTGCACTCAAAGGGAAATCCAAAACTGAACATTAGAGATTTAGAAGTTATTATTAGTGAGTTGACATAGATGTATAATCATTAGGTATTCTGATAGTTTTTTTTTTTTTTCCTTAAGTTTTATAGTTTCTGTGTGTAGATTGCCACTCAAAATGGCTCCTGGTTTATTTGTATTCCCCTTTGCACTGAATTCTTACAGATCATTTTATTTCAACTACAACATAAAATAGATTTATAATGAAGCCTGTTATTCATTGCTTTCATATGCTAATTATAATTGATCACAGTAAAGCTGATTCTAGCCATGGCTATCCAAGTATGACTTCTTGAGATTATGCCCCGATTATCTTGATACAACTGAGTAATTACATTTGCCACTCATTTCCTGACTGTATCTAAAAAGGAGTTGTTTTTATACAGGTCTGATCTTATCCATAGTATGTAGAACTTACCAGTTTACTCCTCGGAGAGCAACTTACAATCATGGAAGAATTCCAGGGAAGCTTTATTGACAAAGAGTTTTCCTCACTATTATTTCAATAATAAGGGGTTGGAATGAAGAGCAAAAAGAACCACTTTACGAAATGCTTTTGATTTTCAGAATAGAGGGTGTGCTTGAACTGGAGTGCAAGGAGAGTGGTGACATTAGTCATTGCTGGAACTTTCTCTGATCTCCACCTTATATCTTATGAATGTGGTTCAGATCCTATTTTCTTTAATTTTCCATAAAGCACCACTAAATTAAGATTGTGGGTAACAGAGTTTATGTAAGATTTGTGTTTAAAGAGTGGTATTAAAGTGAAGAGGCATCCAGCTGACTTCAAATCAGTGGACAGAATTTTGAAAAATAAAGTTGCTTTAAGCCACTAAAGTTTTGGGGTGGTTTATTATTTAGCAATGTATACCTGAAACACCTGTGAATTATATTGTGGATTTGAACCAGATTCTGCAAAATAATGAAACATGAAAATAATGAAACAAAATAATGAAACAAACATATTCAGAGACATTGCTGTCTCTGAAAAGACTGACACTTTTTGGGCTTTTTTTGTGGGTTTTTTGGGGGAAAATATCTCGAGAACTGGTGGGCACTGCCTTTTTTGCTGTGACTCTCAGCCATTCTCTGCTTCTAGTAACCCACCCTCAAACTCGAGCCATTTGTGAAAGCAATTTTTAAAAAATTTTTTAAATGATTATTTATTTTTGAGAGAGAGAGAGAGAGAGAGAGAGAGACAGAGTGTGAGCAGGGGAGGTCCAGAGAGAGAGAGGGAAACACAGAATCTGGAACAGGCTCCAGGCTTTGAGCTGTCAGCACAGAGTCTGACACGGGGCTCAAACCCACCAACTGGAAGATCATTACCTGAGCTGAGGTCAGACGTTTAACTGACTGAGCCACCCAGGTGCCCCAAAAGATTGACAGTTTTAAAGTGAGAGTAGGTTAATTTTATCATTAAGTGAATAAAATGCAAAATTAAAGTGTTTGTTTTTTATACAATTTAATTCTTACTCTTGTGTTGTAGGCATATTATATTACATCAGAGGTATGTGGTTCTTAAAGTTCAATATATTAAGTGTGCATATATAATTTTTTTTCAAATATTAAGTATGAGCAAACAAAATTGTTTTCAGACCACTATTCTAGAAGATGGATTTGAAAATGCTTGATTGGGGGCGCCTGGGTGGCTCAGTCGGTTAAGCATCCGACTTCAGCTCAGGTCATGACCTCACAGTCTGTGAGTTCGAGCCCCACGTCCAGGCTCGGAGCCTGGAGCCTGCTTCCGATTCTGTGTCTCCCTCTCTCTCCGCCCCTCCCCTGCTCACACTCTGTCTCTCTCTCTCAAAAATAAATAAACATTAAAAAAAATTTTTTTAAAAGAAAATGCTTGATTGAAGTTTAGGTAATTGTTCCATCTGAGGTAAAAGAAAAAGAAAATACAAGCTACAAACAAAACGATTTGAAGAAAGTTGTGTTTATGTTGGTTTATTAAGAAGATACATTTAAGCCTATGAATGAAATATACTTAGAATTTTAGTATCTATATTCATTTTTATGTTGCTATTAAAAACAAACATATAAATAAATAAATCTACCAACACCTAAAGCCCTTTTAGTCAACCTGCCACTTAGTAAATATGGAAAAGGAAGCAGAAGCTGTGGAATATTCAGTACTGGGGAAAATACTTTTGCTCAGTGGAGTTAAAATGATCAGCCTGGATGATTTTTCTGAAGCTGGGCATCTGCTGACACATGACAAACCCTTCTGAGCCTGTTAATATTCATTTTGTCTTGATGATAATACTGAAACATGAATTAATAATAGTTTTGTCTTTGCCAATATGGAAATCATCAGTGGTACCCACTTTGTCAGAGATGAATTCAGTGACTCGGGCAGGGAAAAAATAATGTCACAATTCAAATGTATTAAGCCATCTGTTCAGTATGTGTTTAATTAAATCAACCACATTTTCTCTACATAATGGAATGCTCTGCATTAGTGAAAATTGTTGCAAATGGAAGCACATAATAAAGAACCAGTAGTTAGGACTGTGGTGCATGTTGTTGGTCTGTACGTTTTCCTTAGAAGCAAAACTTTGATTTTCTTTACAGAGAGTCATTTTCTTTCGTGCAGCCCAGGTGACCTCACTTTCAGCTCTGTGAATGGATACTGATTAACTCAAGGCAATCAAAATAATCACCCTAGTGGTTGGTTTAGGAATAGGCACACATTGCAAGGTAATCCAGTGAATCCCCTCCCCTTGTTCTCCAATGAATCCGGGAGCGAATCTCCCTCTCCCAAAGAATGTGAACAGAGAAGTATGTAGCCTGCCTGCTACTAATAGTCATTCTATCACCAGGTGGGGAACTAGCTTTAGAATGACAGAAACACCATGGGGTAGGACAATGGAAAGAATCTGGTTTCTTAAGGGTATTGTTGAGCCACTGAATCAGCTATTCCTGAAGCATATTCTACTCTGAATTTTTAATCAAAACTAATAAGTTTTCTAATTTAAGTCTGACTGAGTCATGACTGATATAAAATAGTATATATATATATATTTTTTTTTAAATTTTTTTTTCAACGTTTATTTATTTTTGGGACAGAGAGAGACAGAGCATGAACGGGGGAGGGGCAGAGAGAGAGGGAGACACAGAATCGGAAACAGGCTCCAGGCTCCGAGCCATCAGCCCAGAGCCCGACGCGGGGCTCGAACTCACGGACCGCGAGATCGTGACCTGGCTGAAGTCAGACGCTTAACCGACTGCGGCACCCAGGCGCCCCTAAAATAGTATATTTTTAATTGACCTAACTTTATTGGGATTCAGTCGTCTAAGGAGAGAAGCTAACATTTTTAGAGCACAGTTCCATGAGTTTTGTTTGTTTTAGATTCCATTTATGAGTAGAATCACATGGTGTTTGCCTTTCTCACTCTGACTTATTTCACCTAGCATAATACCTTCTAGGTCCATCCATGTGGTCTCAAATGGTATGATCTCATTTTTTTAATGGCTGCATAATATTCCAGCGTGTGTGTATACCACATTGTCCTTATCCATTCATCTATCAATGGGCAGTTGGGCTGCTTCCATAATGTGGCTATTGTAAACAATGCTGCAGTAAGCATAGGGGTGCGTATATCCCTTCAAATTAGTGTTTTTGTTTTCTTTGGCTAAATACTTTGTGGTGGAATTACTGGATCATATGATATTTCTGAGTTTAAAATTATTGAGGAACTGGCATACTTTTTTCCACAGTGGCTGTAGGAATTTACATTTCCACCAACAGTGCATGAGTGTTCCTTTTTTCTCGACATTCTCATCAACACTTGTTATTTCTTGTCTCGTCGAGTCCAGCCATTCTGAGACGTGTAAGGTGGTATCTCATTGTGGTTTTGATTTGCATTTCCCTGATGATGAGTAATGTTGAACATCTTTTGATGTGTCTGTTGGCCAAGGGAAATTAATTTTCAATAGAAAGACGCAATTTTGGGAGTGCCTGGGTAGCTCAGTTGGTTAAGCGTCTATTTCGGCTCAAAAATTAAAAAAAAATTTTTTTTTTAAGTATATAATTTGAGGCGCCTGAATGGCTTGGTTGGTTGAGCATCCTACTTTGGCTTGGGTCATGATCTCACAGTTTGAGAGTTCAAGCCCCACATCCAGCTTACTGCTTGCTGTCAGCTCTGAGCCCAATTCGGATCCTCTGTTCCTCTTTGTCTCTGCCCCCTCCCTTGCTTGCACTCTCTCAAAAATAAATAAACCTTTAAAAAAATAAAAAGTATACAATTTTTGTTACTGCATTTATGAAAAAATTCTTTATTTTTTAATTTTTTAAAGTTTATTTATTTTGAGAGAAAGAGACGGAGCACGCATGTGAGTAGGGGAGAGGCAGAGAGAGAGGGGAAAGAGAGGGAGAGAGAGAATCCCCAGCAACTGACAATGCAGAGCCTGCAGGGCTTGAACTCATGAACCGTGGGATCATCACTTGAACTGAGAACAGTGAGATCATCACCTGAGCTGAAACCAAGAGCCCGATGCTTAATTGTCTGAGCCACCCAGGCGCCCCTATGAAAAAATTCTTTAAGTGGATCTGAAGTTTTCATCAGAACTTCAAATGGGTTAGTGGTCCAGAAGAGTTTCATCATTGTTTATCTGGTTGATTTCAACTTCCCAACATCTTATCTTCACGACTACAGTCCTCTGATAAGGGCTAAAGAAAAACAAAATCATTGAAGGTTACACAAATAAACTGTTCTCCTTCTGGTAATGGGGAACTATTTTGTTACAGACCAACCCTTGTAACAACAACAACAATAACAACACTAGCAAGAGGAAGTTGGTTTCAAAGCATTGGGGAGCTATCATGGCACTGAAGATTTGAGGTACATGAAGGTAACAACATAACCATGAACAGTGATCAGCCATTCTTCCTCTAATTTCTTGGAATTAGGTAATCCCTAGAATCTTGATGTAATCCCAAAGGATCATCTGAAGAATGACTTATATGAAATTTCTTATCATCCAGTTTTATTATAAGAAACAACAATAGGGGCGCCTGGGTGGCGCAGTCGGTTAAGCGTCCGACTTCAGCCAGGTCACGATCTCGCGGTCCGTGAGTTCAAGCCCCGCGTCAGGCTCTGGACTGATGGCTCAGAGCCTGGAGCCTGTTTCCAATTCTGTGTCTCCCTCTCTCTCTGCCCCTCCCCCCTTCATGCTCTGTCTCTCTCTGTCCCAAAAATAAAATAAACGTTGAAAAAAAAATTAAAAAAAAAAAAAGAAACAACAATAATAATCTCTTGAGTTGAAAATAATGAGATGCTCTATATTTTGTATTGTGAGTCTGTAGACCAAAAATATCTTAAACACATTTGTGTAGGAAAATATTGGAGTCTAAATATCTCTTAGAAGGTAGTGCTTGCCTCCACCTATTGATTAAGTTGTCTTTAAATTCTTAAACAGGAGAATCAAACTGGGTCTGCTTAGTTCAATCATGGACAGTAATTTTCAAAAGGGCAACACAGGGCGGCTTTCTTAAAAGCATTTGTTTCAAATTGCTGATTCACTCCTGATGTCCCCTTCCAAAGAGATCAAGTCAAAAGGACGATATGCATTTTGACTCTAATAGTATGTGATTTTATTTTCAATCCGTACAAGTTATTATCTTTTCCATTGCTAGTTTTTGCATGGCTCCCTTATTAGACTCAAATATCCCATATTTGTCTGTACATCTGACCTGAACCTACCACAAGTCTCCTTTTGATCTAATCTCCCATTCTCCCTATTAATTTTTTACTTTGTCTTTTGTTTTGATCCTGTTTGCCTTTGCTCATATCATCTCAGCACTCTATTCAAAGTCTTGCTACTGTAATCTAGAAATGTATAAGGAATGAAAAGAACAAAAGAAAATGGAGCACAGGGCTGCCAGTGGTCAAGACCAGAAAGTGACTTAGGGAGCACATACTGGAGATGGGCAATGAGTGAATAGGTCTTTAAACTGATTTTCCTATAAATTTTTTTTTTCAACGTTTATTTACTTTTGGGACAGAGAGAGACAGAGCATGAACGGGGGAGGGGCAGAGAGAGAGGGAGACACAGAATCGGAAACAGGCTCCAGGCTCTGAGCCATCAGCCCAGAGCCTGACGCGGGGCTCGAACTCACGGACCGCGAGATCGTGACCTGGCTGAAGTCGGACGCTTAACCGACTGTGCCACCCAGGCGCCCCAAACTGATTTTCCTATATATAAAGTTTACAAATTTTCTTTGGACTATCTCATACCTTGGGTTTGTGTTTCTTGATCTCTGAGGGGAACTGGAGGCAAATGCATATGTTTTATAACCACTTCTCCTTCCCCTCTTACGACTTGTTGTATCTCTCTAACCAACCCCAGGGAGAATTTTCTGGGCTTTTACTACTGTTCTCAATATCTATTTTATCATTCACTGTAACTATGCCATCACTTTAAAAGCTTGTTGAGTACAGTATGCACCTATTCACATTAGGATTTCTTTTTGGTATTCAAGACTGCTCACTTGAGAATGTGGAGATATTTGTGATATTAATAAAGAGAAAGGTCTACATTCTAGAGACTGTATGTTTTGAAGGATCCCCAAGCTCCTGAGTAATTAGAAGAAATTAATGAAGGCTGTCTTTGATGTTATACCACTTAAGCTCCCCCTTACCTACTCAGGGAGATAATAAAAGATGACTAACCTTGGGGCACCTGGGTGGCTCAGTTGGTTGAGCGTCCGACGTCGGCTCAGGTCATGATCTCACAGTTTGTGGGTTCGAGCCCCGCATCAGGCTCTGTGCTGACCGCTTGCTCAGAGCCTGGAGCCTGCTTCAGATTCTGTGGTCCTTTTCTCTCTGCCCCTCCCCGGCTCATGCTTTGTCTCACTCTGTTTCTCAAAAATAAATCAATGTGTGGGGCGCCTGGGTGGCGCAGTCGGTTAAGCGTCTGACTTCAGCCAGGTCACGATCTCGCGGTCCGTGAGTTCGAGCCCCGCGTCGGGCTCTGGGCTGATGGCTCAGAGCCTGGAGCCTGTTTCTGATTCTGTTGTCTCCCTCTCTCTCTGCCCCTCCCCCGTTCATGCTCTGTCTCTTTCTGTCCCAAAAATAAATAAACGTTGAAAAAAAAATTAAAAAAAAAAAAATCAATGTAAAAAAATACAAATAAAAAAAAAAAGATGACTAACCTATGCCCAATATTGGTCTTGATGCAATAAGAATGTTTCATCGCTTTGCAGATAGATTCCAGAATCTTCCATTTTACAATCATATTCCTGAGCAATGTCTATAGATCTTTATGTAATTTCTATATTAACCCTTATTACTGAAGCCATATCTAGTCAATCAGACTTTTGCTTACTTCTAAGACCCTCTTCAATACATGGATTAAAATTTACATAAAATCCAATTTGGCTTGGGAGCACTTAAATTAAGCCCTACAAATAAATTTCTTTTAGGGCATATGAAATTTTCTATTTTGCACACCAGAATAGGAATCAGAAATCTTATGTCAGGAATTGACACATAATCTGAAATTCATGTCAAAGTTCCAATGAGCAGTTTGGGGTATGTTTCTCAATTTGCTCTTATTTCTCCTAGTATTTTTATTAAAAAAATTTTTTTTTTCAACGTTTATTTATTTTTGGGACAGAGAGAGACAGAGCATGAACAGGGGAGGGGCAGAGAGAGAGGGAGACACAGAATCGGAAACAGGCTCCAGGCTCCGAGCCGTCAGCCCAGAGCCCGACGCGGGGCTCGAACTCCCGGACCGCGAGATCGTGACCTGAGCTGAAGTCGGCCGCTCAACCGACTGCGCCACCCAGGCGCCCCTCTCCTAGTATTTTTTAAAAATAACTTGAAACTTATCCAAACCACAACTTCTTCTTCAAGATACAGTTTTTACCAGAAGTCCCTTAGCCTCATAAGAGTGTTTGGCAGTTTCTCAGAGCTCTGACCTCTTTGACTGAAGCAGAGCTCCGGTGACATCTTCAGAGCAAGTGGTGAAAAAGAGCCTCCTGAATCTTCTGAATACAGAAGATAATGGTACAAGAAGGGCAACCTCAAGATAGAGGTGAGTATTCCTTTTCTCAGTCCAGAGAGGAAGGCAGAAGTATATGAGGAGATGATAAAGGCCATTTGGAAACAAGGGGTAGACCACAGATTGATGGGACCAAGATTGGGCCACTGTAGTAAGAGTGATGGGAAGTTGAAAGAAAGAATAATTCCTCAGAGCCAGAAGCACTTCGAAAAGTAAGAAACCAAATATTAATACAGTGGTATGGGAAGAGGGAGGTAAAGTGATGTTTTCAGCAAGACAGAGACTCAATGGATTAGCATAATCTTTAAGAAGAAAGAATAAGGAAATGGGAATTATGGTTGGCTGAGGGTGAGTTTTGCCCAGATTGTTTAGGACTACAGAGCCACTACTTGCTTGTTTATTCTGAAAGAGTCCTCCTCGCCCCACTGCCCTTATTTTTTAGAGAGAGCATGAGTGGGGGGAGAGGGAAAGAGGGAGAGAGGGAGTGAGGGGGAGAGAGAGAGAGAGAGAGAGAGAGAATCCCAATGCAGGGCTCAATCCCATGACCCTGGAATCATGACCTGAGCCAAAGTCAAGAGTCCAACACTCAACCGACTGAGCCACCCAGGAACCCCTATTCTGAGGGAGTTTCTAAGCTCTCTCTTGTTTTAGGTTTTTAATTACTCTGAGATTCTTCATCTGGTTTCTTCATTGCTCTAAGCTTCCTAAAAATTTTCACTTCCTGGCTTCTTGATAACTGCTTTTGTCTTGCTGGTCTGACAGAGAAAGCAGGATGGCGGTCCCAAGTAAGATTCTGGTCTGTTGCTGTGATTTCCATAGCACTCCTCAGTGCTTGTTTCATTGTGAGCTGTGTGGGTAAGTTCTTCACTCAGGTGCCACTTCCCTTGATTCCTTTTCCTATCGTGTTCTATAAAGATTTCCTAGGGTATGGTTTTTGTTTTTGTTTTTTAATTTCATTAATATGTTAGCTCTTACTTGGAATACCATATTTGATTTCTCCTCCTCCTCCTTCCTTCCCTCCTCTTTTTCCATCTTTTGATAATTGACTCTGCTTCCGGATCTACTTTACCTGGTTTTATTAACACGTTCCCCACTATGGCCTCACATATGAATGTGTGTTGGTTGTAGACATCCTTTAAGACACATCATCCACTACCAGGTTCCCTAGTGATCACTGTTCTCTGGGCAAAAAGCCCTCTATTTTGAGACTTCAACTATAATTACTTTTGTAATCGTAGTATAGATTAGGCTCTTTGATTTTCATATGGGAGTCTTTCCCAGTATGAGACGAAAAAGTTTTCAAATGCAATCTTGAAGATATAAGGGAATGAAGTTTTGTTTTCCTTGTTCAATTTACTTCCAAGTAAATATTTCAAGCTCATTTTGTGAGAAGTTTCAAAGATCTTTTTGCTCTTTAAGCTACAATTTGGTCCTCTCTTCATTGATAACGTAATTAAAAATAATATTGAATAGTCTGGGAGGGAGTGAAAGTGACTACCTATGTCAAATGGGCCACGTTTGAAGTTCCTTCTGAGATGCAAACCAATCTCACAGCCTTTGTTAAAACACGGTTATCACCTAAGTTAAAATCTGCTTTACTTTTCATGGTCAAGTGCAAAAGAGAAGGAGGTTTAAGAATAGTTATTTCATTAAAGGAAGCAGACATTCAGGACCCAAGGTAGAAAGTCTTGACTGTATTGAGCTTCAGTAGTAGAAAGGGCAAGAAAAAGTAAGTGAAGAGTCATGGCAGAACCTGAGCGAGAATAGGTCTTATGCTAAAGGCACACACCCTTGAGCATAAAAGTGAATGTTTATCTGAGACATTTAAAATGTCTAAATGTTTAAAAGTTCCCCTTGGTTGTTATTTACCCCATACGTTTATCTGTAGCTACCAACGGTTAGAAATTTTAGAAAACATTAAAATAACCTGCAAGCTTGCTTCAGGATTATTAACATTAAGGAGAAACAGACAGCCAGTGAGTCAGAAAATATCTATTGATTACTCTGTGGCCATCACTGCTCCAGGTGTTTGCGATCGATTGATGTGGAAAACAGATCAAATCTCTGCCCAAGAATATAGAACTTAAATTCCAGTGGGGAAAGAACCAAAAAATAAACGGGCAGGCATATAAACAAACAAAATTAATGAATACAAACAAGTCGTAATTCAGCGTAGTGTTTATGAGCTTGCCTAGAGAGAAGAGATTGGTGGCGGTTGGAAGCAAGCCAGCTTGGCAAGAGATGTAGAGCATGACTCTCTATAATAAAAACAAATGATGAATACTAATCCTTCTCCTTCCTTCACAGTGACTTATCATCTTACATATGGCAAAACTGGCCAAAGGCTGTCTGAACTACACACACGCCACTCAGGTTTAACCTGCTTCAGTGAAGGGACAAGCATGAGAGGTAAGGTGTTGCAATGCCTAACCAGACTTTCTCTTTTCTCAGAGAGAGGTCAAGGTCAAGTTCAACATTGGTTTATTCCACTTTTTTTTTTTTTTGGAAAAAATAAAGTCTCTGCTTTAAGATATCTCTAAATTTACATGTTCATATCAGGCTGTAGATTCATCCTCAAAACAATTTTTCCTCCAGACTGCTCGATCTCAATAAATGCTACCAACACATAGCATGTACTTTGCTCAAGCTAACACTGGAAGTTATTCATAACAGTTCTCATTTCACATTAACCGCATCCTTATCAAATGGATAAAATCTTCTTTTTTATCTAAAGTTCTCAGTAATAGCCATCTGCATGCCAAGCATCAGCTTTATTACTGGTCAGTGTGAATCCTGGAACGTGGCTCAGGATGAGATTGCCCTCACTGTAAAATATAGTCCTGGTAACTTCCTATGTGAAGAGCTGGGGCAGTTGAATTCAGAATCACAATTTGCCCCACACTATATCTAGTGAAGAAAGTCAAAAAAAGGTAAAGTACATGTTTGTAGTAGTCTTTATGGCCTTACTCTTTCCAAGAAAAAAAAAAAATTCAAGTAGATTTCAGACTCTTGCTACTTCAAGAACTAAATAATCCAATCCTCTGCTTCTATGCGGAAACCTATGAGGGATAAAAAGAGGGCAGATGTTTCTTTGTATTTCTATGAGATGTTGGAATTTTCCCTTTTATGTTATTTGGCTACAATATGGTACATGGGGTGGTTAGGGAGGATTTTCTTTACTCTCCCTGACTTCTGGTTCTCTTGTCACCTTGGGGTTCTTTTGTCAAACAATTGTGGAGCTGGCCCTTCTGAGGAGGGAGACAATTCTATCAGGAGGTAGGCACTCCAACAACTGGAGTTTTAAAGAATGCCTTCTTGGAAGCAGCCATGGGTGCTTTACCCTTTGCCTTCAGAATGTTCTGAGATGAACGAGACAGAGATGGATATTAATGAAATGAACCCTACATTTGCAGAAGAGACTGCAAATTTACTCCTTAAAAATACCCAACCTGGGGGCGCCTGGGTGGCGCAGTCGGTTAAGCGTCCGACTTCAGCCAGGTCACGATCTCGCGGTCCGGCAGTTCGAGCCCCGCCTCGGGCTCTGGGCTGATGGCTCGGAGCCTGGAGCCTGCTTCTGATTCTGTGTCTCCCTCTCTCTCTGCCCCTCCCCCGTCCATGCTCTGTCTCTCTCTGTCCCAAAAATAAATAAACGTTGAAAAAAAAAATTAAAAAAAAAATACCCAACCTGGTATTATTTATGGTCAACTAAGTTCATCAATACAACTAATTCAAGTTACACGATTCAAGCTTACATGATAAAATTATTTTACTTAATACCATATCAGCAAATAAAAGGGCCCCAATGTTAACAATATCTTTTCAAATTCTTATTACAATGAAGAGGAAGAGCAAAAGTCTAAACACAAAATTTTCATTTCAATTACAGTTAAGAAATAATTGATAGTCTCAGTGTGTCTTCTCCAATTTGTTTCCCCCTGAGTCCCAGTCAGAGGGTTGAGATGTTCAGATGCCCGGATAAAGTTTCTTCAGTAGGGCTGAGCTCTACCTAGACCTGTAGTTTTCAAATTCAGGTCCCAACAAGGATTTTGAAAAACTACATACCCTCTTACACAATTTATTTTGACATTAAAAATTTTTTTTTTTACCAAGTTGTAGAAATGAAGGGTTTAAGTTCTAAAATATAAGTATTGGGGCGCCTGGGTGGCTCAGTGGGTTGAGCGTCCAACTATGGCTCAAGTCATGATCTCGTGGTTTGGGAGTTCGAGCCCCGCGTTAGGCTCTGTGCTGACAGCTCAGAGCCTGGAGCCTGCTCCAGATTCTGTCTCCCTTTCTCTCTGCCCCTCTCCTGCTCACACTCTGTCTCTGTCTCTCTCAAAAAGAAATAAACATTAATAAAAATAAAAATAAAATATTGTAAGTATTGACATTTAAAACACAAAACTCTTGCAACTCCTTTCAAAATCTCTCTGCTGGTGTTGAAATACTACCATCATTCATTAAAAAAAAAAAAGTATGAGGGGCGCCTGGGTGGCGCAGTCGGTTAAGCGTCCGACTTCAGCCAGGTCACGATCTCGCGGTCCGGGAGTTCGAGCCCCGCGTCGGGCTCTGGGCTGATGGCTCAGAGCCTGGAGCCTGTTTCCGATTCTGTGTCTCCCTCTCTCTCTGCCCCTCCCCCGTTCATGCTCTGTCTCTCTCTGTCCCAAAAATAAAATAAAAACGTTGAAAAAAAAAAAAAAGTATGTATTCTTTAACAGTTGGATGTTTTACATTATTCTTTTTCCCTCTTCAACTACTGTTTACATCACACTTCCTTGATTTTCTAAAATATGTACTATATGTCTGATATTTTCATTTCCTGAGGGCCGTTAGGCTTTACATGTTATAAAATTTCTTCCAGATTGACTTATCGTTACGTATCATTGACTTATCCACATTATGAGGATACAATATTCAACACATCACATTTATTACAAATTTTGACAAATTATTACCAATAAAATAAAACTATTAGAAACTCACCTCTCTCTCTTTTTTAAGTTAGCTTAGAGAGGGAGAAAGAGCATGAGCTGGGGAGAGGGGCAGGGGAAGAGAGAGAGAATTGCAAGTGAGCCCCGAGGTGGGGCTTGATATCACAACCCAGGGATCATGACCTGAGCTGAAATCAAGAGTCAGATACTTAACCAACTGAGTCACCCAGGTACCCCAGCTCATCTGTCTCTCTCTCTCTCTCTCTCTCTCTCTGTGTGTGTTTTGTTCTGTTTTTTTTAGAGAGAGGGCGCAATTGAGCAAGGGGCAGGGAGAGAGAGTGAATCTCATGAAGGGCAGAAAGAGACAGAGAGAGAGAGATGGGCTCACCCAGAGCGGGGCTCGAGCTTACCCGAAGCACCACAACTCATCTCTTAATGAGTTCAAAAAAAATCTTCTAACGACTTAAAAAAAAATACAATCAGTCGGGTGCCTGGATGGCTTAGTTGGTTGCATGTCTGACTTTAGCTCAGGTCATGATCTAGCAGTTTGTGAGTTCGAGCCCGGCACCTGGCTCACTGCTGTCAGTGCAGAGCCAGCTTTAAATCCTCTGTTCCCCTCTCTCTCTGCCCCTCCATCCGTCTCTCTCTCTCTCATAAATAAATAAACATTAAAAAAATTTTAAAAAACAATCAGTTGTATCCTAATATTACTAGAATCAGATAAAATTCAACATCAGTTCTGTTCCTATTTTTCAATTTAGTGACACATACCAATAAATCTTACTTATATAAATAAGTAGGAATAGAAGGTGATTTGTTAGCATATCACCAGTTTTTAAACTTTTTAAAAGTTATTTGCCAAAAATCATCCAGTTTTCTGTTATCAAAAATTATTTTAATGGTGTGTTAACTGAGCATTGATTAGATTATTCTTCAGTGTTGTTGAGAGTAAAGAATAATAAATGGGATAATTTGCAAAAGGTTGTTATTTCTTAGTAGTCATTTGCTTTCTCAATTTCAAGGTAGTACACTAGAAAAGGTTTTAGTAACTCTTGTCAAATGACTTCTAATTACGCCTGCTTTTTAATAGGTACCTTAATAGGTACTGTTTTTTAGTCAAAGTACTTGATCAGTCCATTATTCTCAGAGCAATTGGGAACACAAAATATTATTAATGTTAGTGTACCTTTTTGACAAGTGCTTCTATTCATCAATATTCTTGTCAACCCCAGAGCTAGAGATTCAGCACATTCATCATATGCAAAATGTTTGCCGTATATAATTTAGTTGACCAAGACGGTACCGACCATCAAAACAGTCAGCCAAATCAGACTTTTTAAATTGAAATAATAACGTTAATACATGCTTTGAGGAGTGCTGTGAAAAGCAGTCTTTTTTTTTTTTTTTCCAACTTTTTAAAAAATTTTTTTATTTTTGGGACAGAGAGAGACAGAGCATGAACGGGGGAGGGGCAGAGAGAGAGGGAGACACAGAATCGGAAACAGGCTCTAGGCTCCGAGCCATCAGCCCAGAGCCCGGCGCGGGGCTCGCACTCACGGACCGCGAGATCGTGACCTGGGTGAAGTCCGACGCTTAACCGACTGCGCCACCCAGGCGCCCCATGCAGTCTTTAATAATGAACAGAACACAGGGGCGCCTGGGTGGCTCAGTTGGTTAAGCATCTGACTCTTGATTTCGGTCGTGATCCCACAGTTTATGGGTTCGAGCCCCATGTGGAGTTCTGTGCTGGCAGTGTGGAGCCTGCTTGGGATTATCTCTCTCTCCCTCTCTCTCTCTCTGTCCCTCCCCTGCTCGCTCTGTCTCTCAAAATAAATAAATAAACTTTAAAAAAACTAATGAACAGAATACATACTTGAGATAGATTTCTACAAGTGGCTAATATTAAAATGATAGAGACGTGGCCTATTTCATCCAACTTATAGTATTATAAAAGATAAAAAAGCCTGTACTTTGTTTGTCATCCCTTAATGATGTAATAACATACAAAATAAATAAAATAGACCTATATGCAACACAGATGAATCTTAGCAATGTGGATCAAAAAATTAAGCCCGAGAAGACCAGATATATTAAAATAGCTTTAAAAACACTCAGACCTCAACAAATCTAAATGACTTGTTATTTATTTATATATATGTATATATATACACACACACATATATATGTATCTTATATATGTATGTATACCTATTTGCTCAAATTATTCACCTGCGCGGGTCATTTGAAATCCTGAGAGACCTTGATGTTTCTAATGTATAAAGGATTTGAAAGACAGGGAAAAACAATGATAATAGCTTTTTTTTTTTTGGCAAGAAATCCAGAGCAATTATGCAGGTAAACTTTAGGGCTTAAATATTGTGGGCTTAATGCTAAACAATGTTTATTTAAAAGCAGATCTATGGCTCCAAGCTATATAATTCAGGGAAACAGTAAATACGTGAAATAAGAAACCCATCTCTAGAAAAGAAATGCAGATTCTTGGAATTTTATGTGTATGAAACATACCTCTTTAATCTTATTCGTGCCGTCTCGTGCTCATTCTTCTGTTTCATGCAACACAGAGAATGTCTGGGCATGTTGCCCATGTGCTTGGAAGTCATTTGGTTCCAGCTGCTACTTCATTTCTACTGAGCAGAATTTTTGGTCAAAGAGTGAACAGAACTGTGTTGCAATGGGTGCTCACTTGGTGGTGATCAACACAGAAGCAGAGCAGGTACTTGTGTTTATTTTTCATTAAACTGTTTTTAATTGTGGAAGAAAATACCGATGTTACCATCTGAACTGGTTTTAAATGTAGAGTTCAGTAGTGTTACCCATATTCATATTGTTGCAAAAAGATCTATCTCTACAACTTTTTCATCGTGCAAAAGTGAAACTCTATACCCTTTTAACCGCAACTTCCATTGCCCCCCACCTCCAGTCCCCGGTAACCCCCCTTCTATTGAACTTCAATGAGTTTGACTCCTTTGGACACCTCGTATAAGTTGAACCACACAGTGTTTGGTTTTTTGTGACTGCCTTATTTCATGTAACATAATGTCCTCAAAGTTCATTCATGTTGTAGCAGTAACAGAACTCTCTTCCTTTTTAAGGCTAATATTCCATTATGCATATACCACGTATCATTTATCCATTCAAGTGTTGATGGACATCTGGGATGCTTTTACCTCTTGGCTATTGTGACTAATGCTGCAGTGAACATGGGTGTGCAAATGTTTCCATGAGTCTTGCTTTCGGTAACTTTGGATATATACCCAGAAGCTGGATTTCTGGATCATATAGTAATTCTAATTTTAACTTATTTGAAGAAACTGCACTGTTTTACATTGTGTGTGTACTATTTTATACTCCCACAAAGAATGCACAAGGATCCCAATTTCTCCACATTCTTGATAGCACCTGCTATTTTCTTCTCTTTTTTATTAAAAAGAATTTTTTTTAAGTGTTGATTTATTTTTGAGAGACAGAGACATAGACAGAGCACAAGTCGGAAAGGGGCAGAGAGAGAGAGAGCAAGAAGGAGACACAGAATCCAAAGCAGGCTCCGGGTTTTGAGCTGTCAGCACAGAGCCCAATGGGGGGCTCGAACTCACCAACCATGAGATCATGAGCTGAGCTGAAGTTGGCCGCCTAACTGACTGAGCCACCCAGGTGCCCCTCTTCTCTTTTTTATTTTGATAGCGGCCGTCCTAATGGGTGTGAGATTATATATTCCATTATGGTTTTGATTTTCACTTCTCTAATGGTTAGCAATAGTAAGACTCTGTCATGCACCCTCGTGCACTGTTGGTGGTAATGCAAACTGATGCAGCCTCTGGGGAAAACAGTATGGAGGTTCCTCAAAAATTAAAAATAGAATCACCATATGATCCAGCAATTGCACTATTGGATATTTACGTGAAGAATATGAAAATGCTCATTTGAAAGGATATAGGCACCCCTATGTTTACTGCAGCATTATTTACAATAACCAAGATATAGAAACAGCCCAAATGTCCATAGATAGATGAATGGATAAAGAAGATGTGGTATAGATATGTATGTGTGTGTGTGTGTGTGTGTGTGTGTGTGTATCTCAATACATACATACATATGTATACATACACCATGGAATATTATTCAGCCATAAAAAAGAATGAAATCTTGCCATTTGCAACAACATGGTTGGAGCTAGAGTATTATAATGCTAAGTGAAATAAGTCCATCAGAGAAAGACAAATTTCACTCATATGTGGACTTTAAAAAAAGCAAAACAAATGAACATTGGGGAAGAGAAAGAAAAGGATAGAGGGAAGCAAACCATGAGAGACTTTTAACTCTAGAGAACAAACTGAGGGTTGGTGGAGGGAGGAGGGTGGGAAATAGGTTAAACGGGTGGTGGGTATTAGGGAGGGCGCTTGTGATGAGTACTGAGCGTTGTATGTCAGTGATGAATCACTAAATTCTACACCTGAAACCAGTTTTACCATATGGATCGACTAATCAGAATTTAAATAAAAACTTGGAATTAAAAAAAAATTGTGTCTCCTTTGATTTCTTTAAAAATGTTGTGTAATTTTCAAATTATAAGATTTCCACTTTCTTTGCTAAGTTTATTCCTGAGTATTTTGTTCTTTCGATGCTACCGTAAGTGAGGTGGCTTTCTTGATTTGCTTTTTATATTGCTTATTGTTATTGCATAGACACGCAACTGGTTTTTGCATGTATAGTCTGCATCCTCCAACTTTCCTGAATTTGTGTATTAGTTCCAACGGCCGTTTTCCAGCTTTAAAGAGATATAATTGTCATATAAAATTGTATGAGCTTAAGGTGTGCAATGTGAGGACGATGTATGTATGTGTTGCACAATGATTCCCTCAAAAGGTTAGTTAACACATCCATCAATTTACGTAATTACCATTTGTTTTTGCGGTTGGAATATTTCAGTCCTATTCTCTTCTCAGCTTTGCAGGATCCAGCACAGTATTGTTAACTATAGTCACCGTGCTGAACATTACAGTTCCAGAACTTGGATTCATCTTGTAACTAGAAGCTGGAACTTTATGATTACCATCTTCCCATTTCCCCCGCACTCCAGCACCTGAACCACGGTCATGGTCTATTTCTCCCATCCAAGTACTAACCAGGCCCGACCCTGCTTAGCTTCCGAGATCAGACGAGATCGGGCGCGTTCAGGGTGGTATGGCCGTAGACTGTTATAGTCTATTTCTATACGTGGCTTTTTAATTGAAATGAAATAAATGTAATTTGATTAATTTACTTTTTCTTTGAGTAGAGTTGACACACACTGTCACATTGGTTTCAGGTGTCAACAAACATAGTGATTTGACAAGTTTATATGTCACGCTATGTCGGCACAAGGGTAGCTACCGTCTTTCACCCGACAATAGTGTTGCGATACCTGTGACTATATTTCTTATGCTGAGCCTTTTATCCCTGTGATTTATTCATTCTGTAAGTTTGGCTTTTTTTAGAATTCACGCGTGAGTAAGATCGTACTGCACTTGTGTCTCCCTCACTTATTTCGCTTAGCTTAGTGCCCTTAACATCCATCCGTGTTGTCACAAAGGGCAGTATCTCCTTCATTTTTATGGCTGAGTCATGTTACGCTGTATATTTCCCACACTTTCTTTATTCATTCACCCATTTATAGACTCTTAGGTTGTTTTCATGTCCGGGTTTGGTAATTAACACCGCAATAAAGATGGGGTTGCAGCTATGTTTTGAAAATAGTGGTTTCATTTCCTCTGGAAATCCCCAGAGGAGGGATTGCCGGATCATATGGAAGTTTTATTTTCAATCTTTTGAGGAACTCCCGTATTGCTTTCCCTATTGGCTGTGCCAGTTTACATTCTCATCAACAGGGCACATAAGTGCCCTTTTCTCCACATTCTTGATGGCATTTATTATCTTTCGATATTAACATTTATTTTCTTTCGTATCTTTTGAGATTAGTCATCCTAACAGCTATAAGGTGATATCTCCTTGTGGTTTTGATTTACATTTTCTTAACAATTAGTGATATTGAACATCTTTCCATACCTAGTGGCCAGTTGTATGTCTTCTTTGAAAAAAATATCTATTTGGGGCGCTGGGGTGGCTCAGTCGGTTAAGCCTCCGACTTGGCTCAGGTCATGATCTCATGGTTTGTGAGTTTGAGACCCGCATCAGGCTCTGTGCAAACGGCTCAGAGCCTGGAGCCTGCTTCAGATTCTGTGTCTCTCTGCCCTCCCCTGCTCATGCTCTGTCTGCCTGTCTCTCTCTCTCTCAAAAATAAGTGAACATTAAGAAAAAAATTAGAAAAGAAAAAAATGTCTATTCAGGCCCTTTGCCCATTTTTAATTGGATTTAAATTATTTAATTTAATTTTGTTGTTGAGTTGTGTAAGTTCTTTATATAGTTTGGATATTAACCTTATCTGTAGCTGGTTTGCCAAAATTTTTTCCCATTCCATAGGTTGCCTTTTCATTTTGTTGATTGTTTTTTTTTTTTTTTTTTTTTTTTTCTGTGCAGAACTTCTAAATTTGATGTAGTCCCACTTCAATTTTGTCTATGCTTCTGGTGTCATATCCAAAAATTCATTGTCAAGACCAATGTCAAGGAGGTTTTCCTCTACCTTTCTTTTTCTAGAAGTTTGTTTCAGGTCTTGCATATGTTTTCAGTCCATTTTGAGTTGATTTTTGTAAGTGGAATAACATAATGGTCCAATTTTATTCTTTTGCAAGTGATTATTCAGTTTTTCCAATACCATTTATTGAGACTATCTTTTGAGTATTTTTGGCTCCCTTGTCATATATTAGTTTATTGTATGTGCATAGGTTTATTTTTGGACTCTCTATTCTGTTCCACTGGTCTATGTTCCTGTTTTTATGCCAATACGATAATGTTGTGATTACTATAGATTTGTAATATAGTTCAAAATTAGGATGTGTGATGATTCCACCTTTATTCTTTCTCAAGATTTCTTTAAAGTATTTGGGGTGTTTTATGGTTCTATATCAATTTTAGGATTGTTTTTTCTGTTTCTGTGAAAAATGCTATAGGTATTTAATAGGTAGAGATTAATTACATTAAATCTACAGATGGCTTTGGATAATCTGGGCATATTAACAATATTAGGTCTTCCAATCCATGAACATGGGATATGTTTCCATTTATTTGTGTCTTTCCCAATTTCTTTCATCAATGTATTATACTTTTCAGTGTACAGATTTTTAATCTCCTTGGATAAATTTATTCTTAAGTATTTTATTATTAGTATTATGTAGAGTATTTATTATGCCATTGTAATGGGATTGCTTTTTAATTTCCTTTCCAGGTAGTTCATTGTTAAAAACACAACTGATTTTTGTATTCTACAACTTACTGAATTTGTTTATTAATTCTAATAATTTCTTGGTGGAATTGTAAGATTTTCTATATATAAGATTATATCATCTGCAAACAGAATTTCACTTCTTCCTTTATAATTTGGATGTCTTTTATTTCCCTTTCCTTTCTTCCTCCCTCCCTCCCTTCCTTCCTTCCTTTCTTCTTTCTCTCTCTCTTTTCTTTTCTTTCTTCCTTTCTTTCCCTTTCTTTCTTTCTTTCTTTCTTTCTTTCTTTCTTTCTTTCTTTCTTCATAATTAACTCTGGCTAGGACTCCCAGCACTATGTTGAATAGAAGGGGTGAGAGTGGGCATCCTTGTTTTCTTCCTGATCTTAGATAAAAAGTCTCAACCTTCCACCACGGACTATGATGTTAGTTGTGGGCTTGTTGTATATATGGCCTTTATTATATTGAGGAACATACTTTCTATATCCAATTTGTTATGAGTTTTGTTTGTTTGTTTTTTGTTTTTGTTTGTTTGTTTTATGGCAGGATGTTGAATTTTGTAAAATGATTCTTGGCATCTAGTGAGATGATCATATAATTTTTATCTTTCATTCTATTAATATGGTGTGTCACATTTATTCATTTGAATATGTTGAACCATCCTTGCATTCCAGAGATAGAGCCCACTCAATCATGGTGTCTAATCCTTTTATGTATGTATGTATGTATGTATTTATGTATATGTATTTATATACTTATGTATTTATTTATTTACAGTGAGTGGGGGAGGGGCAGAGGGAGAGAGAGAGAGAGAGAGAGAGAGAGAGAGAGAGAGAGTCTTAAGCAGGCTCCATGGTCAGTGTGGAGCCTGACACAAAGCTTGATCTCATGATCCTAGGATCATGACCTGAGCTGAAATCAAGAGTCAGACACTGAACTGACTGAGCCACCCAGGTGCCCATCCTTTTAAAGTGCTGTTGTATTTGGTTTGCTAGTATTTTGTTGAGAATTTTTGTATCTATATTCATTAGGGACATTGGCCTGTTATTTTCTTTTCTTGTGGAGTCCTTGTCTGGCTTTGTATCAGGATAATGCTGACCTCATAAAATGAATTTTGGAGTATTTCCTTCTCTTCAATTTTTTGGAAAGGTTCAAGAAGGGTTGGTATTCATTCTTCTGTCAAGGTCTGTTAAAATTCACCAGTAAAACTATCTGGTCCTGGGCTTTTCTGTATTCTGAGGTTTTTAATTATTTTTCAGTCTCCTTACTCATTATTGGTATTTTAAGATTTTCTATTTTTTCATGATTCAGTCTTTGTAGGTTATATATTTTTAGGAATCTTTTTGTTTATTGTAGATAATCTAATTTTTGGCATATAATAATTCATAGTATTCTCATGATCCTTTGTATTTCTGTGGTATCAATTGTAATGTCCCCTCTTTCATTCTTGATTTTATTTATTTGAATCCTCTCACTTTTTTTAGTCTATCCAAAGGTTTGTCCATTTTATCTTAAAAAAAAAAAAAAACCCAGCTCTTGATTTCATTTGTCTTTTATGGTCTCTATTTCATTTATTTCTGCTTTGATCTTCATTATTTCCTTCCTTCTAAGCTCAAACGAGCTTAGTTTTTTTTTCTCTTTTTCTAAGTATTTGAGGTGTAAAGTTAGGTTGTTGTTGTTGTTGTTTTTTTTTTTAGTGATCTTTCTTTTTTTTAGTGTAGATGTGTTCCTAAAGTTTCTAAGTGGTGTAATAGCAATTTTAGATGAGTAATATCTTTTTTAGAGGGTGAGGAAGGAAAATAAAGAAAATAAGAGAAAGAAAGCAATGTGAATGCAATTTCTCTTTTCTTTTAGGGCTTTCCGAACATCTTAAGAACAATTATTTTGAATTCTTTGTTAGGTAATTCCTGATCTCCACTTCCCTGGAACTATACTAGAGGCTTACTCTATCCCTTTGGTGGAAACTTTTTCCACACATTTGTGATTCCTGTACTTTGCCTAGGTGTCTCCACATTTAAATAAGCAAAAATCTCTTATCCAGACTTTATGGGTTGATTTACCTAAGGGAAGACTTTCACCTCTGGGTAGAGACACACTGGAGTGTGATGTGACCTAGGTCTAGTGGGGCAGGGCATCAAGGATGGGGGCTTGTGAAAGCACAGGGTCTGGGGGTAAGGAAGTTTCTTTGGCCCAGATCACTAGGGTACACAGCAGACAGCTCTGTGGTCCTTAGAGAGCACTATGGGAGGTCCACAGAGGGTACAAGGACTCATGGTGTCTCAGTGGTAGTTTCAAGTCCAGTGGGGATTAGGGCGAGCAGCGGTAGTGACTGGAGCTGGTTGTATGCACAAACTTTGCTGTGAGGGCCAGCTGCATTTCCCTATGTTGTGGCAGGGACTAGTTGCAACACACATAGCGGTGGGAGCCAAGGCAGGAAGTCAGTCCCAGTACTCCCACTCAAGCAAGGCAAAAACTAGTCCCTCCAGCACCCCCCTTGAAAAGCCAGAGCATTGGGCGTATTTCCTTCCCATGAGAGAAGCTGCGGGCTGGCCGTTTTCTCCTGATGGCTTTGTAGTCTGCTCATGAAGTGGTGGGTAAATTCAACAAACTTTCATACCCACTTTGATGCAGCTCTGCTTGGCTTCGCACTTGTCTTGGGCCCTGCAATGTCTTGACTGGTTTCTTGAGTTCTCATAAAGGCAAGTTGGTCTGTATATTGTTAACTTTGGTGTCTACCTGGGGGAATGAAGACCTGGGGTTTCCTATTCCACCATCTTGCTAATGTCAGTGGAGCAGGTACATTTTTCAAAAGACGTTTTTCATTTTGTAAAGTAAATATTTATTTATTTTACATAGAAAAATATCAATCTTTCTTTATTTTCAGCATTCACAATAGAATGATGAAATCCGTATGGTCCTTCCATTTTCTTTCTGCTGAATGAATGAATGAATGAATGGAACATGTGTAATGAAATCTGGTTCCACATAATTCTCTGTATTAGGACTTTCCCAAGCAAATAATTAACAATTTATGTTTCAAAATTCTGTTTTTCCCCATACTCAGATTCTCAAAGGAGTGTCAACATTTAATCATACAATCAACAAGCATTTTGATTTGTTTGGTGAAATGGCAATCATCTGGAAGGTCAATATTTTTAAGGGCGAATCATCTCTAAAACAACATATATACAGTTCTCAGCTGACAAAATGAAAAATTTCAATGTAGTAAGACTCAATCTAACTTTTACTTTAAATATGCATGCATGTTAATTGTAAGGCATTGGCTATTAGATATAAACATCTCAAAATCATCATCGATATTTGAGGAATGTCTGTTTTGACAATGTTCATTTATATTATAGTGAAACAAAAGTAAATGTCCACATAGAATATGGCAAGCAGCATTCTCAGTATTTAATAAAGCTCAGGAGAAAATATTGCCAAATTTATTTGACTATTTCTCAGAATCTATTATAAAGCACCCTGTTTTCTATAGAGTTCCATAGCATATTTTTGCACACAAAACAAAAATCCAAGGAAAACCAGTCTTGGGCAACGAGAGCCAGCCTATTTTATAACAGTTAGTTAACAATCCTAGCTCTTTGCAAAAGGATGCCATTTTATTTTATTATTTTTTATTTAAAAAAATTTTTTTTAACATTTTATTTATTTTTGAGACAGAGACAGAGCATGAATGGGGGAGGGGCAGAGAGAGAGGGAGACACAGAATTGGAATATTTCTTTGTATGTATAGCAAAATTCAGAGCCCTTAAAGAAAAGAGAAATTGCATTCAAATTGCTTTCTTTTTCTTATTTTCTCTTTGTTCCTTCCTCACTCTCTGAAAAAGGTATTATTTATTCATCTCAAATTGCTATTATACTATTTAGAAACTTCAAGAACACATAAATTACGCTTCGAAAAGTATTGAGTTCAGGGGTACCTGGGTGACTCAGTCAGCTAAGTGGCCAAGAAGAGCTCAGGTCATGATCTCACGATTCATGAGTTCGAGCCCCGCATCGGGCTCTGTGCTGACAGCTTGGAGCCAGGAGCCTGCCTCGGATTCTGTTTCCCTCTCTCTCTGCCCCTCCCCTGCTCATGTTCTGTCTCTCTCTCTCAAAAATAAATAAACAGTAAAAAATAAATAAATAAATAAATAAATAAAAGTATTGAGTTCATTTGAAAGCATCACATTCAGTTTGGCTCTCAGTAAATGAAACCGTGTCTTCATTAGATACTAATTTTGACAGAGCACGGACTTGCATACATTGGATGTTGTGATAAAGTAAGTTCAAGTAAGAGGTGTTTGCTTTCAATAATAAAGTGATATGGAATTAAAGTACAATATGTATACCTTCTGGATAAGTGATTTAGGCCATTATGGGTTTTTTTTTTTGTCTTTTTAGAAGTCTTTAGAATTAATACTTTAAAAATTACTCCTTTTGGGGCGCCTGGGTGGCACAGTCGGTTGAGCGTCCGACTTCAGCCAGGTCACGATCTCGCGGTCCCTGAGTTCGAGCCCCGCGTCAGGCTCTGGGCTGATGGCTCAGAGCCTGGAGCCTGTTTCCGATTCTGTGTCTCCCTCTCTCTCTGCCCCTCCCCCGTTCATGCTCTGTCTCTCTCTGTCCCCAAAATAAATAAACGTTGAAAAAAAAAATTAAAAAAAAATAATAAAAAAATAAAATAAAAATTACTCCTTTTATCTGGTACTTGGTCTATTCACTGGAATAGAGGCATAGAAAACATTCTCCTGCTAAGATTAATACATTCATACCACATATGGCTAAGCTGAAACGAAAAGTTCGAATATCTGCGAGATAGTGGCATTTGCAATCGTGAGTTGTTTTCAATGGAGGAAACCGCTAAGGTTGTTTTAGCAAAAATCCAAGGAAAACCAGTCTTGGGCAACGAGAGCCAGCCTATTTTATAACAGTTAGTTAACAATCCTAGCTCTTTGCAAAAGGATGCCATTTTATTTTATTATTTTTATTTAAAAAAATTTTTTTTAACGTTTTGTTTATTTTTGAGACAGAGACAGAGCATGAATGGGGGAGGACCAGAGAGAGGGAGACACAGAATCGGAAGCAGGCTCCAGGCTCCGAGCCATCAGCCCAGAGCCCGATGCGGGGCTTGAACTCACGACCGCGAGATCATGACCTGAACTGAAGTCGGACGCTTAACTGACTGAGCCACCCAGGAGCCCCTTTTATTATTTGTTAAAGTTTATTTGTTTATTTTGAGAGGGAGAGAGTCAGAGCCAGCAGGTGAGGGGCAGAGAGAGAGAGATAATCCCAAGAGAAACCTGCTGGGGATTCTCGCTCTTCCTCTTTTTGCCCCTCTTCCACTCGCGTGCACTCTCTGTTAAAATCACGACTGTTAAAACCCAGTCAGCACTCCTTTATGTTTAACTTTTACAGATAATTTCCCACTTCCTAGAGAAGTACTTCTTTTTTTTTTTTTTTTTTTTCAACGTTTATTTATTTTTGGGACAGAGAGAGACAGAGCATGAACGGGGGAGGGGCAGAGAGAGAGGGAGACACAGAATCGGAAACAGGCTCCAGGCTCTGAGCTGTCAGCCCAGAGCCTGACGCGGGGCTCGAACTCAGGGACCGCGAGATCGTGACCTGGCTGAAGTCAGACGCTTAACCGACTGCGCCACCCAGGCGCCCCTGAGAAGTACTTCTTAGGAGAATAGGGAAATGTAAAATTTGATAACCCAAATGCGATTTCACTGGTAAACAATCAGAAATGAGATGAAACACCTCTGAACTTATAAAATTTAAAAAAAGTACAAAACCTGACATGTAATTTTAAAGGAATTCCGTCTCTTGGTTAAAAAAAAAAAGAATAAATTCTGCCTGAGATGGGTGGGTTAGGAGTCGTCCCCTCCTGTGATCTTGTTGGTGTTTTGGCTTGTTTTCTTGGCCAGCGTGCTGTCGTGTGACTGTTCATCATGCCTCACATTTTCTTTTCGCTTTAGAGTTATAGGAAATTGCAGCCTATGACTCCTTCTTTTCTTCATGCAGAATTTCCTTGTCCAGCAACTGAATGAATCATTGTCTTATTTTCTGGGACTCTCAGATACACAAGGGAATAACAATTGGCAATGGATTGATCAGACACCTTACAAGGAAAATGTCAGGTGAGTGCCGAATCAGATGAATGACCCATAGGGCCTTGTTTAGGTAGAAAAGTTAGGGGAATTCTGTTCGTAGCGATCACTAGTGCTAATATTTACAATTGTAACAATGATAACAGATTCTAACAGTAAGCTCTTACTAATTACATGTTTTATATCACTTAAGCTTCATGAAAGCTTATTTTTTAGAACTCATCTTATGGGTTAAAAAATTGAATAACTTGCTCAATGTCGATAAACTAGTAAGATGAAAAACCGGGTCTCAACTTCATGTCGACCTAACTCCAAAGATGGTGACACTCTCAGCCATTACATTTTACTGCCTCTAAACACATGTAGACACTTCAATCAAATTTTTCTCCAGTTAATACGATTTAAAATATCCAGGGAAGAACTATGTTCAGTTCTGATGGGATAATAATATAATAATACTGTTTATTTGTGGCTTAAAAATCCATTTAATTGTACATTGTCTCATTTGATTTTCACACAATCTCGTGATCCATTTGGAGACCTTATTGTGATTCCTATTTTTTTTTTTTAATTTTGAAGTTTATTTATTTATTTTGAGAGAGAGAGAGAAAGAACAAACAGGGGAGGGTCAGAGACAGACAGGAGAGAGTGAGAATCCCAAGCAGGCTCTGTGCTGCCAGCTTAGAGCCCGATGTGGGCTCAATCCCACAAACCATGAGATCTTGACCTAAGCCAAAGTTGAACGCTCAACTGACTGAGTCACCAAGTTGCCCTTGATTCCTATTTTTTTTTTAATTTTTTTTTCAACGTTTTTTATTTATTTTTGGGACAGAGAGAGACAGAGCATGAACGGGGGAGGGGCAGAGAGAGAGGGAGACACAGAATCGGAAACAGGCTCCAGGCTCCGAGCCATCAGCCCAGAGCCCGATGCGGGGCTCGAACTCACGGACCGCGAGATCGTGACCTGGCTGAAGTCGGACGCTTAACCGACTGCGCCACCCAGGTGCCCCTTGGTTCCTATTTTTAATAGATGAAGAATCTAATACCTGGGAGAGTAAGTTACTTCTCTAAGATCAAAGTAAGCCAGCAATAAAATCCAGTTTCTTCATTCCAAAAATAAGGTCCTACCCACACCCTCACCTCCTACCACAGGAGTCCTTGGAAGCAGGGTAACTTCTCCCTGACACTTGTTTAGTGTTGATCCATGAGAATAGAGAAACTAACTTAGGAACGTGATAAGAGTACACAAACTTTAAGAGTACACAAATGTTAAGGCAGCCCCTTTATTACAGGCCACTAAGAGAGGAAATTTTTAATAACTTAGGTTGGGATAAGGGCTCTGAATAGATGAGAAAAGTGAAGATCAGAATCTGGGGCGGGGGGGGGGGAAGGTCCAAGGACACTCTATTGCATACAAATGTTGCCAGGGGAGTGACAGAGGAAAAGAGTAAAGATATGTATCCACACTTGAGGTTTTTGAGGAGGGCAATATGAGAAGAGGAGAGCAATCATTGGGATGTTCTGTCATTCTGAACCTCATTGTTCAACCTTGACCCTACATACTTTCTAATCAATCGCAATGCATTCATTGAAGAAGACTTTTGCCTTTTCATTTCTCTTTAGATTATGGCACCAGAATGAGCCCAATTTTTCTGCAGAAGAATGTGCTTCAATAGTTTTCTGGGAAAACAGAGGATGGGGCTGGAATGATGTTTTCTGTGATACTAAGAGAAACTCAATATGTGAGATGAAGAAGATTTATCTCTGAGTGGAACTTTATTCACTGACACCTTTGAAGTTAAGACCTATCATAAAATGATAATTTCCTCTTACGCTTATGTATAATCTTTGTCACAGAGGTTCGTGGAAATATTCAGATACCCTTCTGCCTTCAATCATCCCTCTTCTGGTTTCCTCTTCTTCACTAATGATAAGATGAACTCTTCCTTCCTTTTCTCTTTAATTTGTTCCTCATTCTTTCCTTTCTTCATATTTCTTTTTGCAAACACTCCTTGGGCCAGAGGCTGTACTATTTTGTCTGTTAGAAGACTCATAAGGAAGTAACTTTTGAAAACTATGAATTTCTTTCACCAAAATGCCGCTTAAAAGCCCTTTTGGCCAAGATGGTGACTGGGACTGCAGTCATTGGAATCCCTGGCAAGAGCTGAAGGATTTGCTTCCCAGAAAGTTCACTCACATGGCAATTTCATATTGGCTATTGGTAGAAAGCCTCAGTGCCTCACCACAGGGATCTCTCCTTGGGGTTATTTGAGTGTCCTCACAATATGTTGGCTGGCTTCCACCAGAGCAAGTAATCCAAGAGAGCAACTGAGAGCAGCAATGTCTTTTGTGATCTAGCTTCAAAGGCCAAACACCATAATTCCATTGGTCACACAGACCAAACCTGATATAATAAAGAAGAGGGCTGGGGCACGTGGGTGGCTCAGTCGGTTGAGTGTCCAACTGGCTCAGGTCATGATCTCACGGGTCGTGAGTTCAGGCCCCGCCTCGGGCTCTGTGCTGATAGCTCGGAGCCTGGCACCTGCTTCAGATTCTGTGTCTCCCCCTCTCTCTGTCCCTCCCCTACTCATGCTCTGTCTCTCTCTCTCTCTCCAAAATAAATAAACATTTAAACAATTTTTTTTAAATAAATAAGAGGACTATCCAAAGGTATGAACACCAGAAGGTGAGAATCATTGAGGACAATCTTGGAGTCTGGCTGCCAGAGTGGAATTTCCTTATAAAGATACAAAATGTGTATTCCAAGAAGCAAAATAATTAAAAATTCTTTGACAATAAAAATATGAAACTCATGTTCATCAAAACACTATAAAGAAAAATTTTTAAAGTTGAACTGCAAGAAGATATTTTATTTTATTTTCTTAAAGATTTAATTTTTTTAAGTAATCTCCACACCCAATGGGAGCTCGAACTCACAACCCTGAGATCAAGAGTTGCATGCTCTACCAACTGATCCAATCAGGTGCCCTGAAGATATTTTAAATACTTGTCACTAATACAGTATTAATACTGCATAAGAACATATAAACAACTGTCACAAATCAATTAGAAAAGACAGAATTTGGGCAAAATATTTAAACATTTTGCGGGGGTGCCTGGGTGGCTCAGTCGGTTGAGCGTCCGACTTCGGCTCAGGTCATGATCTCACGGTTGGTGAGTTCGAGCCCTGCATCAGCCCTGTGCTGACAGCTCAGAGCCTGTAGCCTGCTTTGGATTCTGTGTCTCCCTCTCTCTCTGCCCTCCCACCCCCACTTATGCTCTGTCTCTCAAAAATAAATTGTTAAAAAAATAAAAAAAAAACCATTTTACAGAAGAGGAAATACAGAATCCAATAAATGTGTTTTTATAGAGATGCTCGGCTCTACTAATAATTTGAAAACTGTCAATCCAGACCACAATAATATACTATTTCATATCCATTTTAATGGCTAACGTTAAGAAACATAACACCAAGAGTTGGAAGAGATGTAGGTAAATGGTGAGCTTATACTGTTACAACCACATCGGAAAATAAATAAATCTACATTTTTCCTATGAAACATCACCTAACAAATGCTGTGTGGAGTGAGATCTAAGTCTATGAAATGTGGGTACTGGAATGAAGAGTTATGCTATGGGGATAACTTTAACTAGGGAAACCTTCTGCATTGTATGCTTGCGTTATTTAGGCACGTACCTGGTAAAAGTGAAAACAAAACAAGGGTTAGATAAACATAATTCTCAATGTAATGGTTACAATTGGATGGTAGGCCGGGATTGGGAGGAACACTTAGGCACGTGATAGAGTTCCAGGTTTTGTATTGGGCAGTGGTGTTTATATAATAAACATTAAACAGGGGCACCTGGGTGGCTGGGTTGGGTAAGTGTCCAACTCTCGGTTTCTGCTCAGGCCACGATCTCATGGTTCGTGAGTTCAAGCCTCACATTGGGCTCTGTGCTGACAGTGCAAAGATTGCTTGGGATTCTCTCCCCCTCTCCCTGCCCCTCCCCTGCTCTCTCTCTCTCTCTCTCTCAAAATAAATAAATAAACTTAAAAAAATTAAGAAAAAAACACGCAAAAAAACACAACAAAATAAAGCAAGAATATCAAGAAGGTAGTGTATTATGAATCTCCAATTATGATTAAAACATTTTTGTGGACCCAAAGTCCAAATATAAAAATAATTAATGAAAGTCTAGATTAATGAAATTTGGGAGCTCTTGACTGATACCTTTGAATTCAGGATCACTTTGAAGTAGCAGTGGTCTCAGATTCCAGAAGCTCTTGCTGCCATGTCACTGTCACCACAATTGTCTCTCCACCCACAAAAGGCCACACATTGGAATCCTCAATCTACCCCTACCAATCACATCTGGAAACGCATCATTTATGACCTTGATTATCGGCAGAAACATCCGCAGGAAAATCTCTCCTGCTTTATGTTTACTTCCAAGTCTCACACTGTTTCATCTAATTGGTGGTGAAAAATTTTCGTGAAGACAAGTCGGAAGGGAATCTGAATAATGTAGTTCATAGCTTTGGGTAAGTTTACCTGTACTGTAGTGTTTAAGTCTGTTTGGGCCGCTCTACTAAAATGCCAGAGACTGGGTAGCTTATAAACGGTGGAGGTTTATTTCCCACTGTTCTGGAGAATGGGCAGTCCAAGTCAAGGCACCAGCATGATCACATTTTGGTGAGAGCCCTCCTCCTAGTTCATAGCCTGCACCTTATCACTGTCTTCACGTGGTGGGAGACATGTGAAGTCTCTCGAGAGCCTCTTTTATAAAGCATTCATCTCATGCAAAAGGACTCCATTCTCAATACCTAAGCACTTCCCCAAGGTCTCATCTTCTAATACCGTATGTATTTCAACCTATACATTTTGTGGGGACACAAACATTCAGACCGTAGCAGGTAGGTAGGTGTTTCTTAGATGTTTGGTGTAGATTTATCCATAAAGTTCTCCGGGCTTGCTGCCTATTTAAGACTGTTTATTTGGACTACATTTTCCTTTTATTTTCCCCCTACGATTTTTAGGTTTGATCAATTTAATTTCTATTTTCTAGAAAATCATTTATCTCACCTTAATTTTTTTTTTTTTGAGCAGAGAACATGCTTTATTGAGGAATAGATAGGGAATGGCGCTGTCTACCACATGTGGGGAAGGGTTAACTTCGGTGAAGTTCCTTTACCCTTAAGAAAACCCCCAGTGAAGTTGCTTTTAGGCAAACTTTAACAGTGACACTGAAACTGGTTAAATATGCTTAAAATTAGCTCCCCCCAGACTGCAGTGGGTGTGAGTAGTGACAGAGATGACATGAGAAAGGCACAAATGACCAGAGTCAGGAATGTGAGGGTTCCACATGCAGTGGAGTGTTGTAGGACACCAGGTTGGGAAGGGTGTCATGTCATATATCAAAAGCTACCCATCAAAAAGTTGGAAGGGCCCCCATGTTTATAACAGCACTACCAACAATAGCCAAAGTATGGAAAGAGCCCAAATGTCCATCGATGGATGAATGGATAAAGAAGATGTGGTACCTATATACAATGGAGTATTACTCGGCCATCAACAAGAATGAAATCTTGCCATTTGCAACTACGTGGATGGAACTGGAGGGTATTACGCTAAGTGAAATTAGTCAGAGAAAGACAAAAATCATATGGCTTCACTCATATGAGGGCTTCAAGAGACAAAACAGATGAACACAAGGGAAGGGAAACAAAAATAATATAAAAACAGGGAGGGGGACAAAACAAAAGAGACTCATAACTATGGAGAACAAACTGAGGGTTGCTGGAGGGGTTGTGGGAGGGGGCATGGGCTAAATGGGTAAGGGCCATTAAGGAATCTACTGAAATCATTGCTTCACTATACACTAACTAATTTGGATGTAAATTAAAAAAAATTTTTTTTTAACGTTTATTTATTTTTGAGACAGAGAGAGACAGAGCATGAACAGGGGAGGGGCAGAGAGAGAGGGAGACACAGAATCGGAAGCATGCTCCAGGCTCTGAGCCATCAGCCCAGAGCCCGACGCGGGGCTCGAACTCACAGACCGTGAGATCGTGACCTGAGCTGAAGTCGGACGCTTAACCGACTGAGCCACCCAGGCGCCCCTGGGTGTAAATTTTAAAAAATAAAAAAGAAAGTTAAAAAGAAAAGAAAGGAAAATGGAAGCCATCAAAAAAAAAAAAAGTTGTAAGAGTCTGGACAGAAATTAAAGGGAACATCTCTTGCTTTGCTTGAACACCAAAAATAGGAAACCAGGGGATAAGGGGGGAACGGTGGCAAACCCCAAAAAAGGAAATGGAGGAGGAGTTCTTGGAAGGGCATGGGCACTTTAGTTCAAGAAGGAGGGTGAGGCACTGTTAAAGAGAAGCAAACCTTGGCGGGGGTGGCCTGCTGAGTCTCGGGCAGAGATCTGGAAATCATTCGCGGTCATGTCCTACCTACCTCGCCAAGGATGTTCAGACAAAAAATCGGTGCAACTGAGGTGTGCTACATCAGACTGGTACTGGGGAGAAGGTTTCTGCAGTCTAATGCACCTGTTCGCCTGCAGCATGAAGGAGGACTGAACGTTATTTTGGCACCTGCAAATGTAAAAGGGGCCAGGGAGTTAAGAGAGAAGAAAGCAGTTATGACTGGGTACTTTCTGGCGAGGCAGAAAGAAGTATTTGCTGCCTTCTGCCAAGACACTGCCCACAGGTGAACTCGGAGTACCGAATCGCCACCTCTTAATTGCCCTCTCCATCTCGTTCCGATAGATTATGCGCTGTTAGCAAGACTCGTCCTTGGAAGAGTCTTAAGAAAACATTGCTCTCTGGCCAGCTTGATACTGATTATAAGCAAGGCTTTCAATAACAATGGAGGAAAGAAATCAAAGTGAGGTAAAATCCAATGGGAACGGACCCCTCCCAGTGTGCACACACGCACAAGTGTTACCTCTTCCCTGCTGTTCCAAAAAAAAGTAAACACATGTAAGGAGTGATTGGAAAGGTCCTTGTGGCAGCAGCCATTATTTGGAAGTCTGGTGACCAGGCAGGAAGAAGCATTATTTCAAAGTTTAGAAGACGCAACACAAACAAGCTCATGGGGCTACAGGGCAAGAGGGGACCCGGTGACTGGACAGGTACGGTGCCAGACAGAACACCATGGATCAGTGCTGTGAGGTATCTGCCTTCAGGGTTACTAGAGATCCCATCCAGGCAACCTCACTGAGGCCGAAATCACAGTTCCTCAGAACTAACATCTGCAACATACACCAGGGTCGGAGCCGGGACAGTCCTGAGGAGGTTGGTCTTCCCCCCAAATACTGTATTTACCAACCACAAGAGCCCCAGAGATGACAGACGGATCCCTAGGGTAGAGACTCCTGCTGCCGGGGTTCGCAGGCTCAGAGTAACAGGTCACTTTAAGTGGGAGGGGCACATTGTAAAAAGCTTGGGTCCATGGTTTTTTTTTTTTTAGAGGGGATCTTTGACCTCTTTGGCTCTCCACTCATCTATCAGGTCCCGTGTCTTTAAAACTAAGTGTTTTCCTTTCCAATAGTTGAACATCTGAGGCTCTGTAGAGGGCTGACAATGTCCACAGGATTCACAGCTGTCTCCTGGCTAATTTCTTTGGTAGAAATCTCTTTCCCTTGGAGATAACGCAGGTAGCGGAGAAGCACTTCTTTCCAGTAACTGCAGTAGCTTGTGAGCCTCTGACTGGAGAGTGGACGTTCTGAGGAACCAACTTTTTCTTCCGCTTTCGAAAGCAAATAACTGAGATCAATGAGCACCTTGCCAGAGTCCTGTCTCCTGTACTGAGGCATGCTAAGGATACTACATTGCAGTTGAGGAATGAATTCTTTTCCTTGGAAAAATATCCAATCAGGTGACAGCCGGTGTTGTCCACTTCTGTCATAACATGGAACATAAAGGGTTCCACATCATAATGTAATATCTCGTGGTCCAGAAAAAGCTTGGCCAACAGGCGTGGGTTTGGGCAGTGGACTTTGTTTTTCTTGCTGTCTACTTCCAACGTGAAGACTGAGACTTTCTGATATATCTCATCACCGGGTGGCTGTTTCCATACACGTTTTTAGCCGTGTGTTAGCTGAGTATCATTTGGCCTGTCGTGTATTTTAATCAGAATTCACATATGTAGAGATGTCCCAGTCAACGCATATTCTTTGGGATAGGAAGAATGGTACCAGGTAATGAGCTCATAACCACCAAAAGCAATTGTTTTAATCATGTTGCTCTCCTCTGTGCTTTGGTCTTGTGGCCTTAACTTGTCCAAATCCTCTGAAGCCTGGGCTCACGCTCTTCGGGAAAGATCTAAGTCATACTCACTATTCAGGTTTTCCAAGAGAGTTTCTCGAGCGTTCCCATAGGTCTGTCTGTGTTCCATGGCAGTGATTACGATTGTCCTTTCACAGGACAGCTATCTCATATTAATGTTTGTTAGTTAATGTTGGTTTGATTAATTTGCTAGAGCAGCTCACACAACTTGGGCAAACAGTTTATTTACTGATTACTTGTTTGTTACAAAGGATATTAAAGGAGGTGAGCGAACAGCCAGATGAAGCAATGTGTAGAATGATGTCCAGAGGGTCCTGAGCATGAAATGTGAGAGACTCCAGCCTCTTGGCATATGGATGTGCTCTTGTTCACACACACAAAACAAGAATATCAAGGGGAAGCTCTCTAAACCCTGTCCTTTTGAGTTCTTACAGAGGCTTCATTATGTAAGCATGATTGAGTAAATCATTGCCCAATGGTAATTAATTAAACCTCCATCCCCTCTCCCCTCCCTGGAGGTGAAGGGGGGGGACTGAAGTTCCAACCTCCAATCACTGGCAACCAGCCTCTATCCTTAGCTTATCAAGGGGCTTTCCAAAAATCATCTCATTAACATAAATTCAGATGTGGTCAAAAGGGGTTTGTTATGAATAACATAAGTCGCGTAGTTAGAAAGCACTAGCTTTTAGCTATTTCTAAAGTTGAGCTGAAAATACCTTCCTGAGACACTCACACAGTTGAGTTCAAGTTGCTTGCCGAAGAAACATTTCACTACATAAAACTCCCAACTAAATACTCCACTGCACCTTGAGCTGATCTCAGTGTGAGACATTTTTTTCTAGTTTTCGTTATCTTTGCCTCTGACCTGAGTTTGAAAGCAAGTAGATTTGAGTCACGTAATGCCCCTCAATTTGAATTTCTGAAGTTGAATCCTCCGAAAAATGGGGCAGCTAGATCACATCAGTGTCTTCTAATCCAAACTATACTGCAAAGTAATTATCAATGAAAATAGGTCAGAGGAAGTAGGAAGAGACAGCCAAGAAAGAAGCGAACGGAGATCTGGGTACAGGTGCTAACATTTGAACTTGGTGGGCCTTAGACCAGACGGAGGACCACTTCTAGTTCTAGAAGTTGGTGATTTTGTAAATTCTACCTTGAGCTCTTTTAAAACAGTTTTGGTGATTTATATGATCTTGAGATAGGTATTGAAAATAAACTTCTCAGTATCTCAGTGATACAAAAGACAGGTAAAGTTAAAGATTTGTTTGTCTTTAGAGGGGGCAAATGTTGAAATACGCATCTCTACTTTGAGTTTTCTCTTTCCTTTTAGAAATATCTATTACTTCCAAAGTAGTTTTTCAGGGCAATGATGAGTTTGTACCAAAAGCTGAGAAAATTATTCAACATTAGATAACTCATGTTAAAGAAATTCCCCTGAATGCAGTGACTGTTCATTATTAAATTACTGTATTCTTTTATGAAGTTTACATTTTCCTTTATAAAATTTCCTCTTAAGGAAATCAGTGTGGCAAAATTTCCTGTAAGTGCTCATTCCTTGCCTTGCATGATAGAATTCATGCTAAAGGATATCCTCAGCTCAAATATCTCTTTTGAAACTTCCTAAGTAGGACTGGTCATTGTGTTTTTTTATGTGCGTATAATATTCTGTTCCTAATTTTTTTTTATATGGCGTGTGTGCTTGCATTAGGATTATTTGTTTGTCATTTCTACTAGACGACGTGGAAGAACAAAGCCCTATTTACTTTTTCCGTCTTTATTTTGTGTCAGTTTTTTTTTTAACGTTGTAGTTAGTTAACATATAGTGTAATATTGGTTCCAGGAGTAGAATTTAGTGATTCATCATTTACATGTAACACCCAGTGCTCATCACAACAAGTAAAGCTTCTCTTATTGTTCTTTTTTAAAAATAATTTATTTTGAGAGAGAGAGAGAGAGAGAGAGAGAGGCATGCATATGTGAGTGGGGGAGGGGCAGAGAGAGTAGGAGACAGAGAGAATCCCAAGCAGGCTCTACTCTGTCAGCACAGAGCCTGACGCAGGGCTCGATCCCATGATCCTGGGATCATGACCTGAGCCAAGATCAAGAGTCAGCCACTTAACTGACTGAGCCACCCAAGCACCCCAGTGTTCTTAATGCTCTCTAATCACTTGGGGAATTACAAGGATTGGGGGAGCTGTGAGTCAGGAATGAAGGATGTAGACCTTATTTCTTATTATAAATTACTATATCACAGTGCACAAAGGATTCCTGCATCATATATCACACTAATGAAACAAATTACTAATCTTTTGGTACTTATTGGTTGATACATTTATATGTAAATGTTGCACAATAGACATTATGTTATCCTTCTTTGCGATGAAACTGCTACAATGTCAGAAAAAAAATCATCCATCTAAATTGAGCCTGGATGAATTAGACCTCAAGGTGTCTAGAAGAAGAAAGAAAGATTATAAACAGCTAAACAATTGGAGAAAGGACTGGAAAGTTAGTACATTTAGTCCTTTTCGTACATGGTACGTTTCGCCAGGGTTTATGAGCAACCTGAATTAGTTTTTGCTATGCTGCATGCAGATTCCGGCAAGTTTTCCCTTTGAATAGCAATTTTGGGTAAGAATTTTGTAGGATGCTTTAGTAATATTTGGGTATTGGAACTGTATATAGGAAGAGATGCTTGTATATTGAAGTCACGAATTAGTCAATACAAGTTAAAGTTATTATTTTATTTGGCAAATTAAACCTTTTGTCTTTATGGCATCACTTTTTAAAAATGTTTATTTATTTATTTTGAGAGAGGGAGAGGGAGGGGCAGAGGGCCGAGAGAGAGAGAGAAAGAGAGAGAGAGAATCCCAAGCAGGCTCTATGCTGTCAGCGTGGAGCCCAGTGCGGGGCTCGATCCTATGAACTGTGAGATCACGACCTGAGCTGAAATCAAGAGTCAGATGCTCAAATGACTGAGCCACCCAGGTGCTCCTAACTATGCATGTTTATGTGCCAGACATTTTATTTGAGAAATAATTGAAGCCCAGAATTGTCTTTAGCTTAAGATATGTGTAGAAAAAAATAGGCAGCTGGGAGAGATCAGGTCTTGTATATAGTACCCAGAAATAGTACCTACTTATTCATTTTGCTTCTCCTGTTTGTGAAAAACCATTTAATATACAACTCCAAATCTCAGTAGCTTTTTGGACATAGGCAAATGCTCCATGGGGAAAAAAAAAGTGGCCCCCAAATTCTGCATTTCGTCTCTGTACTTCCGGCCAGTCTGACTTTGGCCGAGTAATTTCACACTTGCGCAAGTATACCGCATTATACCAGTAACACTTAAATGTTGAAAAATTAAAAAAAAAAAACTTTTGAGAATTTTTCGTTGTGGTAAAATACACATAGCATAGAATTTATCATCTTAACTATTTTAAGCGTACAATTCAGTAATATAAGTACATTCACATTGTTATGCAACCACTGTCCAGAACGTTTTTTATGTTGCAAAACTAAAACTCGATTCACTACACAACTGTCCGTTTTCCTCTCTTCTTAATCTCTGACAACCACCGTTCTATTTTCTGTCTCTGTTAATGCCTTCAACTACTCTAGGTGCCTCATATAAATGCAGTCATATGGTGTTTGTCTGTAATGACTGGCTTATTTCACTTAGCATGAGGTCCTCAAGGTGCCTCCATGTTGTAGCCTGGGTCAGGATTTCCCTCCTTTTTAAGACCTAATACTATTCCATTGTGTGTATATACCACATGTTGTTTATCCATTTATCTGTTAGTGGACCCTTGAGTTACTTCTATGTTTGAGCTATTGTAAATAACGCTGCAATGTACATGGGTATACAAATACCTCTTACAGACCCTGATTTTAATTATTTGGGGTATATATATCCAGAAGTAGAATGTCCAAATCATATGGTAACTCCATTTTTTTAGTTTTTGAGGAACCGCTCTACTGTTTTCTATAGGGGTCGCACCATTTTGCATCCCTGCCATTCAGAGTCAAAGGTTCCAATTTCTCTACATCCTTGCCAACACAATTTCCTACCTGCCTTCCTTCCTTTTTTCTTTCTTTCCATTTTCCATTTCCATTTTCCTAACGATTAGCGTTGAGCATCTTTTCACGTGCTTGTTAGCCATTGATTTTAAGTTTTTATTTAAACGCCAGTTAGTTAACATACAGTGTAACATTAGTTTCAGATGTACAATATTCAACACTTCTATACGATACCTGGTGTTCATCATAACAAGTGCACTCTTTACTCCCCATCACCTATTTAACCTTTTCCTCCACCCACCTGCCTTTTGATAACCATCAATTTGTTCTCTATAGTTCAGGATCTGTTTCTTGGTTCGCCTCTCCCTCTCTCGTTTTTTCTCTTTGCTCATTTGTTTTGTTTCTTAAATTCCACATAGGAATGAAATCATATTGCATCTGTCTTTCTCTGACTGACTTATTTTGCTTAGCATAATACTCTCTAGCTTCTTCCATGTTGTTGCAAATGGCAAGGTTTCATTCTCTTTTATGACTAATATTCCATTATATATATATATATATATATATATATATATATATACCAATTCTTCTTTATCCATTTATTGGTCAGTGGACACTTTGGCTGTTTCCATAATTTGGCTATTGTAGACAATGCTGCTATAAACATTGGGGTAGATGTATCCCTTTGAATTAGTATTTTTGTATTCTTTGGGTAAATACCTTATATTGCAATTGCTGGATCATAGGGTAGTTCTATTTTTAACTTTGTTGAGGAACCTCCATACTGTTTTCCACAGTGGCTGTATCAGTTTGCATTCCCACCAACAGTGCAAGAGAGGTCTCCTTTCTCTATTTCCTTGCCTACACCTGATGTTCCTTTCTTTCTTTTTCTTATTCTCCTTTGAGAGAGAGAGAAAGAGAGAGAGAGAGCGCCTGACTCGGGACTTAATCTCATGAACTGTGAGATCGTGACCAGAGCTGAAATCAAGAGGTGGACACTTAACTGACCGAGCCACTGAGGCTCACCCTCTTGTGTTTTTTTATTTTAGCCATTCTGACAGGTATGAGGTGATATCTCATTGTAGTTCTGACAGTGAATGATATTGAGCATCTTTTCGTGTGTCTGTTAGCCATCTGGGTGTCTTCTTTGGGAAAATGTCTATGCATGTCTTCTGCCCATTTTTAAATTGGATTATTTGTTTTTTGGGTGTTGCATTTTCTAAGTTCTTTATGCATTTTGGATACTAATCCTTTGTAATTTGCAAAAATCTTCTCCCATATCATAGGTTGCCTTTTAGTTTTATTGAATGTTTGCTGTGCAGAAGCTTTTTATCTTGCTGAAGTCCCAATAGTTTATTTTTGCTTTTGTTTCCCTTGCCTCCGGAGACGTATCTAGAAAGAAGTTGCTGGGTGGATGTCAAAGAGGTTACTGCCTGTGTTCTCCCCTAGAATGTTTATGGGTTCCTATCTCACATTTATGTCTTTATTCCATTTTGAATTTATTTTGTGTATGGTGTGAGATAGTGGTCCAATTTCATTCTTTTGCATGTTACTGTCCAGTTTTCACTATACCATTTGTTGAAGAGGCTGTGTTTTTCCCATTGGATATTCTTTCCTGCTTTACATTAAAAAGAAAAGTGAAAGGACTCGAATAAATAAAATCATAATGAGGGGTGCCTAGCTGGCTCAGTCGGTTGAGCATCCGACTTTGGCTCAGGTCATGATCTCATGGTTCATGAGTTCGAGCCCCACATCGGGCTCTGGTGCTGACAGCTCAGAGCCTGGAGCCTGCTTCCGATTCTGTGTCCCCCTTTCTCTCTGCCCCACCCCTGCTTGTGCTCTGTCTCTCTGTGTCTTTCAAAAATGAATAAACATAAAAAAAAATAAAAATCATAACGAGAGGAGAAATAACAACCAACACCACAGAAATACGAACAATTATAAGAGATTATTATGAAAAACTATAAGTCAGCAATGGACAACATGGAAGAAATGGAGAAGTACCTAGAAACATAGAAACTATCAAAACTGAAACACGAAGACATACACAATTTGAATAGGCTGGTAGGCTGCAAAGAAATGGAATCAGTAATCACAAACTCCCAACAAACAAAAGTCCAGAGCCAGATGGCTTCACAGCTGTATTCTACCAAACATTTAAAGAAGAGTTAATAACAATTCTTCTCAGGTGATTCACAAAAATAGAAAAGGAAGGAAAACTTCCAAACTCATTCTAAGAGTTCAGCATTACCCAACTTAAGACTCCACTAAAAAGGATAACTACAGGCCAATATCCCTGATGAACAAGATGCAAAGTTCTCAATAAAATACTAGCAAAAAAAAAAAAAAATCCAACAATACATGAAAAAAGTCAGTCACCATGATCAAATGGGATTTATTCCTGGGTTGCAAGGGTGGTTCAGTGTTCACAAATCAATCAATGTGATACACCACATTAATGAAAGAAAGGATAAGAACCATATGATCCTTTTAATAGATGTAGAAAAAGCATTTGACAAAGTACAACATCCATTCATGAAGAAAGCCCTCAACAAAGTAGGTTTAGAGGGAACCTACCTCAACGTAATAAAGACCATATATGAAAAACCCACAGCTAGCATCACACTCAATGGTGAAAAACTGAGAGCTTTCCCCCTAAGATCAGGAACAAGACAGGGACATCCACTCTCACCACTGTTCTTTAATAGAATACTGGAAGACCTGGCCTCAGCAATCAGACAAGAAGAAATAAAAGGCATCCAAATCAGCAAGGAAGAAGTCAAACTTTCACTCTTTGCAGATGACACGATACTTGATGTGGAAAACCCAAAAGACTCCACCAAAAAATTACTAGAACTGATACATGAATTCAGTAAAGTTGCAGGATACAAAATCCACATTCAGAAATCTGTTGCATTTCTACACACCAATAATGAAGCACCAGAAAGAGAAATTAAGGAATAAATCCCATTTACAATTGTGCCCAAACCAATAAGCTACCTAGGAATAAACCTAACAAAGAGGTGAAAAACCTGTACTCCGAAAACTATAAAACACTGATGAAAGAAATAGGAGACGATGTGAAGAAATTGAAAGACATTCCATGCTCATGGATTGGAACCACAAATATTTTTAAAATGTCTATACTACCCAAAGCAATCTACACAATTAATGCAATCCCTATCAAAATACCAACAGCATTTTTCACAGAGCTAGAACAAACAACCCTAAGATTTGTATAGAACTACAAAAGACTCTGAATAGCCAAAGCAACCTTGAAAAAGCAAAAAGCAAAAAAAAAAAAAAAAAAAAAAAAAGCTATAGGCATCACAATTCAGAGTTAAAGTTACACTACAAAGCTGTAGTGATCAAAACAGTATGGTACTGGCACCAAAATAGACATAGATCAATGGAACATAATAGAAAACCCAGAAATGAACCCACGATGATATGGTCAATTAATCTTTGACAAATCCATTGATGTTTTAAGACATTAAAACTACATTGCATTTGGCTTTTAATAGTTGTCTTCCTCGAAAAGCTTGGTCTAATTTATCAACTCTGCAAATGACTGAATATAGAAGTCTAGATAGCTAATATTTTACTGGGGCAAGAAGGTATTTTGAACCTTTCTGTAGTGGGCTGAATAATGGACCCCCAAAGACGCTCACATCCTAAACCCAGGAACCTGTGAATATGTTACAATTCTATAGGGTAAGGGGTTTTGCAGACATCAATAAATTAAGGATTTTGAGACAGAGAGATTATCCTGGATTATCTGGGTAGGCCTAATGGACTCAAAGTGGTCCTTACAAGAGAAGAGTAGAGGGATCAGAGTCAGGGAAGAAGATGCGACGACAAATGCAGGGGTCAGAGTCAGAGAGAGAGAGAGAGATTTGAAACTACACGACTGGATTTGAAGATGGAGGTAGGGACCATGGATCAAGGAACATAGGTGGTTTCCAGAAGCTGGAAAAGGCAAAGAAATGGATTCACCTCTAGGGCTCCCGAAGGAATACAGCCCCGCCAACTCATTCTAAACTTCTGATCTTTAGAGTATAACATAAAAATTTATGTTGTTTTAAGTCACAGAGTCTGTGATAATTTATTACAGCAGCATCAGGGAACTAATATACTTCCTTTGAATTTTGCCTTGAGTGTTGTTAAGGGCTCAGCAGAGCTGACGAGAGAACGCAGCTGCCAGGTGTTGGAAGAGCGGAGTAAAACAAGTCAAAATAAGTGTTAACAGCGAAGCATTAATCACTTGCTGTGCTGGTATAAACAAGAGACCGAATCAGAGTAAGTGCTGAATACCCCGTGTCCCATTTTCCCTCATGTAACAGCACACTGGTTGAGGATCAGGTGTGTGAGCACAGATGTGGGAGGCATCCTAGCTTTGAGAGAGCCTAGAAACAAAGGTTCCTATAGTTTTACAGACCCGGGGACTAAGGAGAGTTTGAGGGACAAAGGCTAGTAGTGGAAAATACTGGCGACTGAGTCAGGGTGGGGAAAAGTATCTTCAAAGTCTTCTCCTCCCCTGATCAGGATGTCCTGGCAGAGATGCCTGAAGAAGAACTGGGATGAAGACCCTTGCTATAGAGACCTAGAAATGAAGGTCGTCGGGCCAGGAAGGCAAATAAGCATAAGAGCGTGGCCAACCTGAGGGGACTGAGTCCTTGACTGCGACTTCCCTGGATGTGCACCAACTCTGCTATGGCAAGAACTGCTTTTCCTCATGAGACCTGCCAGGTAAAGTCTTTGTGATTGCTTATGGTCAGGCCTGAGAAAGTACACATGGGCTTTTTTGGCCAGGAAGCAGACTCTTCAGTTATGGTGGTTATCTTGAGTTATAGTGAGCTCTTAGTTATGGACAAGTATTACTGATTAAAAAGTCCCATCTGGGGCGCCTGGGTGGCTCAGTCGGTTAAGCGTCCGACTTCAGCTCAGGTCACGATCTCGCGGTCCGTGAGTTCGAGCCCCGCGTCGGGCTCTGGGCTGACGGCTCAGAGCCTGGAGCCTGCTTCCGATTCTGTGTCTCCCTCTCTCTCTGCCCCTCCCCCGTTCATGCTCTGTCTCTCTCTGTCTCAAAAATAAATAAACATTAAAAAAATTTTTTTTAAAAAGTCCCATTTGGGGGAGACTTGTTCTGACCTTCTTTGATATCATGGCACTGACCCACTAGAGGAGACTTGATACGTCTTCTGCAGCAAAGAAGATCTCAACATAACCAAGGTCACATTTCTTCCAGTCCAGTCCAAAACGATGTGGATAAACAGTAAAGGTAAATTGATTTAGACAGAATATTTAATATTTATTGTACAACCACGTATTTGGAGAGCAATTTAAGCTTTCTGAGTATTTCTTAAGCTCTACCTTATGACACTAGAAGATTTTCTAGAGACAGTTAGTTCCAGACTTCTTACTGTCAATTCAAACGCCGGAGCAAGAAAATTTACTCTAATTAGCAGGCACACATCTTTATTAAGGAATCCAGAGATGTTTTCTGAGAACAGAAGCTCTAGGTAATTTAATTTAGTGATTCATGGATTACCCTTGAGAACAGCAGAGGTGTAACTAGGAAAGAACTCTTACCCTTTTAAAGGAGGTCAAGTCACAAGGAACACTATTCACTGTTTGAACATTGTATACATTTTTCCCTCCATACTTGCCAGTCTACCGAGGATTTTCTCTCCTGTTCTTTTGTTTTTGTACTTGTGCCTGGTCAGAGTCAAAAGATCCTTTGCTGTCTCCATTTGTGGCCTGAGGCCACGTCTAAATCTGCTCTTGCTTTATATTAATTTGGCACCCTGCCTGTGTTTTTATGTTGTTATTTATTTTAGTTTTAAGTTTATTTTATTTATTTATTTATTTATTTATTTCGAGAGAGAGAAAGAGAGAGAGAGAGAGAGGAATAGAAGCAGAGAGAGAAGGGAGAGAGAATCCCAAGCAGGCTCCACACCGTCAGTGCAGAGCCCGATGCAGGGCTCAAACTCACGAATCATGAGATCATGACCTGAGCCGAGATCAAGAGTTGGATGCTTAACCGACCGAGCTACCCAAGTGCCCCTGTGATTTATTTTAATTTATTTTCACTTTGGCATCTCGCCTGTTTTTAGTTTTTCTCCTCCCCTCAGTACCCAGAGGGCAAATCGATACCTGAAACTAATGTCACGTTGTATGTCAACGATACTCAAAAAATAAAAAATAAAAGAGCATGAAGAATAGGTAAGCAAAATGGGACTGTTAGTTGGTCTATAACTTACATGACTTGGAGAGATGCCTTTGCTCTTTTGTTTGGACCTTAAATTAGTCTCGAGCCTTTGGTTTATTGCATCCTCCATTATCAAGGGGAACTGAAAACTGATGGTGACGTTGCAGAGTCTGCTCTTCCTTTTTCCTGTATTGCTGTTGACTTCACTGAACCCTTCGGGAATTTGTACTATTTCCAGGTTGTTTCTGAGTTTTCATTTTATCAGTAACTCTTCTTCCATTTGACAAGTCCCACTGAGGAAAAAAAAAACTCATCTTATTCAAGTTTCTGTATATTCAATACTACTCCCCTGAGAATGTGCTTCAGTCAATGATTTGGGGTGAGAAAAAGGGCCCATAAGTTAGAGAGCCCCACCAAGTCATTGATACTGAAGACAGGGGACCTGCCCCTGACATTCCAAAACTCTTGTGTCGCCCTTATTTGTTTTGGTAATTCTACTGGTCGTTAACCAAGGAAATCATGAAATATTTTTCCAACATCTCCTTCACCTTAACCTTGACTCATGAATACTAATTAACAATCTTCTCAGGTTCTTAAAACTTTAAGAACTCTGTTTTTGCAAGAACATCCCACACTACAAAATATTCATGGATCCATGCTGTTTATTATTTCCTTCCTTAAACTCTAACTCACACCTGTGAAATTGAACTGTTGCTTATCTTTCTAGAATGAGATGACTTATGTTTTTTACTTCATGGGCACAACTTCCGATGGAAATTTATCATGAAGTAAATGATAAGAATAGCAACAGACGTGAATGTTTGTTCATACATGGAAGATATATAAGCTCTCTCCCCGGTATCTCACCGCTGCGTCAGTGCATCAGCAAATTAATGAGAGGAGAGAGGAGGCCCCTGCTCTTGGGCACCCGCAGGAACTTACTCCAGCTCCAGACACACCGTAAACACTTTTGTCTAACGGAAGATAAGCTGTGAAATCGGATTTCTGAACCACAAGACAAGAAATCACAGAATTTTCTGGCTGAAAGGGAATAACAGACTTCTTAATTGAAGAGTGGTCAGGAAAGAAAGCACACGGAGAGCAGTGCCCTGTGGCAGCTTGTGTAAAAACTGCATTCCATGCCAGGCCTGAAATGTTCCAAAGCTCAGTTCGCTATCAGCATCCCAGGTGGTGCAATTAATAAAGAGCTAGCGTGGGGCCACTGGCACAAACAAGGCAGCTCCTTAGAACCTGAACTTCCTATTTGTTCCATTCCTTGGGTAGATAACGCCTGTTAATTACTCTGGAGAAATTATTTTGGTGAGGAGAGAGGGAAGATGGTGGCGTAGGAGGACGCTGGGCTCACCGCACGTCCTGCTCATCACTTAGATTCCACCTACACCTGCCTAAATAACCCAGAAAACCGCCAGAGGATTAGCAGAACGGAGTTGCCGGAGCCAAACGCAGACGAGAGGCCCACGGAAGAGGGTAGGAAGGGCGGCGAGGCGGTGCGCGCTCCACGGACTGGCGGGAGGGAGCCGGGGCGGAGGGGCGGCTCGCCGGCCAAGCAGAGCCCCCGAGTCTGGCTTGCAAAAGCGGAGGGGCCTGACGGACTGTGTTTCCACATCAAGCGCGACTTAGCGTCTGGGAGGTCATAAGTTAACAGCTCTGCTCGGAAAGCGGGAAGGCTGGAGGACAAAGGGAGGGAGAGCTGCTGAGCCCCCAGACGACAGAGCTCAGTTTGGTGGGGAACAAAGGCGCTCGCCAGCGCCATCTCCCCCGCCCATCCCCCAGCCGAAATCCCAAAGGGAACCGGTTCCTGCCAGGGAACTTGCTCGCTCCGCGCAAACACCCAACTCTGCGCTTCTGCGGAGCCAAACCTCCGGCAGCGGATCTGACTCCCTCCCGCTGCCACAGGGCCCCTCCTGAAGTGGATCACCTAAGGAGAAGCGAGCTAAGCCTGCCCCTCCTGCCCCCGTGCACCTTGCCTACCCACCCCAGCTAATACGCCAGATCCCCAGCATCACAAGCCTGGCAGGGTGCAAGTAGCCCAGACGAGCCACACCACCCCACAGTGAATCCCGCCCCTAGGAGAGGGGAAGAGAAGACACACACCAGTCTGACTGTGGCCCCAACGTGGGCTGGGGGCAGACATCAGGTCTGACTGCGGCCCTGCCCACCAACGCAAGTTATTCAAGACAGCACAGGGGAAGTGCCCCGAAGTTCTGCACGCCTCCAGGGACTATCCAAAATGACCAAGCGGAAGAATTCCCCTCAGAAGAATCTCCAGGAAATAACAACAGCTAATGAACGGATCAAAAAGGATTTAAATAATATAACAGAAAGTGAATTTAGAATAATAGTCATAAAATTAATCGCTGGGCTTGAAAACAGTATAGAGGACAGCAGAGAATCTCTTGCTACAGAGATCAAGGGACTAAGGAACAGTCACGAAGAGCTGAAAAACGCTTTAAACGAAATGCATAACAAAATGGAAACCACCACAGCTCGGCTTGAAGAGGCAGAGGAGAGAATAGGTGAACTAGAAGATAAAGTTATGGAAAAAGAGGAAGCTGAGAAAAAGAGAGATAAAAAAATCCAGGAGTATGAGGGGAAAATTAGAGAACTAAGTGATACACTAAAAAGAAATAATATACGCATAATTGGTATCCCAGAGGAGGAAGAGAGAGGGAAAGGTGCTGAAGGGGTACTTGAAGAAATCATAGCTGAGAACTTCCCTGAACTGGGGAAGGAAAAAGGCATTGAAATCCAAGAGGCACAGAGAACTCCCTTCAGACGTAACTTGACTCGATCTTCTGCACGACATATCATAGTGAAACTGGCAAAATACAAGGATAAAGAGAAAATTCTGAAAGCAGCAAGGGGTAAACGTGCCCTCACATATAAAGGGAGACCTATAAGACTCGTGACTGATCTCTCTTTTGAAACTTGGCAGGCCAGAAAGAATTGGCACGAGATTTTCAGGGTGCTAGACAGAAAAAATATGCAGCCAAGAATCCTTTATCCAGCAAGTCTGTCATTTAGAATAGAAGGAGAGATAAAGGTCTTCCCAAACAAACAAAAACTGAAGGAATTTGTCACCACTAAACCAGCCCTACAAGAGATCCTAAGGGGGACCCTGTGAGACAAAGTCCCAGAGACATCACTATAAGCATAAAACATACAGACATCACAATGACTCTAAACCCGTATCTTTCTATAGTAACACTGAATGTAAATGGATTAAATGCGCCAACCAAAAGACATAGGGTATCAGAATGGATAAAAAAACAAGACCCATCTATTTGCTGTCTACAAGAGACTCATTTTAGACCTGAGGACACCTTTAGATTGAGAGTGAGGGGATGGAGAACTATTTATCATGCGACTGGAAGCCAAAAGGAAGATATATAAACGAATTACCTGTATGTCATATACATGCTTATCTTCTGCAAGATCCAACATGGTAATTGAATAGAGAAACTTAATGGGAAACACCAGGGAATGTGAACATATTTGGAGAAGTCCTTAGCATTCTTTTATTTTTGAATGTTTTTATGCTTATATTTTTCTGAATATAAAGAAAATGCTTTTCAATTTTGGAAGCGGGGGGACTTTAGCCCTTACTTTATCTGTGGTGAATTTTATATCTGAAGTTCCCTTTAAGAGTAGGACGACAAAGGTCTAATTTTTCTGAACAAGTCCAGGGTTCCTGGATAAAAACGTCAGAGAAACAGACATAAGAGATTCCTGGTATGCCTCACCAAGTGGGTGCATACAAAGTATTTCTAGAAAAATAACCTCAGAGTGGAAGTGAGAACTTACTTTCTTTTTAGTTTCAGAGGAGGGGAGAAGTAAAACTAAGAATGGAGTATTAGGAAATGGTGTTGATTCTGAGAGTGATGTTCTATTAAGCGAGCAAACAAGTGAAAGAACTCTAAGATTGGATAATTCTGGTACTGTAATGGAGCTCAGAGCATAACACTAGGTTAGAAAAAGATGAAATTAGAGAAATAACTGAGCCTTCTGAGCAATTAGGAGGGTTAAAAAACTCATAATTCTGGGAGATTAAAAATTGGAGCAAGTATTATATTTGGGGAGAGTTAAGGCAGCAAAGGGAGACTGCCATTCAAGAAGAGAGAATAGGAAGATGGGCAGTAGGGACTTCTCAGTACCGCCTAAGTTCGGCCATTTGTTCAGGTGTTTCTAGGATTCTCCCACCTTAAATTTTACCCATTATCATTAATCTTAGGTCATTAATTATTTCTTTCCATGCTCCAGACTCCTAGGAAACTGGGTTCCTGAGCTCTTAGCTTGAGGGGATTGTTACTTTCTGCTTTATTTTGCAGATCTGACAGAAGGACGATCTGGTGGTCCCAGGAGAAACCTCCGAGTACCTCTATGGTTTCTTTTTTTAATTAATTAATTACTTTTTTTTTTTAAATTTTAGAAAGAGTGCAAGTGGGGCGATCACAGGGGTGGAGAAGATAGAATCCTCAGCAGGCTTCACTCCCAGTGTGGGGCCCGATGCGGGCCTCAATCTCATGACCGCGAGATCATGACCTGAGCCCAAATCCAGAGTTGGAAACACCTAACTGACTGAGCCACTCAAGCACCCCTCTATGGTTTTCATTCCACCCTTCAGTCGTTGTTTCATTGTAGTCTATTGTATAAATTCTTACTTGAAATGGAGACATCTCTTCATGACTTCCAATACAGCCTGTTGAACAAATGTCCCTCAAAATATTTTTCTCTTTCCGTCTTAGTATGTCAATTTCTACTGTAACTTCCTCCTTTGTTTATGAAATAGAATTCAAAATATAATTTACAGATTTAATTTTCCTTCTTGACCTTACAACAGCTCTTAAAATACTAAAATATGCCTTTCATTTATTAAAAAAATTTTTTTTTAACATTTATTTATTTTTGAGAGACAGAGAGAGACAGAGAATGTGCAGGGGAGGAACAGAGAGAGAGGGACACACAGAACCGAAGCAGGCTCCAGGCTGTGAGCTGTCAGCACAGAGCCCAATGCGGAGCTCGAACCCACCAACCGTGAGATCATGACCTGAGCCGAAGTCAGTTGCTTAACCGACTGAGCCCCCCAGGGACCTAAAATATGCCTTTTAAAAATTCATTGACTGTCACTTTCAATTACTTTGCCTGGTTCTAGCTATGTCCCCAGTTTGGATTCTTTTCTAAAAAAAAATTATTGAGAAATAATTGACAAGTATAATTGTATATATTTAAAGAATACAATGTGATGTTTTGATATACATACACATTGTAGAATGATTACCAAGATCAAGGTAATTAACACATCCATCACCACACATAATGAACCCTTTTTAGTGTGGGTGGTAAGAATGCTTAAGATCTATTTTTAGCAACTTTCAAGTATATAATGCTGGATTATTAACTATAGTCACCAACCGTACATTAGACTTCAGAACTTATAACTGAAAATTTGTACCCTTTGAACTGTATCACCCAAGTTGCCTTCCCTTCAGCCCCTGACAACTACCATTCTATTCTCTGTTTCTATAAAATTGTTTTTTTTTTTAATCCACATATAAGTAAGTGATAATAAGTGATACCAGACAGTATTTATCTTTCTCTATCTGGTCTATTTCACTTCTTTCACTAATGCATTCCAGATTTATCCATCTGTTGCAAATGGTAGGATTTCCTTCTTTTCCATGGCTGAATGAGATTTAATTGTATATATGCCACATTTTTCTTTGTCCATTTATCCAATGAAGGACATATCTCGGCAATTACAAATAATGCTGCAATAAACATAAATGTGCAGATATCTCCTTGAGACACTCATTTCAATTCTTACAAATATGTACTTAGGAGTGGGATTGCTGGATCATACTGTAGTTTAATACTTAATTTTTTGCCATACTATTTTCCATAAAAGCTATGCCAATTTGCATCCCCACCAACAGAGTACAAGGATTCCCTTTTCTCCATATCCTTGCCAATGCTTGTTATTGTTTGTCTTTTTAATAATAGCCAACCTAACAGATATGAGATGATATCGTAGTTTTGATTTGCATTTACCTGATAATTAGTGATGATGAACACCTTTCAGATACCTAATGGCCATTTGTATGTGTTTTTTGAAAAAAAATGTGTGTTCAGATCCTTTGCCCATTTTTAAATTTGCTTTTTTGATATTGAGTTGTATGAGTTCTTTATATATTTTGAATACTATTCCCTTATCAGATATATGTTTTGCAAATATTTTCTCTCATTCTGTAGGTTTCCTTTTCCCTTTCAATTCTTTGCTGTTCAAAGCTCTTTAGTTTGATGTAGTCCCACTTGTTTATTTTGGCTTTTGTTACCTGTGATTTTGGTGTCTTATGAAAAAAAAAACCCAATTATTGTGAAGGCCAATGCCAAGGATCTTTTTCCTTATACTTTTTTTTAGGGGCTATATGGTTTCAGGTCTTACATTTAAGTTTTTGACCTGTTTCAAGCTAATTTTGTGAGTGTGTAACGTAAGGGGCCGGTTTCACGCTTGTGCGTGTGGATATTCAGTTTTCCTAAGGCCATTTATTGAAGAGACTATCCTTACCCCATTGTGTATATTAGTTAACATATATACATGGGTTTATGTCTGGGCTCTCTATTCTGTGCCACTGGTCTATGTTCCTGTTTTTATGCCAGTACCATACTGTTTCTAGCTGTGGTTTTGTACTATAGCTAGAAATCAGGAAGTGTGATGTCTCTACATTTTTTCTCCTTTCTCAGGATTGCTTTAGCTGTTTGTTTTTTGCTTGTTTGTTTTTTCATTTTTTTGTTTTTTGTTTTTTTGTTTTTTGGTAGCTTTATACAAATTTTGGAATAGTTTATTCTGTTCCTTTGAAAAATGCCATTGGAGTGTTGATAGAGAGTGGATTGAATCTGTAGATCATTTGGGGTAGTATAGGCTACAGACCATTTTGGGGTCACTACCAATATTAATTTTTCTGATCCAAGAGCACAGTATATCTTTCCATTTATTTGTATTTTTTTTTTTTCCACTTTCTATCATCAAAGTCTTACAGTTTTCAGGGTAGGTCTTTCACCACTTTGGTTAAATTTCTTCCTAAATCTTATTGGTTTTGATGTTATTGTATATAAGATTTCTGTCTTAATTTGTTTCAGATAGTTGGTTGTTATAGAAATGCAACTAATTTTTGTATGTTGATTGTATCCTGCAACTTTATTAACTTCATTTTTTAGTTCTAACATTTTTTTGGTGAAGTCTTCAGGGTTTTCTATATAGAGGATTATGTCATCTGTAAAGTGATATGATTTTACTTCTTCCTTTCTGGTTTGGTTACCTTTTATTTCATTTATTATTATTATTATTATTATTACTATTATTATTACTATTTTGCCTGGTTACTTTAGCTAGGAGTTTTAGTACTATGTTAAGTAGAAATGGTAGGAGTGGGCATTCTTGTATGGTTTCTGATCTTACAGATCTTACAGGAAAGGCCTTTAACCTCTCACTGTTAAATATGATATTAGCTTTGGGCCAGTTATACATGGCCTTTATTATGTGGAGGAACATTTCTTCTATATTTAATTTCTTGAGAATTTTTATCAAGATACCATGTTGAATTTTGTCAAATGGTTTTTCTATATTGATTGAAATAATGATATGATTTTTTTCCTTTGTTCTGTAAATGTATTAGTTACATTTCTTTAAAAAAATTTTTTTTTAACGTTTATTCATTTTTGAGAGACAGGGAGAGACAGAGTATGAGCGGGGAAGGGGCAGAGAGAGAGGGAGGCACAGAATCTGAAGCAGGCTCCAGGCTCTGAGCTGTCAGCACAGAGCCTGACGCGGGGCTTGAACTCACGAACTGTGAGATCATGACCTGAGCCGAAGTCGGACGCTCAACTGAGCCACACAGTTGCCCCTGTATTAGTTACATTTCTTGATTTGCATGTGTTCAAACATTCTTGCACCCCAGGGATGAATCCCACTTGATCATAGTGTATGACCCTTTTAATGTGCTCTTAAATTTGGTTTGATAGTATTTTGATGATATTTGTATCTATGTTGATCAGGGATATTAGCCCATAATTTTGTTTTCTTTCAGTGTTCTTATCTAGTTTTGGTTTCAGGGTAATGCTGTCCTAATAACATGAATTTGGAAGTGTCCTTTTGTCTTTAATTTTTTGGAAGAGTTTGAGAAGGGTTAGTATTAATTCTTCCAAGATTTGGTGAATTTCACCTGTGAAGCCATCTGGTTCTACGCTTTTATTTGTTGGGAGATTTTAATTTTTAAGTTTTTCAAAAAGTCTTATTTATTTAAGCAATCTCTACCCAATGTGGGGCTTCAACTCATGACCTCAAGATCAAGAGTCACATGCTCTTTTGACTGAGCCAGCCAGGAGCCCCATGAGATTTTTTTAAAGAATTTTTTTTAACATTTATTTATTTTTGAGACAGAGAGAGAGAGAGAGAGAGCACAAGTTGGGGAGAGGCAGAGAGACGAGTGAGACACAGAATTGAAAGCAGGCTCTAGGCTCTGAGCTGTCAGCACAGAACCTGATGTGGGGTTTGAGCCCATGGACCAGGAGATCATGACCTGAGCCGAAGTCAGACACTTAAGCAACTGAGCCACCCAGGCGCGCCCCCATGAGATTTTAAATTAATGATATAATCTCCTTGCTTATTATTGGTCTGTTAAGATTTTCTATCATTTCATGATTGATTCCATTTCATTTCATGATTCTTTTTTTTTTCAACTTTTTTTTTTTTTTTTTTTTTTTTTTTGGACAGAGAGAGACAGAGCATGAACGGGGGAGGGGCAGAGAGAGAGGGAGACACAGAATTGGAAACAGGCTCCAGGCTCCGAGCCATCAGCCCAGAGCCTGACGTGGGGCTGGAACTCACGGACCACGAGATCGTGACCTGGCTGAAGTCGGACGCTTAACCGACTGCGCCACCCAGGCGCCCCATCATTTCATGATTCTTATAAGTTGTGTGTTTTAGGAACTTATCAATTTCTTCTAAGTTACCTAATTTTTGATGTATAATTATTCTGGATAGTCTCGTATGATCTTTTGTATTTCTGTGGTATCAGTTATAATGCTTCTTCTTTCAATCATAATTAATTTTAGTCATCTGTCTTTTTTTTTTTTTTTTGGTAATGTCAACTTTATCTTTTCAGAAAAACAACTCTTAGGTTCATTTTTCTATTGTTTTTCTAGTTCCTATTTAGTTTATTTCTGCTATAATCTTTATTATTTCCTTATTTCTGCTAACTTTGGATTAGTCTCTTTCTAGTTCCTTAGGTATAAAGTTAGGTTGTTATTTAAGATTTTGTTTTTGGGGCACCTGAGTGGCTCAGTTGGTTAAGCGTCCAACTCTTAGCTTCAGCTTGGGTCATGATCTCATGGTTCATGAGTTCAAGCCCCACATCAGGCTCTGGGCTGACAGTGTGGAGTCTGCTTGGGATTCTCTCTTTCTCCCACTCTGTCTCTCTCTTGAAATAAATACATACACATTTAAAAAAAAGATCTTTCCTTTTCCCCTTAATGTAAGCATTTTTCATTATAAACTTTCCTCTTGAAACTACTTTTGCTGCATTCCATAAGTTTTGGTATACTGTGTTTCCATTTTTCTTTGTCTACAGATATTTTTTTGATTTCCCTTTTGATTTCTTCTTTGACCCATTGGTTGTTCCAAAGTGTGTTGATTAGTTTCCACGTATCTATACATCTTGTTTTCCTCCTGTCACTGATTTCTACCTTCACACCACTGTGGTTGAAAGAGATACTTGATATTATTTCAATCTTCTCAAATTTGTTACAGCTTGTTGTGGGACCTGGCATACGGTCTGTCCTGGAGAATGTGCCACGCGCACTTAATAAGAATGTGTAGTCCGATGCTGTTGAATGAAATGTTCTAGACATGTCTTTAAGTCCATTTCATCTACAGTGTAATTGTGATGTGATTTACAATAAGAAATATATGGTTGGTCTTTTTCTCCTGGAACTCTTGAATTTTCCTGAGTGATGAAAATGATATAGGTGTCTTTTGGTGTATTTAGAAGGTGATTTTTGGAAAGCACCTGAGGATGGACATTGCTTGCAAGGAAAACCAACCGTGTGATTAGAAGGCTGAAACTTTCAGTCTCCCCCCGGCCCCCCATCCTTGAAGGAGGGGAGAGGGTCTGGAATTTGAACTAATCACTAATAACCAATGATTTCATCAACTGTGTCTGCATAATGGCATTTCCATAAAAACACGAAAGGATTAGGCTCAGAGAGCTTCTGGGTTGGTGAAAACATGGAGATTTGGAGAGAGTGGTGTGCTTGGAGAAGAGCATGGAAGTTCTGTGTCCTTTCCCCATCCCTTGCCCTATGCACACATCTCTTCTGTCTGGCTTTTCTTGAGCTCTATCTTATTATAATAAACTGGTAGTCTCGTAAGCAAAATGTTTCGCTGAGTTCTGTGAGTCACTCTGGCAAATTAATCAAGCCCAAGGAGGGGCTCATGGGAACCTCAGATCTATAGCCAATCAGTCAGAAGCAAGGTGACAACTTGGACTACCACTTGCATTTGAAGTTTGGGGCTGGGGCGGGGAAGGGCAATGAGATCTGATGCTGGGTTCACTTAGACAGTATCGGACTTTAGTTTTAGGACCCTCAAATGCTGTTGGAGAATTGCTTTTTGGTGTGGGACTCACCTCCCCATTTTGGAATTTCATGCAGAACTGAAACTGGTGATCAGAAGGGAAATCAGAATCTAAGTAGTTTAAGTTAATTATTTCCTTAGTGGGTTTTTGTCTGGATGATCTATTCAATGTTGAAAGTAAGGTATTCAGTTCTCTACAATTATTACATTGCTGTCTCTTTTTGCCTTCATTTTTTTAAAAGTTTTTATTTATTTCCTTTGAAAGAGTGGGAGGAGAGAGAGAGAGAGAGCACAAGCAGAGGAGGGGCAGAGAAAGAGGGAGAGAGAGAACCCCAAGCAGGGTTCATGCTGTCAGCACAGACCCTGGTGTGGGGCTCAATCTCACAAACTGTGAAATCATGACCTGAGCCCAAATCAAGAGTTGGATGCTTAACCAACTGAGCCACCCAGGTGCCCCTATTTTTGCCTTCAGATACATTTATAATTGTGTAATCTATTTGGGCACTCCGATATTAGATGCATATAATTCACAATTGGTATATCCTTTTGATCAATTGGTCCCTTAATCATATATAATGACTTTCTTTGTCTATTTTTACTGTTTCAAATTAATGGGTATTTTGTTTTAGATCAAAGTATAGCTACCCTGCTCTCTTTGGGTTACCGTTTTCATGGAGTATTTTTTTCCATCCCTTTACTTTCAGGCTATTAGTGTCCTTAAAGCTTAAATTAGTCTCTTGTAGGCGGCATATAGTTGGGCTTTGTTTGTTTGTTTGTTTAATGGTTATTTATTTTGAGAGAGAGAGAGAGAGAGAGAGAGAGCAGGGGAGGGATAAAGAGAGAGGGGGACAGAGGATCCAAAGCAGGCTCTGTGCTGACAGCAGAGAGCCTGATGTGGGGGCCTGAACCCACGAACCATGAGATCATGACCTGAGCTGAAGTCAGATGCTTAATTGACTGAGCCACCCAGGCGCCCCTCTCTTTGCCATTTTTATTTTCACAAGGCATGTCTAGTGGTGATAAATTCCCTCAGGTTTTGCTTGTCCAGGAAAGTCTGTATCTCTTCTTCATCTGAAGGACAACTTTGCCAGGTCAAGTACGCTGGGCTGACAGGGTTCGTTCATTCGTTTGTTTGTTTTTCCTAGCATTTGAGTATATATTATCCCAATCTTTCCTGGTTTTGCAAGATTTCTGCTAACAAATCTTCTAATAACATTATTGGGAATTCCCTAGTATGTGATGAGTCTTTGTTTTCCCTTGCTGCTCTCAAAATTCCCTTTCTTTGATTGTTGAGAGCTTTATTATGATGTGTCACAGCAGAGATCTCTGGGTTGAATTTTTGGTTGCACTTTTGGTACCTGAATGTCCATGTGAATCCCTGGACTTGGGTAGTTTAAACTCATTATTTCTTTAAATAAATTTTCTATTTCTCCTTATCTTTTCCTCCTGGGACTCCCATAATGTGAATATGATTTCTTTAGAAAAGAAACATAGAAACATAGGTTTCATTTTTCATTTTTCATTCTTTTTTTATTAAAAATTTTTAATGTTTATTTATTAAAAAATTTTTTTAATTTTAATTTTTTTTTGAGAGAGAGAGAGAGAGAGAGATTGAGAGAAAGCAGGGGAGCAACAGAGAGAGAAGGAGACACAGGATCCAAATCAGGCTCCAGGCTTTGAGCTGTCAGCACAGAGCCCACGTGGGGCTCGAACTCACGAACCGTGAATTCATGACCTGAGCCAGAGTCAGACGCTCAACTGACTGAACCACCCAGGCTCCCCTAATGTTTATTTATTTTTGAGAGAAACAGAGAGAGAGAGCAAGTGAGGGAGGGGCAGAGAGAGACACACACAGAATCCGAAGCAGGCTCCAGCCTCTGAACTGTCAGCACAGAGCCCCTGTTGCAGGGCTCAGACTCATGAACCACGAGATCATGACCTGAGCTGAAGTTGGCTACTTAACCGACTGAGCCACCCAGGCACCCCTGTTCTTTTTCATTCTAATTTCTTCTCCTCTGGATAATATTAAGAGACCTGTCTTCAGGTTCTCAGAGTTTTCCTTTTGCCTGATTGAGCCTGCTGCTGAAGCTCTCTGTTTCATTTCTGATTTTATTCATTTTGTGGAGCTTCAGCTCCAGAATTCCTGTTATTTGATTTGATTTGATTTTTTTTTAATTTTTAATGATTTTTATTTTTTTGTTTACTTCTAGTTTGTGCAGCACAGTCTGGGCATGCTGGTCAAAGTCCAACTCTTTCCCCAGGGCAGTAACAGGACAGCAGCTGCACATCCCTTGTGGTGGTGGCCTATTAGAGACATGTCAGAGCCCAGGGGAGTCCCTGGGTCCCTGGGGACGGGTGGCAGAGAAGTGACAGCTGGCCCTGGCAATGACTGGTCAGAGCTGAGAACTGGAATCCCAGGGTGGAATCAGGACAGCGGCAGCTCACCATTATAGTGGCACTGGAGGCATGACTTGGTACCCAGTGGGTGGAGCCACAGTCGTTCTGCTCTGTATATAGCAAGGGGCTGTGGCATCCTGGTCCTGGAGAATGGGGCACAGCAGTGACTGGGGCCCCTGAGGACAGGTGTCATCACAGTGGACATCTCATCTTGGGAAGGAGATGTAACAGCAGGGACTCTGGGCTGTTCCATCATCTGGGATCCCCGTTGGTGAAGGCTGTGGGGTTCCTCCGTAACAAAGGCTGCACATCTCCATGGTGGGGAAGCCTGCTGGGTTTCTCCCATTCTCTTTTTCCCTGGGGAGGGGGTGGTGATGAAATTCCTCCGATGGGATCTTTTTTGGCACCAAGATTCTCTGGCCTGGGGGATGGAGTGATGCCTTCTTATCTGAATTGGGAACATGTTAATTTGGGCAACCTGAAATTTTCTCGAATGTTAGAAAAAAAAAAAAATCTCCGAGACTTTAGTATAATCCAAAGAAATAACATCATCACCTAAGGTAGCTCCATTTTAGTTTTTCAAGGTCAAGTGCTAGACAGAAAAATTTGTTTAAGGATAGGTATTTCATTAATCAGTTTGAGTCTCCACAAATGAAAAATAACAATAATAAATACAGGAAGCAAGAAAATGAAATGAGGAACTGAGACAGATCAGTGTATCTTTTTGCCGAAGAATAAAGAGAGAGTTTTTATTGTAAGACCTTTAAGACATCTCAAAGCATTGACAATTTTCCTTCCTTGTTAGTTTATCCCTTATGTTTCTTTGTAGTTACTAGTTAACTGAAAACCTCAGAAACTCTCAAAGAGCCCACGAGTTTTTTTTTTTAATTTTTTTTAATGTTTATTTATTTTTGAGACAGAGAGAGAGCATGAACGGGGGAGGGGCAGAGAGAGAGAGGGAGACACAGAATGGGAAGCAGGCTCCAGGCTCTGAGCCATCAGCCCAGAGCCCGACGTGGGGCTTGAACTCGAGGACCGTGAGATCGTGACCTGAGTTGAAGTCGGACGCTTAACTGACTGAGCCACCCAGGTACCCCATAGAGCCCATGAGTTTTCACAAGGAATAATAAAATACAGAGAAGTAGACAGCCTGTAAGCGAACACATTTTTATTGAATATTTACTATTTTTCTGGTGCTGGGGAAACAGTGGGGCACCTAAGAGTCCCTGATTTAAACCATAACTCTGGGGTGCCTGACTAGCTCAGTCTCTAGAGTGTACAATTCTTGATCTTGAGGTCATGAATTCAAGCCCCATGTTGGGCAGAGAGCTTACTTAAAAACAAAAAACAAAAAACAAAAAACAAAAAACTGTAACTCTTACCTGTTAATGAAATGGACATTGAAAACATACATAAGCCTATAAATTAATTAATTAAACAAATATAAGCAAGCTCTGAGATAGCAAAGGTTTCCTTCTTAAGGTTGATCACAGAGAAGACAATATATTTAGGGTTGAAGAGAGTTATTATTAAACGGTTAGAGTCATGCTGGCAGATTTGAATCTTAAAACACATGAGATAGAATAAATGCGGGAGAACAGGGTAAGGTGATCTGTGAGAGGGTTGTGTTGTGGTGGTTTATAAAAATATGAAACTTTCTAGACTAACATATACTGAAGTGTAACAGAAATAAACCTCTTCTTCTTTTCCCATGATTCATCGAAGTTCTGCATAATGGAAATTTGACTTTTTCTTTTCTTTTAAAGTAGGCTCTAAGCCCAACATGGGCTCAAACTTGTGACCTTGAGATCAAGAGTTCCATGCTTCACCAACTGAGCCAGCCAGACACCCTTGACAAGGGTATTTTTATGACTCGCTTGTGAAGTGCAATCCTATTGAAAGACGCTGCTTTGTCGTGCGTAATCAGACTTCTTGTTCTAATGTGTAATTTTCATTTAGTTTGATCTCCATACTGAGTTCCAAATAAGTAGGTCCTGCTGTTTCACTTAGAGATCTTAAATAAGAATTGAAAACTTAACAAGTTGAAATAAGGCCCTAGATTTTACCAAAAAACTGCCTCTTCTAGAGCTCCCCTCTTAAGTAGATGGATTCAACATAAACCCAGGTGCTCAAAATTATAAATCTAAGAATCAGTTTTCAATAACTTTCCTCTTTTTACCCTCTGTTTTGTGCTGGTCTCAGCCTATCAATAGTGCTGCTCTCAGCTAGACATGCCTGGGGAGTTGACAAAGACCCATGGCAAGTCCCCACAGACATCTATCTCCCCTTTTGGAATCAATGTTGTCCGGACCAGCCTTTGTGGTTCTTCTTATGATTACAAGATGCCCCCAGCAATAACCATCAGGACACTTAAAAAAAAAAAAAAAAAGCGTTTATTAGTTCAAGTCCTGGCATGCCTGGGGCCACACATTGAGGTCAGAGGAAGAGACAAAGAGAGGCTGTATAAGCCTAGGGTTCTGCTTTTATTGGGGGTGAGGGTGGGGAGGTTTTAGGGTTTTGTGAGTTAATCTCTTTACTGATGAATTTAAAACTGAAGAGTGGTGTTTGAAGTGTAGAAGGGGAAAAACAAGCAGCCAAATGGTCAGTGATCTAAGTCAATCAAAGTTCTCCAAAGCAAAGGAAACGTGGTGGTGGTTGGTGGGGGGGGGGGGGGGCTTGCAATATTGGAGGAGGTCATCAAGATGTGACCACTGACTGCCCTGGGAACTGGACCCAGGCAATTGGAAATCCTCAGTCCCTCTCCTGTCCTCGGGGCGTATGTTCTGCCTCTTAGTCTGCATTTGGGGTCATTTTAAGGATGTAGTTCGGAGTGAGTAATGTGTTTTTGAGACCATCTGGACTGAATCCGTGATTGAACCCCGCTAAGGACTCTATACAAACTTTCAAAATCTGGGGGGCAGATGTGGTGATTTACTAGTAGCCAGCCTAGACAAGCCTCATTTGTAAGTTCTCTGGCTTCTTGAAACCGCCCCCTACCAGTCTGGAGTGGTCTGCTTCTTTCTTCAGTCTCTCCTTGCCCTCTGTGTATGAGGGTCAATCTCAGATTTCATCCAGGGAACTCCTGAGATTGTGGCCAAAAGAAGGCCTGCCTCTTTAGTTAGGTGGTTGGCAAGGTGTTTGAGATAGCCATCTTGGAGGTGGATGGTTTTCAGTGAAAAGCTTAAGTCGGCCATTTGCATTACCATAAAAATAAAACCCAAACTGTCAGGTGCTTACACTACACCCTCTCGTCTATTATCAAATCCTATTTCTTAGAACTTTAAGATGATTATTAGTGACACCCCTCTACTCTCTGGGTTTTAGGGAAATTATGAAGTAGACAAAGGAATCAGGAAGGGATCCGAATACCAGCTTTATCTCTGGTAAAGCTGTACCGGAAAATGTGGATCGAATTTGCAGCTAAAAAGTGTTTCCTATTACTGTCTCAGCATCAGGTCTGAAATGGAAATCTGTTTTGGGGAGAGGGGTGTAGGCTGGATGCAGAAAAAGTCCTCTTTTTCACCTTCCTGTAGAGAGCCCAGAGAGAAAAGGGACACTTGAATCCTGGTTTTTAATTAATTCTTCACAACGGAAATAATGAAAGCATCAAACCCCATCTCAAGAGTCTGGGATACTGTGAGAAATGAAGAGACCCAGAAACGTATTGGAAGTATTGGTGGAAATTCTTCTTTAGGGATTGAGGACAAATACAGAGAAGAGAGAATGGTTTTTACCATGCTGTCTTCCTTGTTTTGTTTTGTTGTTGTTTTTGTTTTCTTAAATAATGTTTTAAAATGTTTATTTATTTTTGAGAAAGAGACAGAGCATGAGTGGTGGAGGGGCAGAGAGAGAGGGAGACGCAGAATCTAAAGCAGGCTCCAGGCTCTGTGCTGACAGCTCAGAGCTTGATGAGGGGCTCAAACTCATGAACCATGAGATCATGACCTGAGCCGAAGTTGGCAACTTAACTGACTGAGCCACCCAGGCACGTCTGCCTTCCTTGTTTGAATCAACTTTATTGAGGCATAGCTTATATAATAAGATACACCTTAGTTCAGGCTGCTAAAACAAAGGACCAGGGACTGGTGGATTATAAGCAGAACACATTTCCCCGCAATTCTGAAAGCTGGAAGTCTGAGATCAGGGTTCCAATGGTGCAGGCTGACTGCGTCTGAGGACCCAGACAGGGTCCCACAGGATCAGTCAAGAGGGTCCTTGGCTTTGTGTGGAATAGAAATCAAATGTGAACTGAGAGAAAGTGAGAGCAGAGTTTATGGAAGACATGGAGTGTAGACACAGAACATCCAGGACCTTGGAAAAGAAAAAAGTGAGTCGTACCTTAGTTTGAGGTCTGGGGTTTTTATGGAGGCTTGTGTTATGCTGCATGTGTCTTCTCAGGCATCCAGGAACAAAGACGAGTGTTTAGGTGTCCTTCAAAAGTCACTTATGCCCCAGACCCAGGGTGTTGGAGAACTTCGTGGTGACCCACCCAGTAACTTTTTAGATGTTACTTGTGGCAGAAGACTCCAAAGAAATCATTAACTCCTTGATCTTTACAAGGAGGACATACATTGTTTCCTAAGGCTGTGGAAGATCAAAGTGTAGATGCTAGCAAGAATAGAAGCTGGAAAAGGAGCAGCAAAAACCATTTTTCATGGTGTCCCTTTAGCTGTCCTGTCTCGCCAACATGGTCTGGTTCTGGTGAGAGCCCTCTTTCAGACGGCAGACTGCTGTCTTCTCACTGTATCCACTCCTGGGGTCTCTTAGGAGGCCACTAATCCCATTCAAGAGGGCTCCTCTCTTATGGCCTAATCAACTCCCAAAAGTTCTGCCTCCTAATACCATCACATTGGTGTTAAGATTTCAACATATGGATGGGGGGGGGGGGCACCAATTTTAAACGTCCATTTCAATGACTTTTGACAAATTTTTACACCCTTATAAATTCTAACACAGTCATGATAAAACATTTGCATTACACCAAAATTCTCTTAAGCTGCTTCTTAGCCAATTCTACTCTCAACCCCAGCCTCAAGAGACCATGGATCTGTTGTGAATATAAATTAGATTTTTCTTTCCTGGATTGTCATGTAAACAAAATTATACAGTGTATATTCTTTTGTATATGGCTTCTTTCACTTAGCATACTGTTTTTGAGATTCATCCATATTATTGTGCCTATCAGTGTTTCATTCCTTTTTATTTATTTTATTTTTTTTCAATTTTATTTTTTTAACTTACATCCAAATTAGTTAGCATATAGTGCAATAATGATTTCAGGAGTAGATTCCTCAATGCCCCTTACCCATTTAGCCTATCCCCCCTCCCACAACCCCTCCCGTAACCTCAGTTTGTTCTTCATATTTAAGAATCTCTTGTATTTTGTCCCCCTCCCTGTTTTTATATTATTTTTGCTTCTCTTCCCTTATGGTCATCTGTTCTGTGTCTTAAAGTCCTCATATGAGTGAAGTCATATGATTTTTGTCTTTCTTTGACTAATTTTGCTTAGCATAATACCCTCTAGTTCCATCCACATAGTTGCAAATGGCAAGATTTCATCCTTTTTGATTGCCGAGTAATACTCTATTGTATGTATATATACCACATCTTCTTTATCCATTCATCCATCGATGGACACTTGGATTCTTTCCATACTTTGGCTATTGTCGATAATGCTGCTATAAACATCGGGGTGCATGTGCCCCTTCGAAGCAGCACACCTGTATCCCTTGGATAAATGCCTAGTAGTGTAATTGCTGGGTCATAGGGTAGTTCTATTTTTAGTTTTTTGAGGAACCTCCATACTGTTTTCCAGAGTGGCTGCACTAGCTTGCATTCTCAACAGCAAGTTTAATTCCTTTTTATTGATGACTAGTATTCCACCGTACAAAGGTAACACAAATTGTTTATCCATTTTCCTGTTGATGAACATTTTGGTTGTTTCAAGAATTTAGCTGTTATGAATATATTTGCTATGAATATTTATGTGCAAGTCTTTTTGTGAGCACATGTTTTCATTTATCTTGAGTAAATTCTTAGAAGTGAAATTGAAGATGTCTACGTAAATCTTTTGAAACCTGCCAAATTTCTGATGAGAAGTCTGTGGTCTTTCTTTACTTTGTTCCTTTGTACATAATGTATTTTCTTTCTTTCTCTGCTTTTAAGATTTTCTTACTATTGCTTTTTTTTTTTAAGTAATTTGGTTACACTGTACCTTGAATTTGTGTGTGTGTGTGTGTGTGTGTGTGTGCGTGTGTGTGTGTGTGTCCTGCTTGGGGTTCATTAAGCTTTTTGCATCTATGTGTTTATAGTTTTCAGCTACTTTGGAAAATTTTTAATTATATTTTCACTCAAATAGTTTTCTTGATCCCTTTTGTGGGACTCCAAATATATGTATCAAACTACTTGATATTATGCCACAGGTCTCTGACATGTTCATTTTTTCAGTCTTTATTTTCTCTGAAAAAAATTGGATAAGTTCTATTGCTGTGTCTTCAAATTCACTTAACTATTTTTCTTCAGTGTCTAATTTGGTATTAATTCCATCCAATGAAAATTTTATTTCAGATATTTCATTTTTTTAATCTCTAGAATTTCCATGTTTTTAAAAAATGTCTTCCAATTCTCTCAGAATGATCATGTTTTTCTTAGGACACTTTTATCTGATATCTGTTAAATGTTTTCTACTTCATCCTTTCTCCTCTACTTAAGATTTATGTGTAGAAAATAAACACATTATTAGTCTGATAGAGTTTCCTTTGGATAACAACGGTATACCTTCCCTTTAATGAAAATGGGATTCCACGAGGTAGGTTTTTTTTCCCATGAGTCATGAGTCCTCCCTTCCTCTCAGGGCTGACACACCCAATGTTGTCTCTCCTGGTGCTCCATTAGCATAAATTATCCTTCTGTACATTTTTTTCCTTGGAGTTGTGGGTCTCAAACTTACCTTGTCCTTTGGAATCTCAGGAGATTTAAACAATTCTGAGGCCCAATACTCATTACAGGCCAATTAAATCAGAATCTATGGGAGTGGCACCCAAACACTGATATTGTTTTAAAGCTGCTCACTTATTTCCAATATGAAACCCATACTTATTCCCTCAGGACACGTGCAATGTCTCCACACCCTTGAAATATATATAGCCTTTGAAATTTACCTTTGTATTGTTAGAAACATTCTATGCTTCTCTTTTCAACTTTGGTAGGGCATTTCCATATCTATCCATTCACATTTTTAATGTGTATTTCCATTGATTTTAACATCTTTATTTGCCTAAGAATTTTTCTCTTTCATCTATTTAAAAAACATGTTAGCAAATAGTTACTCCAAAGAGATTTTGTTGTTTTGAAATCTCTATCTATAGTTATTTCTTCCTGTTTATTGTATTTTTAAAAAATGTTTGTTTATTGAGGGAGAGAAAGAGAGAGAGAGAACGTGTTAGCAGGGGAGGGCCAGAGAGAAGGAGAAAGAGAATCCCAAGCAGTCTTTGCACTGTTAGTGAAGAGCCTGACAGGGGGCTTAATCTCATGAACCATGAGATCATGACCTGAGCTGAAGTCAAGAGTCATTGTTTAACTGACTCAGCCACCCAGCTGCCCCATGTTTAACCTATTTTTTATTTATTTAAAAATTAGTTTTATTTTATTTATTTTAGAGAGACAGAGAGAGGGCACAAGCAGGAGTGAAGGGCAGAGGGAGAAAGAGAGAGAATCTTAAGCAGGCTCCAGACTCAGCACAGAGCCCGACTCGGGGCTCAATCGCCCAACCCTGGGATTGTGACACGAGCCCAAATCAAGAGGCAGACGCTCAACCAACTGAGCCACCCAGGTGCTCCTATTCTATTTGTTAAACTTAATTTTTTATTTTCTTGATGAGCCTTGCTGAAATTTGGATATCTTTTTAGTCTTTTGGATAAGTAACCTTTTAGTTTTGTTAATTTCTCCATTTTTTATTTTCCATTGTATGGGCTTCTACCTTTATCTTTAGTATTTTTCTTTCCTCTTCCCTCCCTCCCTCCTTATTTCCTTCCTTATTTCCTTTTTCCCCTCTTTCCCTCCTTCCTTCCTTTTTTCCAATTGCTAAAGAGAATGGTTTACTCCTTTGAGTTTCTTGATGAATATATTTAAAGCAAATTATCCAGTGTAAAGCTAATTAGAGTCAACGCCGTCTAATTAGTGGCTGTTTAGTGCCAGACTTTTTCTTTACTTCATCTTAGCCAAAAGGCCGAGAAGTGACATTCCCAGATTGTTTTCTTCATCATTATGTTTTTTTTAAGTTTATATACTTATTTTGAGAGAGAGAGAGAGAGAGAGAATTCCAAGCAAGCTCCACACCATCAGCCTCAAAGCCCGATGTGGGGCCCATACTCACAAACCATGAGGTCATGACCTGAGCCAAAATCGAGAATTGGATGCTTACCCAACTGAGCCACCCAGACACCCCAATCATTACGTTATGAATTTCTCTTAATGAGCACTTTAAGTACTTTAACAATTTTCCTGTACGTGCATTTTGGCTTTCTCTGATAAATTTTGAGATGCAATTTAGGTGTGTTTTTTTTTTCCAAAAAAAAAAAAAAAAAACCCACCAAATTTTAATTGTGGCAAAATACATACATAGAATTTAGTCACCTTAACAATTTTCAAGTGTACCATTCGGTCGTATTTAGTACATTCATATTGTTTTGTTTTGTTTTACACTACCACTATCAATCTTCAGAACTCCTTTTATCATCCAAAATTATAAGTTTATACTCATCAAACCATAACTCCCCATTCCTCCCATTTCTCAACCTTTGGCAACCACTATTCTACTTTTTGTCTCTATAAATTTCACTACTCTAGGTCCCTCACATAAGTTGAATCAGACAGTATTTGTCCTTTTGTGCCTGGTGTATTTCGCTTAGGATAATGGTCTCAAGCTTCATCCGTATTGTAGCATGCGTCAGAATTTTCTTTTTTTAAGGCTCAATAATATTCCATTGTATGCATCTTACAATTTATCCATTCATCCACTGATGAACATTGGGGTTGTTTTTACTTTTTGATTATTATGAACATGGGTTCATATGAATATGGGTATGCAAATGTCTCTTAGAGACCTAGTTTCAATTCTTTTGAGTATATGCTCACAAGGCATAATAGGTGCATAATATGGTAATTCAATTTTTGATTTTTTGAGGAACTGCCATATTTTCCATAGCAGCTGCAACAATCTACATTCCCACCAATAGTGCCCAAAGTTTCCAATTTTTCTGCATCCTTGACAACACTTATTATTTTCCATTTTTTTGGGTGTGTGTGTGTATGTGTGTGTGTCTGGCTTTGTTTTGTTTTGTTTGTAGTAGCTGTCCTAATGGGTGTAAAGTGTCTCATTGTGGTATTCTCCTAATGGTTAGTGATGCTGAGTATCTTTCCATGTGCTTGTTGGCCATTTGTATATCCTTTTTGGGAGAAATGTCTTCAAATCCATTGCCATTAAAAATTTTTTTTCTAATGTTTATTTTTTAGAGAGAGAGAGAGAGAGAGAGAGCGCGAGCAGGGGGAGGGGCAGAGAGAGAGGGAGACACAGAATCTGAATCAGGCTCCAGGCTCTGAGCTGTCAGCACAGAGCCTGACGCAGGGCTTAAACTCACAAACAGCGAGATCACGTCCTGAGCTGAAGCTGGATGCTTGACTGACTGAGCCACCCAGGCACCCCAGCCATTGCCCATTTTTAAATTGGGTTGCTTGTTTTTGTTATTCAGTTGTCGGAGTTATTTATATACGAATATATTAATCCATGTATCAGGTAAGTGATTTGCAAATATTTTCTCTCATTACATAGGTTGTCTTTTCACTGTGTTGATTATGTCCTTTGATGTACAATAGTCTTAAACGTATGTATTTTTACTTCTGTCGTTTGTGCTTTCAGTGTCATATGCCCGAAATTGTTGTCAAATACAAGTCCTACAGCTTTTCCCCTTCTATTCTGAGTTTGATGGTTTTAGCTCTAATGTTTAGGTCTTTCACTCATTTTGAGTAACTTTTGCGTATGGTGCAAGGGTCCAACCTCATTCTTTTTTTAATTTTTAAATTTTTTATCGTTTAGTTATTTTATTTTATTAAAAAAAATTTTTTTTAATGTTTATTTATTTTTGAGACAGAGAGAGACAGAGCATGAACGGGGGAGGGGCAGAGAGAGAGGGAGACACAGAATCGGAAGCAGGTTCCAGGCTCCGAGCCATCAGCCCAGAGCCTGACGCAGGGCTCGAACTCATGGACCGCGAGATCGTGACCTGAGCTGAAGTCGGACGCTCAACCGACTGAGCCACCCAGGCGCCCCTCGTTTAGTTATTTTAGAGAGAGAGAGAGCAGGAGAGGGGCAGAGAGAGAGGGAGACAGAGGCTCCAAAGCAGGCTCCATTCTGAGCCAAAATCAGACACTTAATTGACTGGGCCACCCAGTTGCCCCAACCTCATTCTTTTGCAAGTGGATATCAAGTTTTCCAACATCAGTAGTTGAAAAAAAAATTTTTTTCCATTGAATGCTTTTGGCACCATTGTTGAAAATCATCTGACTATATATACAAGGACTTATTACTGGGTACTTTCAAAAATAGTTTGAAATTCTCTTACAAAGTTACACAGAATCCAGTAACTATATACTCCAAGCTATATGCTCAAATAAGTTGAAAACTTATGTGAAAACAAAAACCTGTCCATAGTAGTTTTGTTCATACTCACCCAGAACTAAAAGCAGCCAAGACAACCCCTCAGTATGCAACTGGATAAATGAACTATGGTACAGCCAGACAATGGAATATTATTTAGAGCTGAAAAGAAATGAGCTATCAAGTTATTAGAGGGCGTGGAGAAAACGTAAAGTCATATTACTAAGTCAAAGAAGCCAATCATAAAAGACAGTGTACCTAAAAGACAATGCACTGACTTTGTATAGTGATTCCAACTATATGACATTCTGCAAAAAGCAAAACTTTGAAGGGAGTAAAGAGATCAGTGGTTGTCATGGTTTCAGAGGGGCGGGAGGGATGAGTAAATGGAGCATTGAAGGGCAGTGAAACTATTATGTCTATTCTTGGTTGATACACATCATTATGCCTTTGTCAAAACATTATAGTGTAACACAAAGCGTGAACCCTAATATCAATTATGGGCATTGATTGATAATAGTACGTCAATGTTGATTCATTGATTTTAATAAATGTACCACACTAGTGCGAAATGTTCATGGTGGGGAAGGCTGTGTGTATGTTTCCAGAGAGAATATGTGGTAACTCTGTATTTTCACTCAATGTAGCTGTGAACCTAAAACTATTTAAAAAATAATGTCTATTGAGTTATAAAAAAGAAAGATTAGAGAAGTAAAAAAAAGAAGAGAATTCTTTGCGTGTGTGAATAAGAATGGCTTAACTGATTAATTGGATTGTTGAGATATGTGATCTCTCTGCTTACTTTTAGTGTGCTTAATGTGCCAGTTCAGAAAAATGTGCTAATATCTCCAGCTATAAATTTTGATTTACCCATTTCCCCCTCTACATCTGTCAGTTGTTCTTTCATATATTTTTAATCTCTCTCCACTATTATGATTAAATCTTCTTTTATCGTTCCTTTTAACAACATGTAATATTCTTCTTCTTCACTTATATTATTTTACATTGAATTCTATTTTATTAGAACTTCAAATTGATACTCAAGCTTTCTTTTAGCTCATATTGCTTGAATCTTTTTTTCTTTTATCTTTTTTTTCTTTGTTTCGTTTTTGATGTCATTTCATTGTTTCAAATTTTTTTCTTTTTCTGCTTGTTTTCTGTCTGTCTCTTGCAGACAACAGCCTTTGATCCAACTAGGTTTCTTTTTTTTGTTTTGTTTTGTTTTTTTTTTTGGTCTCTTTTTTTTAAATAGTAAGTTTAACCCATTCCTATTTATTGTGATTATTTTATACACATCACTGTCATCTTATTTCATATTTTCAGCATACTCTGTTTCCATTTTATTTCTTTTTAACAATTGCTTCCTGCTTTTCATTAGATTAATCAAACTGTTTTCTTATTTTAAAAAGTTACGTTGTATTTTTGTCTTATGGTGGTGGGTACTCTTAATCTCAGATTCATACTTGTGATTATTGTGTTTACTAATTTATATTTATTTATTTATTTATTTATTTATTTATTTATTTATGAGACAGAGAGAGACAGAGCATGAACAGGGGAGGGGCAGAGAGAGAGGGAGACACAGAATCGGAAGCAGGCTCCAGGCTCTGAGCCATCAGCCCAGAGCCCGACGGGGGGCTCGAACTCACAGACCGCAAGATTGTAACCTGAGTTGAAGTCCGACGCTTAACCAACTGAGCCACCCAGGCGCCCCTGTGTTTACTAATTTCCTAGACATTGTATTGGGATAGACTGTATTATACTGTGTAAAACAGTTATACCAAAACAAAACAAACATGTTTCTTTCTCATGCTGCATATCAATTTCTAGTTGGCTAGGCTCTACCTGACACATGGAGCAGCCACAACGTGGAAAAATGGCAATGACCCTGGAGGAAAGAGCGCTCTGGAGGGTCTCTCATCAGTAGTACATACCTTGACCCAAAAGTGACACATGTCACGTATTACTGGCCAAATGAACCACAAAGCTCTACTTCTCTTCAGTGACTAAAAAGAGAAATTGTCCCGTATGATCAGAAGACAGTAAACCTAGAATATCTGACAAGCATAAGTAATAACTAACACACTTCTCAGTGTCTATCTCTACTTCTCCTAAAAGAGACAAGCAATGTTAGCACATTCTTTTTTTTTTTTATGTTTATTTTTAAGAGAGAGACGGAGTGTGAGCGGGGCAGGAGCAGAGAAAGAGGGACGCCCAGAATCCAAAGCAGGCTCCAGGCTCCCACCTGTCAGCACAGAGCCGTAGGACACAGGGCTCCAACCAAACCCGGAGATCCTGACGCTTAACTGACTGTCCACTCAGGTGTCCTTTGGTTGGCACGTTCTTAGTTGCTTTTTTGTTTTGTTTTGTTTTGTTTTTTTTTTTTGCTTTTTACCTCTCTGTGCTCCATGTTGCTATGGTCTGGAATTAACTTTTAGACTGTTACAGAAATTCTTTGAAGAATTTCTTTGGTCTTAGGTTTTTCAAGACAACAATGAACTTCACTAAAGGCCTTGGGTCATTTTGTAGAACAATAAATTTTATTAAAATGTTTGATTCTCCTCTCTCCTATCTCCGGCAGCACTTGGCTGTATTTGTTCATATGTTTAAGGACCTCTTTGTATTTTCAGTGATAGATTTCTTGGGGTAGAATATTCTTATAATGTTCTTGTATGTAAAAGACCGTTTGGCTGGATATAAATGTTAGATTCCAAATACTTTTTTAATAGGTAAAAAAAAAATATTATTCCACTGTCTTCTTTCACCCAGTGTTACTATTGAGAAAGATAAGGTAAATCAGATTTTTCTTTCTTTGTAGGAGATTTGTTCTTTTTCCCTGGACTCTTTTTTTTTTTTTTTAATTTTTAAAATATTTATTTATTTTTTTCTCAACGTTTTTTAAAATTATTTTTATTTTTTTTTTTATTTTTGGGACAGAGAGAGACAGAGCATGAACGGGGGAGGGGCAGAGAGAGAGGGAGACACAGAATCGGAAACAGGCTCCAGGCTCTGAGCCATCAGCCCAGAGCCTGACGCGGGGCTTGAACTCACGGACCGCGAGATCGTGACCTGGCTGAAGTCGGACGCTTAACCGACTGCGCCACCCAGGCGCCCCAATATTTATTTATTTTTGAGAGACAGTGAGACAAAGTGAGACTGGGGGAGGGGCAGAGAGAGAGGGAGACACAGGATTGGAAACAGGCTCCAGGCTCCGAGCCATCAGCCTAGAGCCCGACACGGGGCTCGAACTCACGGACCGCGAGATCGTGACCTGAGCTGAAGTCGGACGCTCAACCGACTGAGCCACCCAGGCACCCATCTCTGGACTCTTTTAAGATACTCCTTCTACCTTTGGTATTCTTAAGTTATGGTAATTTGTCTTAATATGTAATTTTATGTCTAGCTTTTGTTATGCTCTGAATCCTTTCAACAGCCAAAATTCTGTTCAAAATGATTCATCTTGTGACTTATTTTTCTTTTCATTAGTAAGAACTTCATTACCCAGAAGCTACATAACTCCATTACAGTTTTTCTCTTTTTGTGATGCTGGTGGCCACTGGTGGGGTATTTGATGACTAGATTCATTAATTCACTGGGTCCCAAAATGCTGATATTGTGATTGTATAATTTCCTTGTCATTTACCTGCTGGGATACTTTTAATAAGAGATTCTTCCTCTCAACTATTGTACCAGTAACATTTCATCTAAGAAACACAGGTTATATACTTGATTCTTTCAATTTACTTACTGATTATCAAACATTAGTGCATTTGTTCTCTGTAACTCTGGTAAGGTCGTTCAATTAATTCTTTTTTTTTTTTTAATTTGTTTAAATGTTTATTTATTTCTGAGACAGAGAGAGACAGAGCATGAGAGGGGGAGGGGCAGAGAGAGAGAGAGAGGGAGACACAGAATCCGAAGCAGGCTCCAGGCTCTGAGCTGTCAGCACAGAGCCTGACGCGGGGCTCAAACTCGCAAACTGTGAGATCATGACCTGAGCCGAAGTCGGTCGCTCAACTGACTGAGCCACCCAGGCGCCCCTCAATTAATTCTTATAATGCCATTATAAACTCATGGATTTAAATATTGGATGGGTGGCAATACATTGGAATTCTTCTTTTTTATTATTTTTTGATTTATTAAAGATCAAATAATATTATTTTTGACCAGAGAAAGACTCTTCAAGTTGACTTCTGAGTATTTCAGACACAATCTTGGAAGTATTTGATAACTTCTTGCTATTTGGAGTGATTTGAGGTTCATTCCAGATTCCTTCCCCCAGACATGAAGTCATCTGTTTTTATGAGAAACTTGGCTTTCTCTTAGTGGAAAATAGCATTTCAAGACTACAGTCACCATGTTAAGGATGGTCATTGCTCAGCTGGAAGAAGCTGATTTAAAATTTTTTAATTTTTAAAAATTAATATGTTATGGATATATACTTTAAAAAATTTTAAATGGTAAGTATTTTTTATTACATGTCATTGCTAATAAATAATATGCGCTTACTAAATACAGACACAAGCCAAATCCCTACTGGATACAAGAAACACTTTCTTTCCCTTTGTTGAGAGACACCTTCACTGACGCCATGAAACCTCGATAATATTACTATTTTCTGTTGTCATCCTTAGGCAGTTCTCTCCATTACCTGAAGGCTTCTAAAAGTAATTCTAGGAGAGAGAAAAGTAATTTGAAGAGAAAACAGAATCTGTTTAGGGAGTGATAAAAACAAACAGAAAACTTTCAGTGAGGATCAATACTTTATTTATTTATTATTTCTTTATTTATTTGGGGAGTGATAACAACAGAAAACTGTCAGTGAGGATCAATGCTACATTTGACTTTCTTAAAAACAATCTTACCCTACAGCTAAGATATGAGGTCATACTGTTTGGCTTAATAAAATATTACAGCTTAAAAACAATTATCCTAAGAAACTGAATCCTTAACCGCTGAAGAAGGTCAAGGAAGAAACCCTGTGTCGGTCTCAGAGCATGGCAGGAGGAAACGAGCAAATGTGGATACCCGCCCCCAAGGCAGCGCCGAGGACTTCGACTTCACTCTTGCCCTACTTCTCTCGCCTGGCTTTCTCGACTCTCTTACCCTTGTTCAAGTTCAACAACCAGTTGCCACTATTTGAGATACAGCCACATGAGTCTCCCATCCTGGTTTGTTGGTGTTCTAGGCATCGCCACAATATGTGTGGTGCTTCAGTATGTCGGGTGGGCCAGCAGGTCGGCACTAATGGGGTCAGCGGAGGCTCCGACCAGGAAGTCATCTATTTCCAGCCACCTGCCACCAGACGGGAGCAGGCTGCGGTACACGCCCTGTTTTTCCCTAGGAGTGTCAGACTCTTTGGGATGCCTGGGTGGCTTAGTGGTTAAATGTGTGACTTTGACTCAGGTCCATGATCTCAGTTTGTGGGTTCGAGCCCCACATCAGGCTCTGTGCTGACAGCTCAGAGCCTGGAGTCTGTGTCTCCCCCTTCTCTCTGCCCCTCCCCCATTTGTGCTCTGTCTCTCTCTCTCTCTCTCTCTCTCTCTCTCTGCCAGACTCTTTCTTTCGGCACAGCCAGTTGCCTTCCCTTTCCAGGAAGCTCAGGTAGCACTGCTCAAGGGCTGCAACTATCTCTTTTCTTGCACAATCTGAACCAGTTCCTCTTTCAGAAGCTTCTCTTCTTCTACCAGCTTGCCCCCCTCCCCCCCCCCCCCCCCCCCCCCCCCCCCCCCCCCCCCCCCAGGATGCAGGCTTCTTATTAACTTGTCGTTCTCCTTCTTCTCTTCTTCAAGTTCCACAGACCAGTGAGCGACTGCATGCCTGCTTTCTGAGATCACGGCGTGGTACTTGGCTTCAAGATCCCGATGGAAAGCGGTCATTCACTGACGGTACCCTTCTCTCTCTTTTTCTCTTTCTGGGATTGCCTGGACCAAATCCAACGAAAAGCAGCCAATCACAGCATTGGAACCAACGGGGCGTGATTTCATCTGCTTCCATTACCTCCATCAGCCCTGAAATTAGGCCAGATATTCCAGTCCAGGGGGTCATTTAAGTTATTCATCAAGATGAACCCTCAGGCGGGAGCGCTGACCCTGGGTCCCTTTGCACCACTGTCCATGGGGTCCTGGATACATACTTTTAACTCAAATTCAGGTCTGACCCTGCACTTTAAAATTGTGATGCAAATGTATTTTATTAGCATAACCATATTAATTCTTTCTTCACACCTTTGTCGCTTACACTAAACTTATCCAACAATAGTTGTGCTTAAATTGTTTTCGGAAAGCGATTTGTTATTCATCCGTGTGACTGATTTTCTGGGACTCTGTGCGAAGAGGCTATCGGCAAATGTAGGACCAAATACTTTTTTTTCTGGAGCATTTAAAAATACTTTATTTTTATTTCCATAGTCTCTTTCCTCAAAAAATTAGTTTGTTAATTAATTAATTATTTAGAGAGAGCACAAGCAGGGGAGGGGCAGAGAGGGAGAGGAAGAGAGAGAATCCCAAGCAGGCTCCACACTATCAGTGCAGAACCCGATGTGGGGCTCGAAACCACCAACGGTGAGATCACGACCTGAGCTGAAATCAAGAGTCAGACGCCCAACTGACTGAGCCACCCAAGCACCCCCAAAAATTACTTAATACTGTAAAATTAAGCTTATTAAGTAATTTAATTAAATTGGGATGTTCCTAGCATTCTATATAGTCCTCTGTTCTTGTTGCCATATGCAGCCATTCAACTTGGGGCCAGTAAAAACCAAATCGGAGGCGTGGTCTCCAGGTGACCCATAGCTAGTGAAGTCTCCTTTATTCCCTGGGGAATGAATCGTTTCGGTTCCTATCTCCCATCTCTGTGCTGAAATTCACAGAGACTGTGTCAAGTTGAAGAGAGTTGATACAGTTGATACAGTAAACTGTGGCAAAGACGCTGGTGGTGCTTGGTGTTAAGTTTTTTGGGTCTTATTTCTGTGAAAAGCTGTGAAAATGGGATCTTTCTTGCCTCCGGAGTCAATATAATAGATATTAGATACCCGAGTGAGTGTGACACTGAACCCTTAATGAGTGTTTCGAAAATGCTAAGATCTTCACATGCATTATTTCATTTGAGTCACTTCTGTATGAAATGGGTATCGTCGTAAGTACATTTTACTATTAAGAAAAAAAAATAATGCCAAAGTGTTGATGTCTTGCCCAATAGGTCCAGGAAATTCCTGTCCATCTTCAGGCCTTAGCTCGAACACCAGTCTCCATAATTTTATGATGACTGCTATCTTAGACAGGTGCTCATCTGCTATCCTCTTTTATAGGAGGAAATAGAAGAGAAATGGTGTGAACTATGGAGTTAGCATATAAAAGTCCTGGAAACACTCCCTGGGGATGCTGAACTATCACATCTAGAAAATTGTTTTCATAATTATTACAGTAAAAGAAAGGAGAGGCTTAGACTTCAATCTGTTATGTGGACGGGGGCTGAGGGTTTTAAATAAATCAAGATGATGAGAACTCATCAAGATGATTAGATGATTACGCGATTCTTTTAAGGCAGTGTGGTTTCTCTGAGTCATGCGTTTTCTTACTACAAGTGACGTTCAGAGTTGTGGAGAGTCTCTTGTTAATATCCTTTGTTTTCTGAGAATACAGAAGATGGCCAAAAGTAGAACACGGCTTCAGTTCCCCACATGGTCAATCTGGAATATAATGAACAGTGATACATTTCACTTCAAAGAAATCAGATCACGTGTGGGTGGGAGGAAGTGAACACATTTTAAAGATAGCTTTTTGCCTGCCTATCTGCAATATAAATGATCTAGTTGTCATGTTCCCCCTGCAATTTTAACTTAATTACTAAGATGATTGCTTGACTCTTCTTTGTGAATTTCCTGACCAATTCAGCACGGGCTAGGTTGGTTCTTTTTTTTTTTTTTTTTTTTTTTTTCCGGTTGATTCTTGAATCACTGCAACCATCAGTGGAGTTCAGAGCTGAGCTCACCAGGGTACCAGTGAGTTCTCACTGCTTGGGAAACTGATGGCCTAACCTGGGCCTTATGACCAAAACTTTGGTGGTTTGTTGAAGGCAGCTCTAAAGGATGCAGTTATCACCAGGTGTACCAAGAAAAAAGTGTTCACCATTCAAATTAATTTCAGAATGGTGTCTTATTCAACTTTAAGATCGTGAATCTTCAGAGTGGGGTAACTGTAGGATATGCAGGGTTTTTCCAACTAATTTTTGGTGGTACTTCTTTGTATTCATTTATTTATTTTATTTTTTAACTTGCATCCACGTTCCTTAGCATGTAGTGCAATAATAGAATCCAGTGATTCATCCCCTACGTATAACACCCAGTGTTCATCCCAACAAGTGTCTTCCTTAATGCCCTTGTCCATTTAGCCCATCCCTCCCCCCACAACCCCTCCAGCAACCCTCACTTTGTTCTCTATATTTAGGAGTCTCTTATGTCTTGCCCACCTCCCTGTTTTTATTTTTGCTTCCTTTCCCTTATGTTCATCTGTTTTGTATCTTAAATTCCACATATGAGTGAAGTGATATGATATTTGTCTTTCTCTGACTAATTTCACTTAGCATAATACCCTCCAGTTCCATCCATGTAGTTGCAAATGGCAAGACTTCATTCTTTTTGATTACTGAGTAATACTCCATTGTATATATGTGTGTATATATATATATATATATACCACATCTTCCTTATCCACTCACCTGTCAATGGACATTTGGGCTTTTTCTGTACTTTGGCAATTGTCCATAGTGCTGTTATAAACATTGGGGTGCATGTGCCCCTTCGAAACAGCACACTGGTATACTTTGGATAAATTAATTTTTGGTGGTACTTCTAAGTAACTGCCACAATAGTATTTTGTGATCTGTTCAGCAAAAACTCACGTAGGCTGCAGCGCTTGGATGCTCAAGCTTGTATGGCAATACAGAATTTAATGTGTAATTCAGAAAACAAACAAGCGTTGTTGATACAAACTATGTCTAGCCTGTGCCTCATCTAATACTCATTCAGAAAACCTATGTTGCATGTTATGTGAACGTTTTCTCCTAGGGAGGTATAAAGTAGCCAAAAATCAGAGTTCCTGTTCTCGTACATATTTTATTCGAATGGGATGAAACAGTAATTAAACAAATAAATACATCATGTATCATATGATAAGTGCTTTGGAGAAACATAAAAACGGGATGAAGAAATAGAGGGTAATGGAGGGATACTGATTTACATAGGTGCTTACTTAGGAAGCCTCTCTGTTAAAGTGACATTTGAGTGGCACCTTCAAGGAAGAAAAAAAACTGAGCCAGGCAGATATCCGAGGGGAGGGTCCAGGCTAAGTCATGTTGAAAACAAAGACTCTACATCTTGAGGATTGCTTCAAATAAAAGGCCACTGTGAGTGGATGTGTTTGCAGGGAGAAGGTCCCTGAGGTAGAGGGGCCAGATCATGTGATACTTTGTAGGCCATGATGAGGAGTTTTAAATGTTATTCTTGGTGAGATAGAAAGCCATTGAAGGCTTTTGAGTTGAGGAATGACAAGATTTCAATTTACTGTTAAAAAAATTTTTTTTTTTAAATTTTCCGGATATGAAGAGACCTGCAGCATAAGACTATTTCAGACAGGACACCAAGAGCTCATTTGTGGACATTGTAAGTACGAATTCCCTATGAAGTTTTCAAGTACAGGTATCAGGACTTAATTCTATAAAATTAAGGCAATGCTCTGCCTTGCAAAAATAAGAACTCAATCTGTATTTCTGGAATGGATAAATAAGTAGATGAGTATTATTTCTCTTTATTTTTATTTTATTTATTTTATTTATTATTTTTTTAATTTTTTTTATTTCTCTCTTTAAAATACTAAAACTTATTTAAAATCATCAGTGCACATGGCACTCCACTCAGGAGGAGAGAAGGTTTACCTATACAAATTTTAGAATAAAATGTATGATAGGTTTTTAAAAAAATTTTTTTTAATGTTTATTTTTGAGACAGAGCATGAATGGGGGAGGGTCAGTGAGAGAGCGAGATACAGAATCTGAAGCAGGCTCCAGGCTCTGAGCTGTCAGCACAGAGCCCGACGCGGGGCTCGAACTCACAGACCGCGAGATCATGACCTGAGCGGAAGTTGGACGCTCAACCGACTGAGCCACCCAGGCGCCCCTAATAGTTTTTAACAATGACTCTGCTCCTGGATAGAGATTATGAAATACAGTGATTCCAAGTGGAATAGTTTTTATGTTGGATTAGGTGACCCTTGATGGCAGTGACTATACAGTATAAATCTCTATACAGTGCCTGTCTTATAGCCAAAACCTGAAACTTTTTACTAAGTAAGTGAAATAAATATTTTCCCTAACTTGTGCTTTTGAATTTTTCAGAGAAACTTTCAGTATTCTCTAAAATAATCCCCGTTTTATTGGCTTTCCATGCATGAATGAAGCAATTTTTAAAATTCATTTTATTTTTAAGAGTTTCTTTAGTTATCTTGAGAGTAAGAGAGGGCATAAGCAGGGGCAGAGAGAGAGGGAGAGAGAGAGAATTTCAAGCAGGGAGCTTGATCTCACCAGCTGTGAGATCGTGACCTGATCCCAAGTCAAGAATCGTATGCTTAACTGACTGAGCCACCCGGCACCCTGAAGCAATTTTGTTTTTAAATGCAATTTTGGGGGTTTTTTTGCCTTCTAAAATTGAGGTGTTTCTGTAATTTAGTTTGTACCTATGAGGTTTAAAAGGGGGGATATTCGGGATGCAAATCACTGATTTTGTTCTTTGTTATCAAATACAAAACAGAATTTATAAGGAGAAAGGTGTAGCTTGATTAAACCAAGAATCCTTACTTATTTAAACATTTTAATTGTCTTTTGTGCAAAGTGATCCAATCGAAAGATTTTGAGGTATCTATAACATAATGCCAGGATGGGTACATGTAGGAAACAATGTGTTTTATTAAGATTTTTCTTTGTTTTCATATAATTTGGTGTTTATAGTTGTAATGTACAGGTTTTTTTTTAATTGAATTATAAAGATAAAATTAGACCACTCTCCAGTAAAATCCAATAAAACAAAATTGCCACACATTAAAGAGATGTATGATCCAATGTTTAATTACTCCCTAAAAGATTTTATGTTGGGGGCACCTGGGTGGCTCAGTTGGTTGAGTGTCTAACTCTTGATTTCAGCCCTGGTCATAATCCCAGGGTTGTGGGGTTGAGTCCCATGTCGGCTTCCACACTGGGCATCGAGCCTGCTTAAGATTCTCTCTGCCATTCCCTCTACTGATTGAACACTCATTCTCTGTCTCTCTTTAAAAGAAAAAAAAAAAAGATTTTATGCTGTCTTTGTCCAACTGGCTAATAATACGGATGTGCAGGGGCTTAAGCTGAGCCTTTTCACTTATCTAATTAGGCTTGTCGTTTCTAGGACAGAATAGATTCAGAATATGTAAATATGACATATGTGTTTATTGAATAATAAAAATAATTTTCTGCTTTATTATTTTTATGTAATTTTCTGCTCTATGAGTTTATATATTTTATAATCTCTATCTCCATGGCACTTGTGAAGTGGAAGTGAAGTCAACCCGATTGCGAATAGGTATGGTAGCAGAGCCTTGGATGTGTTGAGGATGTTTTCCCAAAGCACTGTTTACTGTGACAATTACATCTCTGGACACAAATAAAAATTTTATTATTATTATTATTATTACTATTTTAAACATTTATTTATTGGGGCACCTGGGTGGCTCAGTCGGTTAAGCATCCGACTTCGGCTCAGGTCATGATCTCGCAGTTCATGAGTTCAAGCCCCGCGTCAGGCTCTGTGCTGATGGCTCAGAGCCTGGAGCCTGTTTCAGATTCTGTGTCTCCCTCTCTCTGACCCTACCCCGTTCATGCTCTGTCTCTCTCTGCCTCAAAAATAAATAAACGTTAAAATAAATAAATAAATAAATAAATAAATAAATGTTTATTTATTTATTTTGGGGGTGGAGGGACGGAGAGAGGGAGAGAGAGAGAATCTCAAGCATGCTCTGCATTCTCAACATGGAGTCTGACGTGAGGCTTGAACCCATGAACCGTGAGATCACGACCTGGGCCCAAATCAAGAGTCTGACACTTAACTGACTGAGCCACCCAGGTGCCCCACAAATGCAAATTTTAATATTCCTTCATGCTCGGTTGCTTCTTGCTACTTTCGGCCCACCTAGCTGACCTTTTGGGATTTTGATACCTGACTCTGTCATAGAAAGATTAACCTTTTCCAGTCCACTTTCTGGCATCTCAAAAATCTGACTAGTATACACTACAGCCAAGTAAATAAGCGAACCGTAAGCTATGCATATTTTCTAAGATGATCTTTGGGCAATGGGAAACACGGAAGTGAAATGGGATGTTCAGGGCTATCCTCCTTAGCTCTCTGCTGTCTCTTTTCTTTTCGCATTTGTCCACCGAGAGCTTGGTAATCACGTTTGTGATTACCCAACTCTCTCTTCCTTTGTCTCTACTTGGTCTAGGCTGTACAATCCAAGTCTGTCTCAAGGATTCGGAGTATGAACTGTGGGACACACGGCCTGGTTTTAGGAATCAAACCTTGTTGACCGCAGAGCCCTAGGTTTAAGATCCGAATACGCTTGTGTCTGTGATCCCCCAAGCTACCTTGGTTCACACTTAGGGAAACCTGCTTGCTCATCTCCTTCTTGGATTCTGTGAAATGCATGAACAGCCATCTTATACACTTATTTTTCTCTGGGAGTTTTTAGTAGGATTCTTTCTATCATTGGCAAATGAAAAACCTTAACCTAATATACAGGTTATACAGACAACACAAAGTAGGAAAAGACCAATCGAGGAAGGATTAGAATGGAATATAAAAATATACAGTGGTTTGGGGGAATAGTTACAACCTGAAAATGGAAATTAAGTGTGTGCTACACTCTGAAAGAAATATAAGTGTAAGCGTCTAATGTCTGTTTCCAGTGGATTTCATCTTCCGGTGGTAGACCACAGCACTCATGGGAAGAAAAGTGGTTTTTACTGTTGGTCTAGGCGTATTCACTCATAACCACTTCTGGTTTACTCTGGCCTGTCTGACCTCCAAGAAGCACGCTGCCCCAGATTAGTGCTCTTTTTTTTTTTTTAAATTATTTATTTCCTGCTTTAAAAAAATTTTTTTTTAAATGTTTATTTATTACCGAGAGACAGAGAGAGACAGAGCATGAGCAGGGGGAGAGCAGACACAGAATCTGAAGCAGGTTCCAGGCACAGAGCCTGACGCGGGGCTCGAACTCACAAACCGCGAGATCAGGACCTGAGCCGAAGTCAGACGCTTAACCGACTGAGCCACCCACGTGCCCCCAGATTAGTGCTCTTTACTTACTCCACCGAAGAGGAAGCTGCGGGTTCCCATTGAGTCATTGGATTGTTGCCCTTGTTTCCATCCTGTTTGCCCATGTTGGTTTCCTCATCATCATTGTTGGTGTCCCTCGTTCCTCTCTCTGCCTCTTGCGCACTCTTTTCTTCTCCTTCTTCTCCTCCTCCTCCTCCTTCTTTTTTTATGATTCCCCTGTTTGATTTTCATACTAAACATGTCCTTATTTCTTGTTAGTCCTTTTAAAAAAATTGTAGTGTTTATTTATTTTTGAGAGAGAGAGAGACCGAGTATGAGCAGGAGAGGGGCAGAGAGAGAGGGAGACACAGAATCCGAAGCAGGCTCCAGGCTCTGAGCTGTCAGCACACAGCCCGACGCGGGGCTCGAACTCATGGACCGCGAGATCGTGACCTGAGCTGAAGTCGGACGCTCAACCGACTGAGCCACCCAGGCGCCCCCTTTTATTTTTAATTTTTTTTTTAACGTGTTGACATTCACTTTCTATGTATACTACAGCTATGATCAAGTGCCCATGTCAACAAACTTTTACATGATCACCACTAGTGGTGGAGGTCAACCCTAGTCAACAAACTTTTACATGATCACCACTCTTTTGGGCCAAAAGATGGGCTAAGATTATGTTTCCTTCTCTATAGGTCCCATGTCTTGATTCTGATTTGTTTAGAGGGGATTGCTCCTTTCACGAAGGTCAAATGGATTCTATTTGCTTAGATCCCATTAGGTATTTTTTTTTTTTTTTAATGTTTATTTATTTTGAGAATGAGAGAGAATGAGTGGGTGCGCGAAAGCAGGGGAAGGACAGAGAGAGAGGAGAGAGAGAATCCCAAGCAGGATCCGTGCTGTCAGCGCAGAGCCCGATGTGGGGTGCCACCTCCGGAACCGTGAGATCATGACCTGAGCCAAAATCAAGAGTCAGACCCTTAGCTAACTGAGCCACCCAGCTGCCCCACCATAAGTTATTTTAACTCAAGCTGCGTGTTAATTAGCTTCCTAATTGAACTCTAGTTTCTCATGTAGCTCCCCCCACTCCCGGCATGGCCAATTGCTTTTTCTTGGATCACCTATTTCTGTTATGCCCTTAGTTTTCAACCCTTCTAAGAAATGTGTCTCTTACACGGCACTCAGCTTTAATTTGGTTTTCTCAGTGCCCTTCTTCTGCTGCCCCATAGTGGACCCGTTCCTCTTCTCAGTAACCACCCAAGGACTTCCCTGGCTGACTCTCCTGGTTACAGCTACTGTTTCTTGTATACTGCGTCTTTCTCTTTGTTGCTGTGGGTATGTCTCTTTGTCTGCCAACTTAAATGTGCAAATCACTGCACATTTTTCAGTAAAAATGAATCTGCTTCTGAGACTCTGGTGCCCAACCTGGCGGGTAGGAAATTCGGTCTCTGTCGTGTTGAGCCTTCGTTCCCCTCACTGCAATTACAGGAAGATCCAAGAAGCTTATGTGTTGTCCAGTAAAAGAGAGAGGGACTCTTGATCTTCAGTGCATCTTCAGTGGGGTCACCAATTCTTGTCCCAATGTTCCAGCCTGTGTGGGATCTGGGTGGTGGATGGCATCAGATTTTCTGTGACAATAGTCCGGTTTCTCTGGATGAACTCAACCGTTATTCTTCTCTGAGGTCTCTCCACTTTGGAGATCTTTGTCAGGAGGCAGTGTCTAAGTTCTCAGGGTTACTGGAATTTGACAACTTTTGTTCATGTCAAAGTCTTTGAAAATCTTCCCAAGACTCTACCTCTTTATGTGCCCTTTAATTTTTTTTTTAATGTTTTGTTTATTTTTGAGACAGAGAGAAACAGAGCATAAGCAGGGGAGGGGCAGAGAGAGAGGGAGACACAGAATCCGAAGCAGGCTCCAGGCTCTGAGCTGTCAGCACACAGCCCGACACGGGGCTCGAACTCACAGAACGTGAGATCGTGACCTGAGCTGAGGTCGGCCCGTTAACCGACTGAGCCACCCAGGTGCCCCTTTATGTGCCCTTTAGATTAATCACTCCAAGTATCACCATCTTCCGAAAAACAAAGGGGAAAAGGGATAGTGTTCGTTACGAGGAACTTTTTCTTTTTGGCCCCGTAGCACAAACCTTCCCTGAGGTGAGAAAACATAGGCCTGCTGGCCGATGAAGGTATAATTTCATTTATTTCTAGCAAACCAGTTACAGTGATAAGAAGTCACACCTCAGCTTCATTTCTTTCTTTTGAGGAGATCTGTATTTTGTTTTTCTCTCTGGAAGAGTGTAGATTCCTTTCTTCATACTTTGAGTCTGTGAGCGTGAGTTTGTCATTTTTATCTTCTCCCTTTCATAACATTATCTTAGAACAAGGAAGGAGAGAAATATCTTGTAAAATACCGAGTCTCTGTCACATTGGAAAGGGACTCTGTGTCATCTAATTGGTGAGTCATTTACTGACTATGCAACCTCATATTGTTCTCTGAATCTCCCGGCACGTGGTGGGAAAATGGTGGGGCAGACAACTCCTACTCATCTTCTAAGTCATTCCTTCCTTTCTTCTCATCCCTATGCCAGCCCCAGACTGGGTTATGTCCTCCCATTTTTCTTCTTTATGATCCAGGAATTCTTCGTAGGCGATATTCATTAAATGTATAAGTATTTGTTGAAAATGATGTTCTGTAAGGCAAGGTCAACACTAGGAAGGCGGGTAATTTGGACCTATTTTGCCCACTGCCTTTTTCCCAGGGCCTGGGGAAAGTCCCTGGTACATAACAGGCACATTGTGGAATTAGTGAAAGGAGTAGAGGCTTTCTACATATTTGCACCTAGGGGCGCCTGGGTGGCTCAGTTGGTTAAGCATCAGACTCCTGTGTGTGTGTGTGTGTGTGTGTGTGTGTGTGTTTAATATCGGTTTTTTAAAGAGAGGGGCTGGGGGAGAGAGAGAGAGAATCCCAAGCAGGCTGTCAACTCAGAGCCTGCCACATGGGGCTCCAACCCCCAAAACTGTGACACGATCATGACCGGAGCGGAAATCAAGAGTCAGAGACTTAACCGACTGAGCCACCCAGGTGCCCCAAGAGTGGGACTCTTTGTTTCTACTCCGATCATGATCTTACGCTTTTTAAGATCGAACCCCCGAGACGGGCTCCATGCTCACAGCATGGAGCCTGCTTGGGATTCTCTCTCTCTCCCTCTCGCTCTGCCCCTCCCCTGCTCTCTCTCTTTCTTTCTCAAAATAAGTAAATAAACTTAAAAAAAAAAAGATTTGCGACTAATCAAGTGATTCATTTTTATTTCCATCTCCTTCCTGGTTTCTTCCTGAGGGATTTCCCTGGTACGTTTATTTCCTATATATCTTTTTCAGGTTCATCTTTAGGATGAGTCCAAAAACGTTGAAGGCAACGAACTGTTTCTTTGCTAAGTTTTGACACAAGTTTTGAGGCTGAAATGTTTCTTTCACTTTAGGGCAATAATTCATCTGTGAGATCCTGCCTGACAAAAGCCATTCAAAGGAAAATGGCAGAACCCAGAAACCTGTGGTGTGGAGGAGATGGAATAAGGCAAAAGCATGCACGGCTGAGAATCTTCTCAACTAACAAGCTTTGCAATAGAGCGCTGTGAAGTTTTGAATAGCGCGCTATCCTGGATCCCTCACTCTAACAAACCTTTCAGATTTACATTCCATAGAATCATTTTCATTTCTGGGCTTGGTTGCTGCGTGTTAGTTTGCTAATGTGAAAGGGTTCTCTGACCAACACCTTTTTTTTAAAATTTATTTTTAACGTTTATTTATTTATTTGTGTGTGTGTGTGTGTGTGTGTGTGAGAGAGAGAGAGAGAGAGAGAGAGAGAGAGACGGGGCAGAGAGAGAGGGAGACAGAGAATCCCAAGCAGGCTCCGCACTGCCAGCACAGACCCGGACGCGGGGCTCAAACTCACGAACCATGAGATCATGACCTGAGCCAAAGTCAAGAGTCGGTCAGCTTAACTGACTGAATCACCTGGGCACCCCTATTTTGATTTCTTTTTCGACTCATTGGCTAAAACATTATTTTATGGTATGTGAAGTATACCACAATAAAATGATAATGATAATTTCTTTAAATGAAATGGACTACATTCCGCAATCAAAAGACGTGCAGTGGCTCAATGAATAATAATTTAAAACCTATATGCTGCATGTAGCATGCAGTATGTATGTATACAGGAGCATGTTGTTTAACCTCATACATTTGTGAACTTTTCAGTTTTTGTCTTGCAATTGATTTCTAGATTTATGCCAATGTGGTCAGAAAAGATGCTTAATATGATTTCAATCACTTAAATTTATTAAGACTTGTTTTGTAGTCTAACATATGCTCTCTCCCGAAGAATTTTCCATGCACACGTGAGAAGAATGTGTATTATGTTGTTCTTGGGTGGAGTGTTTTGTAAAATGTGTGTCACTTAAGTCCAGCGTCTCCTTATTCATTTTCTGTCTGGATGATCAATCTGTTGTTGCAAGTGGGGCGCTGAAGTCTCCTCCTATTATTGTATTGCTGTCTGTTTCCGGAAGTTTGTGTGTACCCTTCGGCCAATATCTCCCCACTCCCCCCACCCCCAGCCCCTGGTAACCATCACCCAACTCTCTCTGTTCCTCAGTTTGTCATTTTTTTTTTATTCCATAAACAAGTGATATCATACAGTATTTATCTTTCTCTGCCTGACCTGTTTCATTTAGCCTAATGCCCTCAACGTCCATCCAAGGGGTTCCAAATGGCAAGATTTTCTTCTTTCTCATGTTTAAATAATATTCCATTGTATGTGTATACCGTAGCTTCCTTATCCATTCGTCCAATGATGGACAGTTAGGTGGTTTCCATATCTGGGCTATTGTAGTAATGCTGCAAGGAATATAGTAATGCAGATATCCCTAACGATATCCTAATTTCAATGTCTTTGGATATAAAACCAGAAGCGGTTTTGCTGGGTCATGTGGTAGGTCTATTTTTAACGTTTTGGGGAACCTCCATTCTATTTTCCATAGCAGCATCACCAATTTTCATTCTTACCAACAGTGCACTAGGGTTCCCTTTTCTCCAAATCCTTCTCGACACCGGATATCTCTTGTCTTCTTGATATAATTGTTTTACCAGGTGTGAGGTGATATTTCATTGTGCTTTTGATTTGCATTTCCCTGATGATTAGTGATGTCAAGCACCTTTTCGCGTGCCTGCTGGCCATTTATCTGTCTTCTTTGGAAACTGTCTATTCACTTCTTCTGCCCATTTTTAAGTCTGGTTGTTAGGGTTTGTTTGTTTGTTTGTTTGTTTTTGCTATTGAGTTGTAGTAATTCTTTATACACTTTAGATATTAATTCCTTATATGTGATTTATAAATATTTTCTTCCATTCTGTAGGTTACCTTTTCATTTTATTAACAAATGTTTTTGCACGTCTGGAAAAAAAATCTGTTTTAAAAAGCAGAAAGCAGGGGTACCTGGATGGCTCAGTTGGTTAAGTGGCCAACACTTGATCTTGGCTCAGGCCATGAGCTCGTGGTTCCTGAGTTCAAGCCCCACATCAGCCTCTGTGCCGTGGTGTGGAACCTGCTTGGGATTCATTCTCTCTCTGACCCTCCTCCATTCCATGGTGTTCTCTCTCTCTCTCTCTCTCTCCCCCTCTCAAAATAAAGAAATAAGCTTAAGGAAAAAAGCAGAAAGCTTTTAAGTTTGATGTAGTCCCACTTATTTATCTTTAATTTTGCTGCTTGGGCTCTTGCTCTGATAGCCAGAAAATCATTGCTGACACCAATGTCAAGTTTTATCCCTATGTTTTTTTTTCTAGGAGTTTTATATTTTCAGGTCTTTTTAAAGTCTTTAATCCACTGGGGCACCTGAGTGGCTTAGTCAGTTAAGTGTCTGACTTCGGCTCAGGTCACGATCTCAGTTATTTTTTATTTATTTATTTTTTTATTAATTTTTTTTTAACGTTTATTTATGTTTGAGACAGAGAGAGACAGAGCATGAACGGGGGAGGGTCAGAAAGAGAGGGAGGCACAGAATCGGAAGCAGGCTCCAGGCTCTGAGCCATCAGCCCAGAGCCCAACGCAGGGCTCGAACTCGCGGACCGCGAGATTGTGACCTGAGCTGAAGTCGGACACTTAACCGACTGCACCACCCAGGTGCCCCATGATCTCGCTTCTTGAGTTCGAGCCCCACGTCGGGCTCTGTGCTGACAGCTCGGAGCCGGGAGCCTGCTTCGGATTCTGTGTCTCCCTCTCTCTCTGCCCCTCCCCTGCTTGTTCTCTGTCTCTCTTTCTTGAAAGTAACTAAATGTTAAATTTTTTTTTTAAGTCTCTAATCCATTTTGATTTCATTTTTATTAGTGGTGTAAGTTAAGGGTAAGAACCACATTCTCCCACATGTGGTTATATTTTCCCAACACCATTTTGAAAGGACTATTCCGTCTCTGTTGACTATTCTTGGCTCCCTTGTGAAACATTTGTTGACCATATATGCAAGAGTTCTGGGCTTCCAATTCTGCTCCATTGATATGTGTGTCTATTTTTATCCCAATACCACTATTTTCATTACTATAACTTTGTAGTATAATTTGAAATCAGGGAGCGTGTTGCTCTGGCTTTGTTCTTTTTTTCGCAGGATTGCTTTGGCTCTTTAGGGCCTTTTGTAGTGTCATACGAATTTTATTATTGTTTTTTCTATTTTTGTAGAAAATGTCACTGGAATTTTGACAGGGATTGCATTGAATCTATAGATGGCTTTCAGTAGACTAGACATTTTAACAATATCAATCATCTGGATCCGTGAATACAAAGTATCTTTCCATTTGTTTGTGTCCTTAATTTTTTTCATCAACGTCTTGTAGTTTTCAGTGTATGGGCATTTTACTTCCTTGATTAGATTTATTCCTAAGTGTTTCAGTGGTTCTGATGCTATTGTGAATGGAATTGTTTTCTTTGTTCCTTTTTCAGATGTTTTATTGGTAGTGTATAGAAATAAAATGATTTTCAGGGCGCCTGGGTGGCGCAGTCGGTTAAGCGTCCAACTTCAGCCAGGTCACGATCTCGCGGTCCGGGAGTTTGAGCCCCGTGTCAGGCTCTGGGCTGATGGCTCAGAGCCTGGAGCCTGTTTCCGATTCTGTGTCTCCCTCTCTCTCTGCCCCTCCCCCGTTCATGCACTGTCTCTCTCTGTCCCAAAAATAAATAAACGTTGAAAAAAAAAAAAGGCTCTGGGCTGATGGCTCAGAGCCTGGAGCCTGTTTCTGATTCTGTGTCTCCCTCTCTCTCTGCCCCTCCCCCGTTCATGCACTGTCTCTCTCTGTCCCAAAAATAAATAAACGTTGAAAAAAAAAAAAAGAAATAAAATGATTTTCTGTATGATAATTGTGTATGCTGCAACTTTATTGAATTTGTTGGTTAGTTCTAGAAGTTTCTTGATGGAATTCTTAGGATATTTTGTATGTAGGATCATATATACAAACAAAAGCAGTTTTACTCCTTTTATCCCTTACATCCCAGGGATAATTCCCATTTAATCAGGGTGAATGATCTTTTTAATGTTCTGCTGAATTTGGTTTGCCATATTTTGTTGAGCCTTTTTGTATCTATATGCATTAGGGATAATGATCCGTAATTTTCTTCTCTTATAGTATCCTCATCTGGCTGTAGTATCAGAATACTGCTATCATAATATAAGTTTGGTAGTATTTCCTCCTTTTCAATTTTTTGGAAAAGTTTCAAGATTGCCATTAACTCTTTATTTAAAAAAAAATTTTTTTTTTAACGTTTATTTATTTTTGAGACAGAGAGAGACAGAGCATGAACGGGGGAGGGGCAGAGAGAGAGGGAGACACAGAATCTGAAACAGGCTCCAGGCTCTGAGCTGTCAGCACAGAGCCCGACGCGGGGCTCAAACTCACGGACCGCGAGATGGTGACCTGAGCCGAAGTCGGCCACTTAACCGACTGAGCCACCCAGGCGCCCCGCCATTAACTCTTTAAATATTTGGAAGAATTCACCAGTGAAGCCATTTGGTCCTTGGCTTTTCTTTGTTGACAAGTTTCTCATTACTGTTTCAATCTCTTTACTGACCTTGGTCTGTTTAGATTTTCGATTTCTTCATGTTTCTAGGAATGTATTTCTTCCAGGTTATCCACTTTGTTGGTGTATAATTGTTCATAGTAGTCTCTCATGATCCTTTGTATTTCTGTGGTATCAGCTATAATATCTCCTCTTTAATTTCTTGTTTCATTTATTTGAGTACTCTCTCTCCATGTCTGTGTTACTCTAAAAGTTTGTCAACTTTTAAAAAAAATTTTTTTAAATGTTTATTTATTTTTGAGAGACAGACTGTGAGTGGGAGAGGGGCAGAGAGAGAGGGAGACACAGAATCTGAAGCAGGCTCCAGGCTCCAAGCTCTCAGCACAGAACCGGATATGGGGCTTGAACTCACGAACTGTGAGATCATGACCTGAGCTAAAGTCAGATGTTTAACCGACGGAGCCACCCAGGAGCCCTGTCAACTTTTTTAATCTTTTAAAAAATCAGCTCTTAGTTTCGATGATCTTTTGTATTTTCGGTCAGTCTTTATTTCATGTATTTATCTGGTCTTTGTTAATTCCTTTCTTCTGCTAATTTGGGTTCAGTTTGTTCTTTTTCTAGCTCCTTGAGGTATAAAGTGAGGTGTTTGAGCTATTTCTTGTTTCTTGAGGTAGAGGCTTCAATCACTATAAACTTCCTTCTTAGAACTGCTTTTGCAGTCTCCCATAGGTTTTTTTTAAAAAAAAAATTTTTTTTTTTCAACGTTTATTTATTTTTGGGACAGAGAGAGACAGAGCATGAACGGGGGAGGGGCAGAGAGAGAGGGAGACACAGAATCGGAAACAGGCTCCAGGCTCTGAGCCATCAGCCCAGAGCCTGACGTGGGGCTCGAACTCACAGACCGCGAGATCGTGACCTGGCTGAAGTCGGACGCTTAACCGACTGCGCCACCCAGGCGCCCCTCCCATAGGTTTTGATGTGTTGTGCTTTCATTTTCATTTATTTAAAAATGTTTTTTGATTTCCCTTTTGATTTCTGTGTTGACCCATTCAGGACCATGCTGTTTAATCTCCACATATTTATGTTTTTTTTCCAGTTTTCCTCTTGTTACTGGTTTCTAGTTTCATTGTGATTGGAAAAGATACTTGGTGTGATTTCAGTCTTAAATTTGCTTAGCTTGTTTTGTGACTGTCATGTGATCTATCCTGGAAAATATTCCATTTGCACTTGAGAAGAATGTGTATTCTACTGTTATTGGATGGGATATTCTGGAGACGTCTGTTGGGTTCATTTGGTCTAAAGTTTGTTTCAGGTCCATTGTTTCCTTAATTGATTTTCTGTCTCAATGATCTATTTGCTGTTGGAAGTGAGGTATTGAGATCCCTTACTATTTTGTATTGTTTCCTATTTCTCTCTTTAGGTTTGTTTAGATTTTTTTGAAACATGGATGCTCTAATGTTATGTGCATATATGTTTGTTTTATCTTCTTGATGTATTGACCCTTTATCGTCATATAATAACTGTCTTTGTCTCTTGTTACCATTTTTGGCTTAAAGTTTATTTTGTCTTCTGTTAGGAAAGATTTTTGTTTTTGCTTGCATGGAGTGTCTTTGCCATCCTTCACTTTGAATCTCTGTATATCTTTTGAGCAGAGGGGAGTCTCTTGTAGTCAGCATATAGTTGGGTCTTGGGTTTTGTTGTTGTTTTTTAAACCATCCAGTCATTCTATGCCTTTGATTGGAGAATTCGATCCATTAATATTAAAGTCATTATTGATAGGCAAGAACTTGCTAATTATGTTTGATAAATTGTTCTCTGGCTGTTTGGTCATTCCATTTTATTTTATTTTTTTCTTCCTTTCTTACTGTCCTCCTTCGCAAATCAATGATTTTCTGTAGTGGTACGCTTTGTTTCCTCTCTGTGTATCTTAGCGTATTTATTTTAGAGTTTTACTTTATGGTTCCCATAAGGTTTACATAAAACATCTTGTGGAGGTAACAGTCTATTTTATGCTGATAACAATTTAACTCTGCTTGCATGCCAACTCCATCTTTTACTCTCCCCCTTTTTATATTTTTGATGTCCCATTTACATTTTTTTTTAAATTTTTTTTTCAACGTTTTTATTTATTTTTGGGACAGAGAGAGACAGAGCATGAACGGGGGAGGGGTAGAGAGAGAGGGAGACACAGAATCGGAAACAGGCTCCATCCAGGCTCTGAGCCATCAGCCCAGAGCCCGACGCGGGGCTCGAACCCACGGACCGCGAGATCGTGACCTGGCTGAAGTCAGACCCTTAACCGACTGCGCCACCCAGGCGCCCCCCATTTACATTTTTATTGTGTCACCATCCATTAACAAGTTAAGTTATAGCTATTTTTTTTAATGTTTATTTATTTTTGAGACAGAGAGAGAGAGACAGAGCGTGAGCAGGGGAGGGGCAGAGAGAGAGGGAGACACAGAATCGGAAGCAGGCTCCAGGCTCCGAGCTGTCAGCCCAGAGCCCCGCATGGGGCTCCAACTCACAAGCCTTGAGATCGTGACCTGAGCCGAAGTCGGACGCTTAACCGACTCAGCCACCCGGGTGCCCTTGGAGTTTTGTCTTGTTCTTCATTTTCCTTGGCTCTGCATTGGTTTCTGGTGGTCTTTTCTACCAGTCTTGGAGGAGTGGTATCATGTAGGAGATGAACTTTATTGGTTAGCCTAACCCTGGCTCTTGATTGTCCCTCAAGCCTTTGTGATTGTCCCAGTTGTCTTTTTTGTTCTTAGTGGGTCCCAGTCATTGAGAGTGTACCAAGACCTGTCAGTGTCTCAAAAGGGAGGATCTCACTCAGCGCCTAGATCCAAGTCAGTTGGAAGCTGGACCCTAAGCAGTAGCTTTGAAAGTATGCAAGTAGTTTTCTTTCATGGAAAGACTGGAAGCTAGTTGTTTCTCTTCACTGTCTCTGTGCTGAGCCCTGGGGGGATAGCCATGCAAGTCCTCAAGAGTCCCTTAAGAACTGTTTCTTTGCAGGGTCCCTGGGCGGCTCATTTCGTTGGGCATCTGACTTCAACTTAGGTCATGATCTCTTGGTTTGTGAGTTTGAGCCCTGCATTGGGCTCTCTACTGTCAGCACCAAGCCTGCTTTGGATCCTCTGTCTCTCGCTCTCTGCCCCTCCCCTCTTCTCTCTCTCTCTCTCTCTCTCTCTCTCACTCTCTCTCTGTCTCTTAAAAATACATCAATATAAAAAAATAAGAAATTAAAAAAAAACCTGTTTCTTTGCTACAGTCTTGTGAGTCCCCTCGATACAAACCCCATTCGCTTTCAGAGATAAGTATTTTGGGGGCTTATCCCTCACGTAACAGTCTTAAAAGCTGGGGCGGTAGATATTGGGTCCAAACTCTTTGCTCCTTAGAGAGAGACTGAGAGTTGTGAGTTCCCTCCTGATTGTGTGTTGCTATGCCAGCGGGGGGGTTTATGGTGAGCGTGTGTCTCAGCTTTCCTACCCATTTTGGTTTTTTCTCACTTGCCTGATGTGCAGGGGTCACTCATCTTTCTGGATTTCTTTCAGAGGGATGTATTCCACAGGTAGCTATAGATTTGGTGTTTCCATAGAGGAAGTTTCAGGAACCACCCGTGCCACCATTTTGGATGGGAACCCGATAATGATGTTCATGCCATTTACTTGTGACATCAGTTTTAGTCTCTACTTTTCATATGTTTTTTTTTTTTTTTGCAACCAGGTGTCTCCCCCAGAAATACTGTGCCTCTACTATCTTTCTGGCTAGCGTTATATAACTCACTGGCTTCATCTGTTAATGTTATTCCAAAACCATGTGGTCCTTATCTTTTCAATCAGTAAGCCCATGTTGGAGTTTTACCTTCTAGGATATAAGTGAGTCAATGCTGTGAGTTCTTTCGCTTAGTTTTATCTGACTAATTCATAGTTTTGCAGCACACTATGAACCCTCTATCTACTCAGCTACTTTGTACTGATGAACGCTTGCTTTCCCTTTTTACCTGGCTATTAAATATAACAACAGGTGCACACTGGTCCATCCTGTTGTTGGTAAAGAGTTGACTTTTTTTTCCAGGATTACTTGTCTTACCATTTCTGGTATCTATTATTTAGTCTTACAAACAAAGCAAGGAGATACCTGTGCTTAGAAATGTATACATTCTTAAAGGAAGAAACAAACATATATATCAATGTACACATCATAATAAAATCTTTGTCTACCAAAATCAATTAAAAATCAACAAAGCTGTGGAGAAAAACAGTTAAAAATAAACAAGGCGATCATATTTATTCATATTTTGTATTACAAATGTAAAAGATTTCCTTTTGGGTCATTGTGAATTCATAAACTTTTTTTTTTTTAATTTTTTTTTCAACGTTTATTTATTTTTGGGACAGAGAGAGACAGAGCATGAACGGGGGAGGGGCAGAGAGAGAGGGAGACACAGAATCGGAAACAGGCTCCAGGCTCCGAGCCATCAGCCCAGAGCCCGACGCGGGGCTCGAACTCACGGACCGCGAGATCGTGACCTGGCTGAAGTCGGACGCTTAACCGACTGCGCCACCCAGGCGCCCCTAAATTCATAAACTTTTATACATTCAGGTAGTTCTAATTAACCATCATAATAAAAATATATTTATATAGAAATTGTTTAAACTTGTCCTTAGAGTCCTTGCAAGTAAACTGCTTTATCTTTTTTAAAAAATTATTTTAATTTAATTTTGTTTTAGAGAGTGTGAGAGAGCACAAGTGGGGGAGAGGGCTAATAGGAGAGAGAGAAAGAGAGAGAGAGAGAGAGAGAGAGAGAGAGAGAGAGAGAATCCCAAGCAGGCTCCATGCTGAGCATGGGTCCCAACATGGGGCTTGATCCCATGACCCTGGGATCATGACCTGAGCTGATACCAAGAGTTGGACACCCAACTGACTGAGCCACCCAGGTGTCCCAAATTCTTTACCTTTTAATAGAGTTTTTCTGTGATAAAGATTGTGTCTTTCCCACAGGAGTTCACACTTCCTCTTTCTTTGCCATAACAACCGTGCTTTGTCTTATGCAGGAAAATCTTGGAGATTAATCGAGCTCTATTGCCTCTCACCCAACTCCAAAGCAAAGGTTAATACAGCATTTGCTCATTTTCATATTGTCTTTTCATGATCTTAACTATATGGTGGACACAGCTTTTCATTTGGCTCAGGAAACTTTCTAAAACAGACTATCTCTCATGTGTTTGAAATCATGTTTGTTTTCTGGAAGCACAGAATATGCCAGGTGCACTTTATTTTTTCCTGCCCTAGGTGGGATTTATATATCTTCTAAGACTCCTAGGTCCTTTAAAACATTTTTCAAATGTTTTTTTTATTTTTGAGAGAGAGAGACAGAGTGTGAGTGGGGCAGGGGCAGAGAGAGAGGGAGACACAGAATCTGAAGCAGGTTCCAGGCTCTGAGTTGTCAGCACAGAGACCGACAGGGGGCTCTAACTCACAAACAGGGAGATCACGACCTGAGCCGAAATCAGACACTTAACCCACTGAGCTACCCAGGTGCCCCACTAGACTCCTAGATAATTTTGATGAAGAACACATATTGGGACGCCTGGGTGGCTCAGTTGGTTAAGCGTCCAACTCCTGATCTCAGCTCAGGTCATGATCTCATGGTTCATGGGTTTGAGCCCCATGTTGGGCTCTGCACTGACAGCACAGAGTATGCTTGGGATTCTCTCTCTCCCTCTCTCTCTGCCCCTACCCTGATCACACACATGTGTCCTCTCTCTCTCTCTCTCTCAAAATAAATAAACAAACTTTTAAAAAAAGAACACATATTACTTTAGACAAATATCTAGTTTCTAGGGTTGCTCGTGAGAATTTGTGGGTAGGTAATGTTGTTGCTCTGGGAATACTTTTGGTTATGACAGTGTTGAAAAATGTGTTGTCAAATTTATAATTTTACTTCCTTCACTCCCAACTTAACATAGCAAAGTAGTCTTTCATTCAAGATCACTAAATATATATGTATATGTATATGTGTATGTGTATGTGTATGTGTATGTATATGTACATGTACATATACTTAAAGTAATATTGTAGCTTAAGGAAGAATGCAGGTGGATGGCCATATTTTGGAAGCTAGAATTTAAGAAAGATCTCTAAGTTGCTAGATACTTCTTTTTGTGATCTCAGGCTGCTGTAACAAAATACCATAGGTTGGTGGCTTAAACGACAGACATTTATTTTAGACAGTTCTAGAGGCTGGAACATTTGAGATCGTGATGCTGCAGCATGGGTGGGAGGGGACCTAAACATTCAGTCCATGACAGTACTGTAAATGAAGCCAGGGACCCTGATAGTGTCTCTGTCCCAGAATGTTACATTTCCTTTTCCTTTGCCTTAACAAGCTTATTTTCTGTCATCTAGGAAGATTTGGGGAATTAATCAACAGCTCCACCATTCCTTCCTCAACTTCAAAACAGAAGTTCCTGTGTCTTTACATACAGCACACATGCACTGTGTACATGAGAAGCTTTAACTCATTGCACACATTGTCTTTTGCCATCCTGTACACAACTAACTGAGCTCAGAGAGCGTCTTAGGGGAGAATCTACCTCAAACATGTAACTGCCTTTGAAAAAGAAAAAAGATGAGGGAATGTTTATTAAATTTTTATAAGACATAATAATGATTCTTTTTGGGGCATTACTAAATATTTTGTGTGAATGAATAAAAACAAATTGAGTAATTTCACGTGACACGCTGATAGTGATCTCAACATACTTCTGGAAATTTCTACTGACTGTTTTTGGGTGTTGCTTTCCCAATTTCCTTTTGTCTTTGCTCTGTGTCCCAGAGTGAATCAAAGGAAGCCCGTCTTTGAAAAGACTTCTTTTGACTTATTTTTTATACAGGGAGCTTTCTGATCTTATTTGGAATAAGTAAGATTAATGTTCACTCTCAAGTATTTCTGAGGGTATACTCCCTTACTCACAGGACTACACCCTTGTGGAAAAATACAAGAGGTTTCTGGTTCTCCCAACCACTGGACAACAAGAGAGTTAATACACAATGAGCCAAGAACCTCAAAATAAACGTGAGTACATTCTCTCCTTTCAATTTGAAAGAGACAAATGTGATTATGACTAAGATTTTTTTTTAAGTTTATTTATTTTGAGAGAAAGATAGAGAGCAAGTGAGGGAGGGGCAGAGAAGGGGGAGAGAGAGAGAATCCCAAGCAGGCTCTAACAGCACAGAGCCCAACGAGGGACTCAAACTCATAAACCATGAGATCGTGACCTGAGCTGAGATCAGGAATCGGACATTTAACCCACTGAGGCACCCAGGCGCCCCATAATTAGGACTAGGATTTAAAAATACAAATTAACAAAGTTATAGTTATGAAGATTGAAGATGAGGAGGAGGAGGACATTAAAGGAAATGACAATGACTTTGGTGAAGAGGAAGGTCATAGATAGATTCGATTATGTTGGGAAGGGAAGCTTCTTTATGAAATGCAAACTGGGCCAAAAGAGGAGGTGAAGTATACAAAAGAAAAATAAGATGGGAAGAAAGAGAGCAATTCGGGAAGATTCTTCTAAAGGCAAGAGGAAGAAGGAAGATCTACAAAACACGATGACCAAGGCTCACAGTTTACCTGGGGGCTCTGCCGTTAATCCCCGTTTATGCTGCACTTAAGTGTCACAATGTATTTGCTTTACAAGAATATTGAGTAATATTTTTGAGAAAGAACAAATGCAGAAATACATAATTTAAAAATTAATGTTTTGCTTCACCTCATCAACCCAAGCATGGCAAACTTCAATGGGAGCACAGAGTATACTGATCTTGAAATTTTTTATGTAACAACACATCTTCAAGACTATTTCCGTTGATACTTACTGATGTATATGATTATTTTAATCACTGTGCAGAATTCCATCATAGAGACTCACCATAATTTAGAATCTGCACTCATACACAAGCAAGTGTTGGTTGCTGGTTCTGGTACTGCAATGAATATCCTTTCCTATAAATAAGTTCAGTTATTTTCATACGACAGATCTCTAGGATTGAAATTGTTGCGGCAAATGTAATGCACTTAAAAACTGATAAAGGCAGGGGCGCCTGGGTGGCGCAGTCGGTTAAGCGTCCGACTTCAGCCAGGTCATGATCTCGCGGTCCGTGAGTTCGAGCCCCGCGTCAGGCTCTGGGCTGATGGCTCGGAGCCTGGAGCCTGTTTCCGATTCTGTGTCTCCCTCTCTCTCTGCCTCTCCCCCGTTCATGCTCTGTCTCTCTCTGTCCCAAAAATAAATAAAAACGTTGAAAAAAAATTTAAAAAAAAAAAACCAAAAAACTGATAAAGGCTGCTAACTTGGTCTGTCTGAAGGCTTTCTAATTTATATTTCGTCAGTTGCATTTATTTCCTCACCAAGAGAGTTAATTTTCCCCCCAACCCTACCAACACTGCATTTTTTTTGTTTTCCTCTAAAACTCTCATTTGTGAAAAAGTATATCATTATATTTTAGTTTACATTTCTTTGAACATCCTTTTTTTGTTTAATGGCCATCTATAATTTCAGAAAATTAAGTTTTCAGCAAATATCCGGATCCGGTTTTTGCTTAGTTTTTGAATTGACTTTTGAAATTCTCTACACAGCGTAGACAATAATATTGTGACAACATTTTCTTTCATATGGTGCTTGTGTCTTACCATTATTCGTGTTATATAGATGTTTAAACTTTTATGGACATAATTGACATTATCAATTTTTTATTATTTGGGGGTTTTGTGTCTTGCTTATAAAAAGCCCTTCCTATTCAAAAAAAATGTTTATATTTTTATGCATGTATGTGTGTATCAGTAAGCTCTAAAACTGACTTATTCAGGAGGAAATCTTTAAGCTCTCTGCTAGATCTAAAATATTTTGGATGACCTCATGGTTAGCTTGCTCCTCAGTAGAGTATTTTCCTTAGTTCTTAGTTCTTGTGGCTGAGAAGACAATCTGTTTATCTTTCTTTTTGTCCCTGCAGAAGAAGACCAGCCTTCCCACCTGATCCCTTGGGCCATTGCTATTTTTTTCATCTCACTCCTCAGTGCTTGTTTTATTGCAAATTGTTTGGGTAAGTTATTACCAAAAGTGGAACTCTTTGTGAATTATTTTCTCAACTAAACTTCATAAAGTTGCTCTAAGCCTTTTGTTATCTTGATTTTCCTCCAACATTTCGATTCACAATGTTTTTCAAGGTCTTGAACTTAAAATCCAGAGCTCTGTACTTAACCTTCTATTCTTGATGGTGCTGTCTTGTGTAAGGGAACAAAATATGGAAGTTAGAGTCCCCTTTCTAAAAAAAAATTTTTTTTTTCAACGTTTATTTATTTTTGGGACAGAGAGAGACAGAGCATGAACGGGGGAGGGGCAGAGAGAGAGGGAGACACAGAATCGGAAACAGGCTCCAGGCTCTGAGCCATCAGCCCAGAGCCCGACGCGGGGCTCGAACTTCCGGACCGCGAGATCGTGACCTGGCTGAAGTCGGACGCTTAACCGACTGCGCCACTCAGGCGCCCCAAGAGTCCCCTTTCTATACATATGAAGGGTGGTGACTATAGTAAATCATACCCCATTTTTACTGAGATTACTAAGGGCTGCATGTTATCAGTAAAGAGTAACCAGCAAAAACCCAACTTTCTGATGGACTGTAGTCTGGCTTTTTTTTTTTTTTTTTGATGTTTATTTATTCACGAGAGAGAGAGGGCATGAACAAGGGAGGGGCAGAGAGTTTGAGACGCAGAATCCAAAGCAGGCTCCAGGCTCCGAGCTGTCAGCACGGAGCCCAACGTGGGGCTCGAACTCATGAACCATGAGATCATGACCTGAGCTGAAGTCTGGCGCTTAACCGACTGAGCCACCCAGGTGCCTCTTTGAAACGAAGAACAATGAAAGATTTGTTCTTTCTAATAGCAAGATCGTGTGTAAAGTTATTATAATTACACTAATATAGCATAGGTGCAAGTATGGATGAATAGACCAGAGGAAAGATAAAGAGAGCTTAGTTACAGATCCTGCCTATATGAATCTCTATATAAAACAGAAGGGGATATTGCCGTTATAGGGAAAGGACAGATTTGTTCAGTTAATGTGCTAGAGGACCATTGATCATCCTTATTCAAAAAATTAAATCAGTATCCTGTTTTATACCTGTACAAAACCAACGCAAGGTGGATTATTGGCCAAAATGTGAAAAGCAAATCGATAATCCTTTTTAGAAGATACATGGAGAATATGTTCATATCCTCAAGGCCGGGAATAATTTCTTTTTTTTTTTTAATTTTTCTTAACGTTTATTTATTTTTGAGACAGAGAGAGACAGAGCATGAACGGGGGAGGGCAGAGAGAGAGGGAGACACAGAATCGGAAGCAGGCTGCAGGCTCTGAGCTGTCAGCACAGAGCCCGACCCAGGGCTCGAACTCACAGACTGTGAGATCATGAGCCGAGCTGAAGTCGGACGCTCGCTCAACCGACTGAGCCACCCAGGCACCCCAAGGCCGGGAGTAATTTCTTAAACAAGTCACAAAGTGTGCTAGCCAGTGAAGAAACTGTTGACCAATTAGACTATATTAAAGTAAAAATTACTCTACAACAAAAACACCAAGAAATAAAACAGCCATTGGAGACGGTGTTTTTAATATATAAAAAAAAATGGATAAAAACATTTAGTGGACAGTATATATAAACAATCCTTTCAACCCAATAGGAAAAAATACTGACAATACAGCAGAAAAATAGGCAAAATTTCGAATAGCCGTTATAGAAAAGAAAGCCTGACATGTCTAATGAACGCATAAAAAAGGTCAAGTTTTGGAGGAAATGCAAATTCAACTCACAGTGAGGTACCTTTGCAAATATACCAGGATGGCAACAATGGAAAGGTCTGGCACTATTGACTATTGATGGTGTGGAGGGACTGGACCTCCAATGAATTGCTGCTAGTGGGAGCGTAGAACAGTACAACCACTTTGGAAAAGTTTGCCACTATCATAGTTGGCAATATGCATATCTTGTTACTAGCAATTCCGCTCCTAGGCGTATAGCATCCTACAGAAAGACATGCTTATGTGCTCTAGGATGCATGGTCAAAAACTCTCCAAGAGGTACGTACAGTTCACAGGAGCCAACAGGGGAAGCGATGCAAATATTTACCAGAAGACGAATATCTAAATACATTTTAGTGCATTAAGACAACAGATCACTTTATAGCAGTCAACATTAATCGATTATAGTTGCGGGTAGCAATATGGACAAATTTCAGAAGTTAACACTGAGCGAATGGCCGAAGGAAAAGAAGGCATATTTTAGGATTTGATTTAAAGCTCAAAAGCAGGCAAATCTAATCTGTATGGTTTAGGGATATGTCATTAAGGGGTACGATTGTGAGACAAAGCACAAGGCGATTACTTTAAAAGTGGCATAGTTACCTTTAAGAGACTGAAAGTGGGTTGTATGTGGGATGTGACTCATAAATCTTAGCAGGACCATCCCTGTGTTTACTAAAAATCTCCGCCCTAACACAGACTGTGAGAAAAAACAGAGGCTTGCAGGACTACTGCCATAAAGCACAGAATGGATAATATGCTAATAAAAAAATAATTTTTGGGGCGCCTGGGTGGCTCAGTCGGTTAAGCATCCGACTTCGGCTCAGGTCACGATCTCACGGTCCGTGAGTTCGAGCCCCGAGTCGGGCTCTGTGCCGACAGCTCAGAGCCCGGAGCCTGCTTCGGATTCTGTGTCTCCCTCTCTCTCTGCCCCTCCCCCGTTCATGCTCTGTCTCTCTCTGTCTCAAAAATAGATAAACATTAAAAAAAAAATTAAAAAAAACCTTTTTTTTGCAACTCCTTTCAACCAGTTCACCCAGAGCTGGAACAAAGGACTGCGTAGTAAGAAAAGGGATAGTTACCTTAACTCTTACGGGAAGAGAAAGGTCAGAGTGACCAGCCCCATTTCCCTACTTCAGGAGTTTTACAGGAAAAGAAAACTAACTTGTTTTCCTCCTTGACAGTGACTCATTACAGCTTTCTACACTGCAGGAGACGCATGGGAATGTTCAAGTTACCAGAGTATTACAAGAAGATAACATGCACCAAAGAGGAATCAAAACTGAAAGGTACAGATAGCAAAGGGCATAGGAGAATTTCTGTCTTCCATTTCTATTCAGGTTCATAATCTGATTTAAATTTTTTTAAATGTTTATTTTATAAATAAAGGGGAGGGGCGCCTGGGTGGCTCAGTCGGTTGAGCGGCCGACTTTGGCTCAGGTCACGATCTTGCGGTCCGTGGGTTCGAGCCCCGTGTCGGGCTCTGTGCTGACAGCTCAGAGCCTGGAGCCTGCTTCAGATTCTGTGTCTCCCTCTCTCTCTGCCCCTCCCCCATTCTTGCTCTGTCTCTCTCTGTCTCAAAAATAAATAAACATTAAAAAAATTTTATAAATAAAGGGGAGAAGGGGGGAGGAGCAGACAGAGACAGAGACACAGAATCTGAAGCAGGCTCCAGGCTCTGAGCTGTCAGCACAGAGCCCGATGTGGGGCTTGAACTCACAAGTGGTGAGATCATGACCTGAGCCGAAGTCAGACGCTCATCCGACTGAGCCACCCCGGCGCCCCTCATAATCGGATTTAAAGGAATCAGTAGTAAACCAGGAGAGATTAAAAAACATGAGCATCTGGTGCAAGAATGAACATCAATAAATAGAAACAGATTTCTCACGACTGTAGTCAGTTGAGTAACTGAAGAATATAAGAATACATTTAGGGTCCATTTTTGGCATCCAAAACATAACATTAACTTAATTCCATTTTCTTTTGATTCAGACATATCTTAAGGACTGTTTCCTTCTAGAATATACAGCTTTGCTGAAGGGACTTTATCTCTTTTATCATTCTAGAATTTGTAAAATCTCATCTGGGAAAATGGGGAAATGCTTGACAGTTCTAGTAGGTTCTCTGCTCCCTTTACATATAATTTCCTACAAAAGGCTTTATTCTAGAAGATACATGTAGGGACATGGAAAAATGATGATGTCTTCTAAGAGAATATCTTCTAATTTTCTCACAGTCACGATGTGATTCAGACAGTTTTGTTTAGAGAATATTTAGAATGTAGTTTTCAGGATTTTTTTTTAAAAGGGGAATAGGATGATTTTGGTAATCATGGTATTATTTCCCAAAATGTGAACTGCATGGTTAGCAGAAAAGTTATGCAATCTGTTACAGATGATAGGCTCCTTGTAAGTAATTTTCATGTCAATTTCCTCACGAGGAAGCACCTGGAATTGCTGTCCTACTGGTTGGAGATCCTTCCAGGACAGTTGCTACTTACCTCTGAATGACAACAAGACATGGGCAAAGAGCGAGAGGAACTGCACGGACATGGGGGCTCATCTGGTCACCATCACCTCAGAAGCTGAGCAGGTATGTTGGGAGGCTCACATCAGCCTCTCTGCTGGTTTGAATCTCTTGGCATAGACAGGAATTTCTTTGCTCTGTCTCTGTGCCTTTGCTTTATCTGTTTCCTCTTTCTTCCTTATTTTTCTTCATCTGGCCAACTTCTGTTCTCTCCAGGTTTGATTCATGTATTATTTCCTCCAGAAAGTGACCCTGACCATCTTCCCTACTCCATCCTCCCTGTTCCCGTTTGGAGATACTTCCGTGGTACTTTGTGTATTGCGTGATCATGGCTCTTGCTTCGCTAGTGTTAACTGGGAGGTCACCTGTTCACTGCCCCATCTCTTCCAGTGACTCTGACTTTGTAGAGGGCTGGGGCCATGCTTTCCTCACCTCTGCATCTCCAAAGTCTTGTGCAGTGCTAGGCGCACTGGATAGGACCTGATACATGTTTGGTGAGTAAGTGAATACGTGAATGGTTAATCATGACTGAGTAAGTGAATACGTGAATGGTTAATCATGACTGAGATAGCTTCTCAGGATAAAGCATAGGAAAAATAATTCAGCTGTCTGGTTGTAATTCTAAATAAGAAACAATTCTTAAGTTTTATTCAGTTTTTTTTTTTTAAAACCAATTTATTTCGTCATATAATATACTTCCAGAGATGTACCGTAACTCCTAATCTACTCTTTTCTTTGTGAAGGGGGTTTCCTGGAGAATTCTGTTCCAATGGTTTTGCAATCTACAGGTTCATTGACTCTTTGAATGAAATGGAACTTAATTTAATATGCAAGCCATTGAAGAGACAATTTTATTTTTTTATTTTTATTTTTTCAATATATGAAATTTATTGTCAAATTGGTTTCCATACAACACCCAGTGCTCATCCCAAAAGGTGCCCTCCTCAATACCCATCACCCACCCTCCCCTCCCTCCCACCCTCCATCAACCCTCAGTTTGTTCTCAGTTTTTAAGAGGAAGAGATGATTTTAAAAACAAAAGTTAAAGAAAAATCCGATCCTACTAAGCATTGTGCTAAGTGATTTGCAAGTATGATCTCACTTACTCTTCACAGTAATTCTTTGAAGTCATCCACTTTTGGAGATGAGAAATCTTGAGTTTGGAGGGGTATAAGCACTTATGACATTACACGATATATGGCAGAGGCAGGATTGAAAGATCTGTCCGATGACAGTGCTTCTGTGCTTAGCTAGCAGTAATCCATCTGACCTTTCCCCACGTTTCCTAACATAACAGCTACTAAATGACAAATGCAAATATACTTACAAAAGTTTACCTTTTTATGCAGAACTTTATTGTTCAATTTTTGGATAGACGGTTTTCATATTTCCTGGGACTTACAGATGAGGACCATGAAGGCCAGTGGTCCTGGGTGGACAAGACACCATTTGACCCACATATTGTGTAAGTATATTGACTGGGGTGAAAACTTTCTAGGCAAAGACAAGAAGATAGCAAGGAGAATTCATTTGCCCCGAGGCATACCGATATAGAAATGCCTGCTCAGAGAGGACCGTTATGTATTGAGCAACTTCTCTACTAATAAATGACTATATTTCTATTAGAGAGTGCAGCTCTAAATTTTTCACCGGGGGGCGTTTTCTCTACATGTCTCCTGATCTACACACACACACCCCCACACAAATACAAATATAAAGATATACATATATATTTTTTCATTTTAGATTCTGGCATGAGGGTGAACCCAACAACTATAAACAGAGTGAAAATTGTGTTATCCTTGTTAATGTCCAAGACAAATGGGCCTGGAATGACTTTCCTTGTAACTTTGAGAGAAGAAGAATTTGCAAGTTACCTGGAACAACGTTCAACTAGAAACCTCCAAAGGAGTCCTTATGATGGCAACAGAAAAGGGGAACCAATTAGACCAGGGCAGAATGTACCTGCACCATTGGAGCAGAGAAAACATGCTGAGAAAATAGAACATTTTTCAGTTACGATGGCCTTACTTTTCTTTTATTCATTCAAGACAATGTGCTTTTGTGTGGTTTGGTGGCCAGAATCATCTTTTCTGTGAGAATCCATTTTCATGAACTTTGCTTGCTTGATAGTGTATCGAAGTATTTCCTTTTCGATTGGTGTGCATTGATTATATGTCAAACAGAATGGCTCAAATGAGGTGATCTCTTGGTCATTGTTCTCCTCTGCTCAAATTCTTAGCTCTTAAAATTCAAAGGCAGGGTATTCCAACTGATAGAGGCATGCCACTTTTTTTTAAATATGACAAACCCTTTGAAGTTTTTAAACAACATTCTTATTGTTCAATGTCTCGTTCCCAGACTTTTTAATAGTATCAGTCATTAGATTGACATTCCATGAGCAAAATATTTTCTGAACAGGAGTGTAGGAGTTCTGAATCATAGTATTGCCAAGATGGAAAAAAAAAGAAAGTCTATCTACCTTTAAAAACATTTTCTTCTTACTCTACCTTAAATGTCTTCCCAAAGCAGGGAGTCCCAAGCTGACTTAGTTTCTTTTCAAGCGGATAAATCCCTCATAGGCCACCTTAACCAAACTGCCTTCAACTCTGTAGCTGAGGAAACTGAACCCACGGGAAGGCAAAGAGCTCACCTGGAACATTGCTAGTTCATGAAGAGAAACAGGACTGTGGCCCAGAACTACTTTTCATGAGCGGCAAACTGTGTTGCCTTCGGTATTACAGGAAAGTTACTGGGGTGACTTGGCCTCTTGACTAATGGATGAAAGTTCTAGCATTGTATTCGTGTTTCTACATTTTTAATTTGAGTCAGGAAAAAAAAATTCATATTTTCAGCCCATTTATGTTAGCATGTCTTTTTAGAGCTATAAAGCTAGAGTTCAAACTAGAAGGGAAGTCCTTGTCTTAACAACATGACATGACACTTTTATGATATCACTAGTGTTAACTGTGGAGCAGTGCTATCCAAAATATGGTGGTCTTTCTTAAAATTCTCAATTTGCTGATGTTTCCTGAATCGAAGCTAAACAATTCCAAGCAGTGGCTTTTTTTTGAAGTTGATTTTATTTTGAGAGAGAGAGAGAGAGAAAGAGTGAGCATGAGCAGGGGAGGGGCAGAAAGGGAGGGAGAGAGAGAGAGAGAGAGAGAGAGAATCCCAACTGGGGTCTGTTCTCTCGGCACAGAGCCCTATATGGGGCTCCATCTCACAAACGCGAGATCGTGACCTGAGCCAAAGTCAAGAGTCAGATGCTCAACCACTCAACTGATTTGGCCATCCAGGCCAAGCAACGGCTTTTTAACCTGACTGCCTTAAAGCTATTTTTGAAAACAGCATTTATTTTGTAAATTACTTAGTGATTTTCTGTGTTAGGAAGATTAGTGTTTGATTGATTGTGTGTGTGTGTGTGTGTGTGTGTGTATGTGTGTCTGCATTTAAAGCTGATACTTTTAACTGAAGGAGTGCTAATGATTTTAATTGTTCGCCATTCACATAGCACAAAATCTACAAAACTTGTGGAAATAATTTTATGTATATGCTAAAAGGCTTTGTGTAGTTAACATCATCCATTTTCTCTACCGTATATAGGTAGAGATTCAGTTGCCAATAAAATGTGATCTCTATGTGATTTTATACATCTGTGTCGGCATCTATATCCTTAATCTCTTTTCTCGCAGTCTGATCGTTTTCCATTACCTCCGTGGTGACCACCACAGACCATCGTTCTTACCCGGATTATTGCAATGGCCTTCTGACTGGTCTCCCTATTTCCACCCTCGGGCCCTTTCAATCTATTCCTAACTCTCATGACACTTGTATTCCTCATAATTTCTTTAAGACACCTGATAGTAATTTCATAAAAATAAATGCAAATTTTTTAGGGCATTGTGGTAGTCTTAGAAATTTGACACAGTTAAAAAATTTAAATATTGGTTTTGTGTTTGCTGTATATGTGTGTGTGTGTGTGTGTGTGTGTGTTTGCCACACACACACACACACACACACACATCTCAAACAGTAAAAATGTAAATAAAAGTATCAGTTAAATCTTCCACCCCGAACTTCAGTCCCTTAAATGCCTCTTCAGAGTAGATATGATTATGTTTCTTATATGTATTTCCATATATGTTTATATGTGTTATATAAATATATATACATACATAACCTACTGTTTTTATACTAATAGCAACATTATCTACATTGCCTTAAACATCTTACAATTTTTTCCCCACAAATCTAAGGGGTTTTTGTTTGTTTGTCTGTTTTCATCATGACAAGTGTATTCTTTGATCCCCATCACCTATTTCCTCCTTTTCCCCACCCACCACCCATCTGGTAACCAGCAGTTCGTTCTCTATAGTTAAAGAGTCTGTTTCTTGGTTTGTCTCTCTTTTTTTCCTTTGTTCCTTTGTTTTGTTTCTTAAATTCCACCTATGAGTGAGATCGTGTGGTATTCGTCTTTCTCTGTCTTATTTCACTTGGCATTATACTCTGTAGCTCCATCCATGTTGCAAATGGCAAGATTTCATTGTTTTTTTTATGATGGAATAATATTCTGTTGTGTATACATGGCTTCTTTAAGCTTCTGTAATTTGGCTATTGTAGATAATGCTGCTATATACAATGGGTGCATTTATTCCTTTGAATTAGTATTTTTCCACCCTTGGAGTAAATACCTCATAGTGCAATTACTGGATCATAGGGTAGTTCTATTTTTAACTTTTTGAGGAACCTCCATATTTCTTCCACAGCGGCTGTACCAGTTTCCATTTCCCCTAATGAATACAGGAGCGTTCCTTTTTCTCCACATCCTCCCCAACACTTGTTTCTTGTGTTTTTTTATTTTAGCCATTCTCACAGGTATGAGGTGGTATCTCATTGTGGTTTTGATTTGCATTTCCCTGATGCTCAGTGATGTTGAGCATCTTTTCATGTGTCTGTTAGCCATCTGGATGCCTTTGGAGAAATGTTTGTTCACGTCTTCTGCCCACTTTTATTTTATTTTCAATGTTTATTTATTTTGAGAGAGAGAGAGCAACATGAATAGAGTAGGGGCAGAGATAGAGGGAGACACAGAATCTGAAGCAGGCTTCAGGCTCCGAGCTGTCAGCACAGAGCCTGATGCAGGGCTCAATCCCACAAACCATGAGATCATGACCTGAGCCGAAGTCAGACGCTTATCCGACTGAGCCACCCAAGCGCCCATTCTTCCCATTTTTAAATTGATTATTTGGTTTTGGGGGGAAAATATCTTGCATTTTTTACTTAAAAATATATTTTGGAAAATGATTTATACCTTGCCCCATATAAGTAAATAGTGTTTCATTATATTGGTATATCATAATCTGAGATAACTTTTGAGTGACAAAATATTTCCTTTATATAATAAAAATCAACAAAACTACATATTGTCACATATATCTAAGAGGAAAGAACACTTTAAGGAAAACTAATATAGATAAACCTTGGTGTGCGAGCATAATTCATTCCAGAAACATGCTTGTAATCCAAAGCACTTGTATATCAAAGTGAATTTCCCCATAAGAAATCATGGAAACTCAGATGATTCATCCCACAACCCCAAAATATTCATATAAAAATGATTACAATACTGTAACATAATACAAAGTAACAAAGAAAATATAAAATATAAAGAAAAATAAAGAAATTAACCTGCCCTTACCTTTGAAAACCTTCGTGGCTGGTGTGAGGGAGACAAGAGAAGGAGAGTTATTGTGTAGGGTGACTTTCACTATCATTAATGGAATCACTGCTATCTATTGGCTCCATGAAATCTTCTGCATCGGGGCCATTGTATATGCTCACACGGATGTTGACTTCGGTACAGTATTGATAAATTCTTTTTTTTTTTTTTAATTTTATTAAAAAAATTTTTTTTTTCAACGTTTATTTATTTTTGGGACAGAGAGAGACAGAGCATGAACGGGCGAGGGGCAGAGAGAGAGGGAGACACAGAATCGGAAACAGGCTCCAGGCTCTGAGCCATCAGCCCAGAGCCCGACGCGGGGCTCGAACTCCCGGACCGCGAGATCGTGACCTGGCTGAAGTCGGACGCTTAACCGACTGCGCCACCCAGGCGCCCCCAGTATTGATAAACTCTTGTCACATGCTGTATTTAATGTAACTGGCAGTAAGGCAGCAGAGGAAAGGGTCTATATTGGCAGACAGCCTGACCTAGAATGAAGCAAAGCATTCCTAAGCTTACTCTTGTATAGAAAAGGAGAGGACTATCCATAGGTGCTTTGAAGTGACAAAAAATACACTAGTGCCTATTGTGGGCATCTTCCAACATTCTGAAAAATCACTGATTTTTCTGCCAAACACCACAGTCTGAGACTGAGCATCTGAACATGGGAGATGATCACCCACAATCCCACAGAGAGAGAGAGAGAGAGAGAAGAACCATTGGCTCAGTTGTGATCATATGACATTCGGTGTCACATACTATTTGTGTTGCAAGACATTGCTCTTTTATCAAGTTAATATTTATTAGAAATGTTTGCTCGTCTTGCGGAACACTTGCAGAACAAGTTACTCGCAATCCAAGGTTTTACTTCATATTATATTCACTTACCCAGTTGAATTTTCCCATCTAATGATTACACATTAATTTCAGTGTATGAATTTTGAGGGTCTCTGTGTGGTGCCGTGTGCAAGAAGTGTGGTTATTCAAGGTACCAAGATATTTAAATATTCTTGAATAACCATATCAGCATTGATTAAAATATTATGCACGTAGTGGATAGGCTTGAGATAGAAAGTTGTCAAGCTGAATGTTCTCTTAGAACAACTTAGCTATTGGACCCTGGCCCTAGCTGAGCAATAGCCACAAATCCAAGTGAGATTCAGTTATCCAGTGGAGCCATTTGCAACAGCGTGGATGGAACTAGAGAGTATTATGCTAAGGGAAATAAGTCAGTCAAAGACAAATATATGATTTCACTCATATGTGACATTTAAGAAACAAAACAGATGACCATAGGGGAAGGGAAGCAAAAATAACAGAAAAACAGAGGAGTCAAACCGTAAGAGACTCTTAAATACAGAGAACAAACTGAGGGTTGCTGGCGGGGTATTGGGGGTGGATGGGCTAAGTGGGTGATGGGCATTAAGGAGGACACTTGTTGGGATGAGGATTGGATATTATATGTAACTGATGAATCATTAAATTCTATTCTTGAAATCATTATTACACTGTATGGTAACTAACTTGGATTTAAATTAAAAAAAAAAGAAATCTTCTATATCTATATTGAGTTTTATTCCTAGTAGAGCTATTTTTCTCAGGACGTTAATGAAATTATAAATCCTTTGGAATTCTGAAATGTTTTGCTATCCTATAGGAAAATATACAGGCGTTTCTGCTTCATTGCAAATTTATGATCTATTTTATAAAAGTCGTTAGTATATTTCTTGGAGAGTTCATATATATCCACTTAGTAATATAGCATTGGATAGCTTCTACAGAGGTGAGTCCAATGAGGGAGGTTTTAAAGTCAACAGTTTGTCTATATCTTAAAAATAAATTGGTTCATTGAGTTGATCTCTGTGACAACTACTTGGCTCTAAGCTTTGTCAGCGTTGGGCCAGCTCTTGGGTTAATGATAACTAGCTAGTGTAATGGATTAGTTAATGGGATTCTTAGTCCCCCTTCTTTGGCTTATGGATATATGGCTTTGTTATTTGGAATTACAGTTAAGCCTCTGATATAATTAACCTTTGACATACAAAATAAACACAAAATGTAAAAGAAAAGAAAAGAAAAGAAAAAGAAAATCCTCTTCTTTGCTGGGCTCTGTACTCGCTGTATGTCTCTATATGTTCATATAAATATTCACAAACAAAGCAGGAGTCTTCTTTACTTTTCCCAGCATTTGTTAGAGAATTGCTTGGTAAATTGGGAGAAGTCCTGAGACTAATATAGAGAAAAATGCATGTCAATCAGGATCATAAATTATATCGTTCAAAACTACTTATTTTATTTAAAATCTTTTTAAAAAATTTTTTCTTTCATGTTTATTTATTTTTGAGAGACAGAGACAGAGTGCAAGCAGGGGAGGGGCAGAGAGAGAGGGAGACACAGAATCCGAAGCAGGCTCCAGGCTCTGAGCTGTCAGCACAGAACCTGATGCGGGGCTCGAACTCACGAACCTCGAGATCATGACCTGAGCCGAAGTCAGACGCTTAACTGACTGAGCCACCCAGGCGCCCCAAAACTACTTAGTTTATTTATATCAAAAGCGACAAGTCCTTATGAAGTCCCTAGGTAGTCCTTATAAAGTGCAGTGCACAGTTTTCTTGTGTTGGTGTTGTGTTCATGGTCTTGTGCCTCTGTATTTATGCATTTCAGTTGTGCTCTCTGTTCTTAGAAGATTTTTTTGTTATTCAAAGCACTTATTTCAGGCATTTCACAAATCCGAAACATATTGAAGAAACAGGGCACGTCATTCCAATTTTTCCTCGGATTTGAAGAGTCTCGTATGGTAGCACAGTCCTCCACTGTAACTATATTGTTGGGCTCCCCTTCGTCCCAGAAGCTGGAAGAGAGCAAGTGCATTAGATTAAATCCCAGCTACAGGAAGCCAAGTGACCTCATATGCTAGACCAGTTGCATTTGTGTTGTGCTCCCTCGCAACAATTTTGTTGTGCATTATAACCTCCATTAGGCATTATAGTTAGGCATTAAACCTCCATTTTATTGAAGAAAAGGAATCCCGGAAAAACCAAACCACTTGTCTTAAGTCTTAGAGTTTGCGAGTGGTGAAGCCCAGCTGGATATTCCTGACTTTCTGGTCTGTCAAGCTTCCTCAGCTGTAGACCCATAATGAGAAGTTACGGGAAGCACTGATGCTCATGAATTTGTTTCCTTCACGCTTGTGTCTCATCTTATGTTTAGTTCCCTTTATTCTGCACCGAGTTTGTATTAACCTAGGTGCATACTTTAGTGGTGTTACGGTGCTGCAGAGAAGCAACTTTCTAGAGTCTCAGTGCATGGCAGCTGTCCTCTTAGAACTGAGCCTTTGGTTTCCTCAAATGCTAAATGAATATCGATGTATCTCAGAAGGATGCAATTTAGGTAAAATGAAATAATTAATGAGATCAAACCCATGAAAACTCCAATGTGCTGTGCTCTAAGGATGTAAGGTCACTATCAAAGGGAAAAGAGACCTTATCAAGGGAGTCCCCGCTTTCACTCCATAAATCTCCTTTCTCAAGTCACTACCCTCAAATCATTTACTAGTTTGGGCACAAGACTCTGAATTTCACTCTGTCTCTGCTGCATTTCCGATGAACTAGTCTTCGATTCTGAGTCCCTCCTCATGTTCATCTGTTATCTCCCCTTTATTCTTCAGATGGTCTCAGGAAAAGAGAGCACGAGATCCTCGTGCTTCCTTCGACTATCTTCTAGCACATAAAATCACCAAGGATTGACCTGAAAATATCTCATGGAATGGAAGGAGGTTCTGAGAACTCCCCTCAACAATGGTCTAACTTTGGGACTTGAGATAGTGTTAAAATTGTCCTGTAAGAAGGAAATTACCTCAGAGATTCGGTGAAAGGTGTGCCATCTACCCATTGCCACTGACCCTCAGTCACCTGGTCTGTCAGTCCAATATAAAACTCTCTCCTTTTCGGTTTCGCATAGAAAAGAAATTCCTAGAGGAGCAACACGATAGAAACACAAAGTAGATCAGTCATTTCAATTTTGGACAAATGTTGAAGGTAATTGTTATTAAAAGAGGTAAAGTGGATTATAGGTGACAGATAAATGGCTCTGAAATCGTAAGATCATGGAGGAGTATCTCCTGATTTTTTTTTTTTCAACGTTTATTTATTTTTGGGACAGAGAGAGACAGAGCATGAACGGGGGAGGGGCAGAGAGAGAGGGAGACACAGAATCGGAAACAGGCTCCAGGCTCTGAGCCATCCGCCCAGAGCCTGACGCGGGGCTCGAACTCACGGACTGCGAGATCGTGACCTGGCTGAAGTCGGACGCTTAACCGACTGCGCCACCCAGGCGCCCCAATTTTTTTTTTATTGTGGTAAAAATATACGGAACATAGAATTAAACCAACAAAAAGAGAATCTTTAACAGAGAAGGAGTTTCTTAATATCTCATTCAAAGCTGATCTACTGTTATTTGTAGCAAAAGCTACTTATATATCCAGCATGAAAGATTATTGATCACAGCTTAAAGATAACGGACATATCTTGGGCATATCTGACATAATCATCTGATGTGTTCATCAACACAACAGTGATTCTAAAATGAACTGTCAGCTCCCCCCCCCCCGTTTTTTTCCCTGTCTTAGTAAGAAAGGCATTGAACATGGAAATTCCCCTTTTTCCCCCTCAGGCTCTTCTAGTGATGACAATAAATTAGAGTAGGTATCGACTTATAGAAATAGTAGGAACAGCATGCATTTTAATACATTCACTTAACAAACAGTAATTTTGGACCAAAGAGTGCATACACGTATGGAAAGAGGGATAGATCCTGGAAAGAATGTTACATTGACACTGGAGGTGACTGTGCTCCAACTACCTGCTCCTCCTGTGTGTTGATAACAACCAGATGTGCTCCCATGTTTGAGCAGTTTTTTACGCTTGATGCCCAGGACATGGTGTTAGTAGAAAATAAGTAGCAGCTAGATTGAAAATGGATCCAGCTCAACGGACAACAGTTCTTGACTGAACCTAGGAGGAGAGAAGTTTCCATGAGTGTCATGTATCAACTAAGTAAGGAAACAGAAAGCTTCATCTGGCCTCATGAAGTTCATCATTACCAGTCTTCTGACTGGTACCTTGGAGCCCCTTGTCCTTGCCCACTCCCCAACCTACTATCTAAGACTTTAGAGAATTCCTATGTCAGTAAACACAAATAACAATTGTCTTGTCTTTTGAGACATAACCCTTGTTTTCTAAATTAAAAAAAATTTTTTTAAACGCTTATTTAAAAAAAAATTTTTTTTTAACGTTTATTTATTTTTGAGACAGAGAGAGACAGAGCATGAATGGGGGAGGGTCAGAGAGAGGGAGACACAGAATCTGAAACAGGCTCCAGGCTCTGAGCTGTCAGCACAGAGCCCGATGCGGGGCTCGAACTCACAGACCACGAGATCACGACCTGAGCCGAAGTCGGACGCTTAACCGACTGAGCCACCCAGGCGCCCCAAACGTTTATTTATTTTTAAGAGACAGAACACGAGTGGGGAAGGGACAGGAAGAGAGGGAGACACAGGATCCGAAGCAGGCTCCAGGCTCTGAGCTGTCAGCACAGAGCCTGATGTAGGGCTCGAATCCATGAACCATAAGATCATGACCTGAGCCTAAGTCAGATGCTTAACTGACTGAGCCACCCAGGCACCCTGAGATATAATCCTTATTTTCTAAACTTGCCAGTAAATGCAGTCATACATACAATCTATCTCTGTTATGCTATTGATATAGAGCCTTATTAACTATTCTTAGAATGCCAAGGTGAGAGAAGGTTATGTGTTTTATCTAAGCAACCATCTCTCATGTTGCCCAAGCAATGTGCCCTCAACAAAGTCTCCAAACTGGTTGTGGAGATGGGCTAAACTTCTTAGAATTGTAGAATGTAAGTCTTTGAAGTTTATTAAAAAGAAATAGTCCAGTGTTTCTCAATTTAATGGTGAGGAAATTAAATTCCAGAGGAGCGTCATGTAGCATTTTGCTAAGACTCAGAACAAAACTATCTATATAAGAGTGTAGAGAGTACATTTCTGAGATATCTCCAAATTCCCTATTCTCTCTCTATTTTTTCTTCTTCACCTCATTGGGAAGCAAGGGAGGAATGAAAAGAAAGTGCACTCCTGGGGATAATACCTTCCACTTCTAGATTTTCTGTTCAGACATACCTCAAATTTCTTCTAAAAGTTTGCTATGATGTCCCCAGGATTTCCTGTCCAATGCTAATCACGTTTTCAAAGTCCTAGACCTGTCTTATCAGTTCCTCATCATTCTCTGGTAGTACAGGCAAGATTTTATATTTTGTTTTTGAGAAACAGGACACCATCCAACTCCTTGTCCCCAAATCAATCTAGAAGCCAAAAAGTGTCAATATGTAAATGTTGATGTTCAAATTTCAGGACCATTATACCCGATACATCTTTGTAGCAGGAGAAGTCCATTAAATCCTCATATGGCTGGAACTTTTTCTCATCACAGAGTTGAAAGCTATGATACGTCACTGTAAGGAAAGGGGCAGAGTGTATGTTCGTTATTCTTGATAAAGAATTAAGTTTATCATGTGTGTATTTGTAACAAAAGTACCAGCAATCATCATGATATCTTTTTTTTTTACTATTTGTGCTTCTACACGGAGAGGTACCGAGATTTACTTACCCAAAGAAAAAAGGATTCACAACTCATGGTTTTTGCTGATTTATGAAGATGAATGTACTTTACTTCAGGTCCAAAGGCCCAGAGAAAACAAACATGCTTTCACTTTCTCTTATGCCCACCCTCCCTACCCTTGCTCCAAAACACAGTTTGTCATGTCTCTGGCTAGGTTCCCGTGGAGAAGTTTACACTCATGACAGAAGTACAAAGGCGAGGACTCAAGACCACCAAGGAGATGAAAAATGCCTATCATGAAAAATATGTCAGAGGTCGCTGCAATTTGGTAACCGTTCTGTACTAGTTGGGGTTCTAGTTGAGGAATAACCTGGAGATAAACAGGGAAGAAAGTGGAACAGAAATGCCCTTTGGGGGAGAAGGGAACCCACAGGCAAGAAGAAAGATTTTACTCTTAATATTCACCAGGGAGATTAAACTTGACCTTTAGAACTCACCAACACATCTGGTGATAAAACAGACACTGAGCAGTAGAATGGAGACCCCAGCAACAGTCCATAAGAGCCTTTGGGAAGAGAAGTGTCCTTTCTCTGTAGAAAGAAATATGCAAACATGGTCAATCTTCCCAAAGCAAGATACAAAAGACATTCTTATTCAACCTTACTTATCTCTTTCCACTTGCGCTGTCTATATGGAGTAATTCTTGGACTTCAGCATGCCTCAGAATCATCTGGAGAGTTTGTTTAAACACCGATGATGGGGCCTCACTTCTAGAGTTAACAAGTCATTAGAGCTGCTATGGAGCCAGCAAGTTCCTGGTCTGGGAACCAGCTTTTAGAACCACTAGAATAAGCCATTGCTGATCTTAAGACTCGTGAACTGAGACAGATGTGCTATTTTTCCTTCTTAAGTCTCTCAGGCTTTCCGTCTTCTTTTCCTATCTTTGTCTTTCCCTTTCTCTCACCCTCTCTGTTTTGTTTTTTTTTTAATTTTTTTTTCAACGTTTTTTATTTATTTTTGGGACAGAGAGAGACAGAGCATGAACCGGGGAGGGGCAGAGAGAGAGGGAGACACAGAATCGGAAACAGGCTCCAGGCTCTGAGCCATCAGCCCAGAGCCTGACGCGGGGCTCGAACTCACGGACTGCGAGATCGTGACCTGGCTGAAGTCGGACGCTTAACCGACTGCACCACCCAGGCGCCCCTGTTTTGTTTTGTTTTTAATCTCTCTCCTGCCCTCCTCTTTCTGGTGTCTCATTTCCCAAGCCCTTTGTAAACCAATTCATATAAAACGTGAGCAATGTTCTTATAGTTCCTCTCCCCCTCCCGCCCGATAAACATTTTACAAACAGGGAAAGTGAGTTCCAGAGAAGGGAGGTGGCTTGCCCAATGCAACACAGTGCAAGGGTGGGAACAGCAGTCTGATTCAGTTCTCCCCAAAACCCAGCCCAGCAACCCTCAGTACAACATAGCGTCTCCTAACCACTGCCTGTTTTCCCCCTTGCATTCTGTCTCTGTCTCCTTTCTTTTACTTCAGTGGAGACATTTCTAGAGTCCTATCCCCTCAGCATATTTATCACCGCTTCCCCCCCCCCCCCCAAAAGATCTATGAAAGAAAGGGAGAGTTGCAAATTTTACCTGTGCCTTGTGATGTAGATGGTTGGGATGAATTCATTCTCTCTCTCTCTCTCTCTCCTTCTCTCATCAGTTTCTGAGTCCAGTACTATTTTGTTGCTAAGATCTAAGGAAAATGAATCCATTTCTGTTTTGTTTTTTTTTTTAAGGAAGTTCAGCCCGAAGGCCTAATAATATTAATTTGTTCTGCGGCTTTGTGTTTCAGTCAGGGTTTCCTTTCTTGCATAAGGAGGACAAGGGAGTTTACCGGGCAACGAGTCTCCTCACTTAAGGAAACAACAAAGTGGGGAAATGATGATAGTGGTAAGTTACCAACAGAAATGGGCTGACCGAGGGGAAACATCAGGGGCTTAAAAATACTGTTTTCTTTGGGTGGATAAAATCTCTCTGTTTGGGGCCCCCCGGGGGGGCTCAGTCGGTTAAGCATCCGACTCTTGATCTCAGCTCAGGGCTCCATCTTAGGGAGGTGAGTTCAAGCCCCGCACTGGGCTCCGTGCTGGATGTGATGCCTATTTAAAAAAAAAACAAAACAAAAAAACAAAAAACATTCGCTACTTTCTTCCAGGCCTCCCCACTCATGCCTCAGTTTGTCTCTGACATTTGCGGGGCCCGCCTCTGCACTCCCAGCTTTACTTCTGAGCCTTACTGTCACACACTTGTCGGCGGGAAAGAGGACAAAACCAAATCTTTGCACTCGGCACACAGCTGGGCACATAGTAGAGGCGTTTATAACTCCATGTGAGTTTCTTTTCATAGTTCGGGTGGGTTTCTTCCTCATTTGCTTGCAACGCTGGAACATTCTGGCTTCGTGTTGGGCTGAATATGTCGCATTGTGGGTTTACAGCCCTTTTGTTAAAGCAATCTCCTACCTCTGCCCCAACTGAACCCCCCCACGCCTTACATGATATGACTACTTTGCAATTCAGCTCCGTTCCTTGTTCCTTCCGTTACAACACAGCTTCTGCCACCTTCGAGACTCAGTGGGTAATCTCATTCTATTCTTCCTAATTCTTTGGGAGTTTTTGTTTTATAATGTGACCTATATAAGAGAAACGAATTTGAATGTCAGAAGAAGCAATGTCAATTAGACACTAAAATATAATGCAGCTTTCTCTGGATGGTTAGTTACCTATAGTAATTTTCCACTCTATTCCTTAAAAATACTTTGGAACGAGATCCAGCTGGCCTCTATTGATTAAAATGCACAGGTGTCAGGAGGTGTTAGTAACATATATATGACTTGGTAATTCCCACAACAATGACTCACACGCTTTTCACATGTTAGAAAACATCCTTGTTCTCAAAGGGACTTTTTGTTGTTTCAATGTATTGCTCAACTTCCTCTGCATCTTCCATTTTACAGTTATATAGATTTATTAAAGAATGTTTAAAAATTATACATGTCCATATTATAAAATATATGCATGTTTAACATGTGTCTTATCAGCAAATGGCTTTTGACCTACAAAAAGAAATTATACAATGGCTGAGTTAAATGATTTATTAAATGATGAATCATAATGACTACAGTCAATTATTTATTAATCATGATCAATCAGCAATAACTAATGTCAATTGACAATTATGTGTTAATAATTTTATGAACATGCAATTAATGAATATTAATAGTTAATGATTAGCATCTTACCAGCCAAAATATGTATATGTTTTGATCCTTTGTTTTATCACTTTTTCCAAATTATAAAAGTAATATTTTTTTTTTCAACGTTTATTTATTTTTGGGACAGAGAGAGACAGAGCATGAACGGGGGAGGGGCAGAGAGAGAGGGAGACACAGAATCTGAAACAGGCTCCACGCTCTGAGCTGTCAGCACAGAGCCCGACGCGGGGCTCAAACCCACAAACCTTGAGACCATGAGCTGAAGTCGGACGCTTAACCGACTGAGCCACCCAGGCGCTCCTTGATGATTTCTTATATATACTTTGAGACATTTTCCAAGCTTATAGAGGTGGAGTTTATATAATAGATTGTTTATTCATTTTTTGTCAAATAAGATCATACCTGCTTTCATGTTTTAAAAAACTTTCGTGTTTTAAAAATTAGTGTTATATGCATCATTGTATTTGGGTATCTATCTTCCTAACTCTACTGTTTAAACTTTTCCATAATTTATAAACCAGGCACAAATAACTTCTAGTTTTTCCTTCCTCTAACGCATGAGGTACTGACTCCCTTTATACATACTTGCAGGTACACATTTTTGGCTCAATGATACATGGCAAACGTTTAAAACAAAATCAATATTTGGCTTGGGCTTTCATCACAGATAACCTTCTGGGATATAAACATAATAATAAAAATTGTGCCTGAGGGGAATTTTCATGGCAATGTTTTGGAAAAGATTTCATTTTTTAAAGTAACACCTACCCCCGATGCGGGGCTCAAACTCACAACCCTGAGATCAAGAGCGGCTTGCTTCACAGGCTGAGCCAGGCAGGGACTCCTCATAGCAATTTAATATTAAAACCGTATTAGGTAAATGTAACACAGGGACATTACAGTATAGGAGCACTGATTACTTAACAGAGCAGTTGGCACATTACTGCTGTGGTCACTATGCTGCTATTTTTTCATAGGATACAAACTTCCCTTTCACTGTGGGAGAATAGAGAACGAGATATTTTTGAACACTTTCCTTTTCTCTAATCCCTTCCTATCCATGCTCTTTAACGACAATAAAAGTTTCTTTCTGTATCAAATATGATTTTCCATGAATTTTGTTAAATAAGATTTTGGAATTTTGCTCCCTTAGGACATTTTGAGGTGGCAAAATCAATATTCTTTTTAAAAAAGTTTTTTTTAATGTTTATTCATTCTTTGATAGAGAGAGAGAGAGAGAGAGAGACAGAGCGTGAGTGGGGGAGGGGCAGAGAGAGAGGGAGACACAGAATCGGAAACAGGCTCCAGGCTCTGAGCCAACAGCCCAGAGCCTGAGTGGGGGAGGAGCAGAGAGAGAGAGGGAGACACAGAATCCGAAGCAGGCTCCAGGCTCCGAGCCATCAGCCCAGAGCCTGACGCGGGGCTCGAACTCACGGACCGCGAGATCGTGACCTGAGCTGAAGTCGGACGCTTAACCGACTGCGCCACCCAGGCGCCCCTGGATGAGTCACATTTCAAGTGCACAAAGTCACATGTTGCCCAGGGGCTACTGCACTGGGCAGCCTACCTCTATGATCCTTGCCTTTTATTTATCTTCCAAAGTCTGTCCATATTCTTTGGTTCGTGACAGCATCACTCCAACCTCTATTTCCATGGTCACGTCTCCTTCTCTGACTGATTTTTTCATGCCTCCCTCTTATAAAGACCTTTGTGATTACATTGGACCCACCTCCATAACCCAGGATGATCTCATGTCAAAATAATCACATCTGCAAATTCTCTTTTGCCCTATCAAGGACCATACTCACAGGTTTTGAAGATGGACATATTTAGGGAAGGCATTCTACCTACCTCAACACCTCATCTGTTCACAGGAAGGTTAAGTGTAGAAATTTCTCCAGGAACTATATATTAGTCCTAGCTCAAAGACTTAGTGATTGAATTTAAATAGTGACACTGATATGAATGTAGTCCTTTGCCATAGATGTGCATAAAATAGTAGTAAGATGATCTTTCACTTTGCAAAATGCAGTAACCCATTAAAAAGCTTTTAGTAATTAGCAATGGCCAAATGTGTTGATTCACAAATTTTGTTCATTCTGCACAACTCTGCTTATTGGTAGCTGTTTGTATGTCTGGTCTCACTCTTTGTCCACATCTAATTCCTCTGAGTCTAATCTCTCTTTCTCTCACCTGCCTCTTCACCAGACCTCATTTGATTCTCTAAATATGCCCAGCTTCCTCCTACCATAGAGCCTTTGCATATGGCTTCTTTCTGCCTAGGATGCTCTATACCTCCCTCTTTGACCGATACAAGTTTTTTTTGTTTTTGTTTTTGTTTTTTCAATATATGAAATTTATTGTCAAAATGGTTTCCATACAACACCCAGTGCTCATCCCAAAAGGTGCCCTCCTCAATACCCATCACCCACCCTCCCCTCCCTCCCACCCTGTACTCTTTCTTTTTTTTAAAAAAAAGAAAAAACAATGTTTATTTATTGGGGCACCTGGGTGGCTCAGTCGGGTAAGCGTCTGACTTCGACTCAGGTCATGATCTCATGGTTCGTGGGTTCGAGCCCTCATCAGGCTCTGTGCTGACAGGTCAGAGCCTGGAGTGTGTCTCAGATTCTGTGTCTCCCTCTCCTTGCCCCTCCCCTGTTTGTACAGAGGGGGAGGGGCAGAGAGAAAAGGAGTGAGAGAATCCCAAGCAGGTTCCTCGCCTATAGTGCAAGTCCCATGCAGCGCTCACTCTCATGAACCATGAGATCATGACCTGAGCCCAAATCACGGGTCAGATGCTTAACCCCTGAACCACCCAGGCACCCCTGCACTCTTTTTTTTTTAAATATTTGTATTCATCATCAATTTTCCTATTTACTTTATGATTTGAAAATAAAGAACTTTAAAACAGAGATGACGAGGATAACTATCTGAAGTAGGGGCTGTGATGATGACTAGAATAGAATACACATTCCTTAGTAAATTGCTTGGCGTGCATGTCCTCGGCCCTCAGTTAAGACTGGCTTTAACCTTTCCCCCTCAGGTTCATTCAGATCTGCTTGGAGCAGATTGGGAAAAGGCTGGTCCAGGTCTATTGAGGACTCAGAAATGAGCTAAGTCATAGAAATAGCGTATAAAGCACAAGAGGGAAGCAAGCATCTTTCACTGAAGTCCTAACAAAATCTATTTGTTGGACAAGAACAAGTTACTCATCTGCTTTTTATCCAGGCACGTCCCAACTTAATGCTACTGCCTTTGGTTCCAAAGATTCTGCTTTGGGCTTTGGTCAGCTCCCACTGTATTTTGGCAGCTGAAAAATCATTAAATCTCTTTCCCCTGGCAATAGAACGTCCCCATTGATTTACCTTTGATACGTTGATAACGTTGCCCTTGTTCCTATCATGAATTCAAAGATCATCTTTTCCCTCAGTTTATAATCAGCAGTGGCCTTTCATGTTTGAGAAGCCTTGCTCTGTGAGCTCTGTGATTATTTGTAAAGAGAAAGACAAATGCACAGAGAATGGGGAGGAGGAGAATGTTAGAGTTCGATGCAGTGATCTAATTTGATACATTCATTCACAAATAAGATATGTGTCCCAAATCAGATATATTGTTTGCTGGGGATCTATAGATATTGAGTGGCAAAACAAGGTCTAAAACCCAGATCTCTCATTTCAGTGGTTAGTGCCTTTTTTCCCAATTTCATACTTGCCTCCTTCCTAGCGAGTGATTTTTTTTCCCAAAGGCAGTTGAGAAAATAAAGTTGCCTTTACACGGTCTGCCATCAAAAGACCACAAACCCTGGACTTAAAGGGCAGTCATTGAATTCTGACAGTCTACTCTCTGAATTTACGAAGTAGAGCAGAGGCAAATGCACCTGCTCTACACATTTGTAATTTCCCAAATGAATTAAACAAGTCATAAACTTTTACGGAGACACAATTTACATATAACGTATAACACATCACATAGTTATTTCTTTTTTTGCCATGAGTATAAGACCTAGTCTCTTAGCAACTTCGAAGTTGTTGACTATAATCCACGTTGTTGACTATAATCTCTATGCTGTGCATTAAGTCTTCAGGAATTATTTCTCTACTGGTTGGCAAGTTTGTGCCCTTACATAATGTCTCCCCAAATATTTAACAGAGCATCAGCAGTGTGGATGGGACAGATATTATCATAGTAATTCAAGTAGGAAAGAGAAACAGTAGTATAACAAATCCTCCCCAGCGACCATCTACTCGTACTAGTCATTCATTATTTACTCTCTGTCATTTCCTGTGTTAGGCTGTTTACACAAATCTCATCCAGTGATTACAGAGATCAGTAATGAGGTCCTATTATCAATCACGTTTTAATGGTGAGTCCATTGATGGAGAGGTTAAAGAACACGCTCCATTTCATTAGGATGTAAGAAATAAAGTCAAAATTTGGACCCATAAAAATTTTTTTAAAAACCAACTTTTTAAAAACATTGTATCGGGGCGCCTGGGTGGCGCAGTTGGTTAAGCGTCCGACTTCAGCCAGGTCACGATCTCGCGGTCCGTGAGTTCGAGCCCCGCGTCGGGCTCTGGGCTGATGGCTCAGAGCCTGGAGCCTGTTTCCGATTCTGTGTCTCCCTCTCTCTGACCCTCCCCCGTTCATGCTCTGTCTCTCTCTGTCCCAAAAATAAATAAATGTAAAAAAAACACAATAACAACAACATTGTATCAAAGTTTATTTATTTATTCTGAGAGAGGCAGAGAAAGTGTGAGTGGGGGAGGGGCAGAGAGAGAGAGAGAGAGAGGGAGGGAGGGAGGGAATCCCAAGCAGGCTCTGAGCCACCAGCAGGGAGCCCGACATGGGGCTCAAACCCACAAAACTGTCAGATCATGACCTGAGCCGAAGCCAAGAGCCAGATGCTCAACCAACTGGGCTGCCCAGACGCCCCCAAATAAAGAAGTTTTTAATAGCTATTTAATACTATTTAAATAATTTTTATTAGTTAAATAATTTTAAATGAAATTCTTGATATTTGACTTTATATACAAATTTAATAGCTTTTTCAAAACAATTATTGTAGCATTTTATTCTTAATAATACACGTAGATTTGAGTCTCATCACACTGAAAGGAGTTTCAATATACAGATCATGTAGAGATTTTTAAAATTCAATTTTGGGGGCACTTGGGTGGCTCAGTCGGTTAAGCATCTGACTTCAGCTCAGGTCACCATGTCATGTTTTGTGAGTTCGAGCCCCGCATCAGGCTCTGTGCTGACAGCTCGGAGCCTGGAGCCTGCTTCGGATTCTGTGTCTCCCTCTCTCTCTCTGCTCCTCCCCCACTCTCGCTCTGTCTCACTCTCTCTCAAAAATAAATAAACATTAAAAAAAATTTAAATAATAAAATTCCCCTGCATGAGTGAGGTCACACCTTAATGGATGAAACATCACACTTCCTTGTGCTTGTTTTGAAGTTTCTTCAAAACATTTACCTCTAAAGTTTCTTCCTTTCATTGTTATTGTTTACTGTAAGCACTAATGATAAAAAAACACCCTTGAAAACTGCTGTTACACACAAATTATAAGTTTAAAGAAAGCACTTACCATAAAGATACTCAATAAACATCAGGGCTACATATTTCCTGGGTGCAGGATATCTGTAGAATGTATTCCCTCTTCCTTTCATATTTTACCCAAATCCATTTTTTATATAGTCTGTTTTGCCCTCAACATCATTTCACTTTCTAAATTCTTGCTCTCTCATTGTTCAATTCAACTCGTTCTTTCTGGCTCGATATTTTGGATTCAAATGTATACTAGATGGTTTCTCTCCCATTAAAGACGGTCTTTCTTTTTCAGTGTTATGATCTAAGGAATGTAATTAGGTATATTTACCTCAGAATTCAAATATAGTTCTGTTCGAGACGTATTTGCTTTATGCACGTATTTGGGGAATGGCTGATGGGCTATAATCAATCAAGCTGTATCCCTTCCAGATATGTATGAACATCAAGGGTCCTGAAGACCCTTGTGTCACAACATTAACAGAGTTGTCTATATATTTGGCCCACCAGTTAAAGAACCTCCTACAGATGTTACTCCCACTTTCTTGACAACAGGGGTGCTCAGTACTTTACGCCAAGCTGACTTTGAGGCGCATAACATTCTCAGGGAGTCTGGGTATGCTGGGAAAATTAGCCAGATGCCAGTGATTTTGACACCATTACATTTTGATCGAGACCCGCTTCAGAAGCAGCCTTCATGTCAGAGATCTGTGGTTATTCAAACCTTTATTACTAGTGATTTTATGACTGGTATACCTGCAACGCCTGGCAATGAAATCCCTGTAGAGGTGGTGTTAAAAATGGTCACTGAGATTAAGAAGATTCCTGGTATTTCTCGAATTATGTATGACTTAACATCAAAGCCCCCAGGAACTACCGAGTGGGAGTAATAAACTTCTTGTTCTATTAAAAAAAAAATTTATTTAGGGGCGCCTGGGTGGCGCAGTCGGTTAAGCGTCCGACTTCAGCCAGGTCACGATCTCACGGTCTGTGAGTTCGAGCCCCGCGTCAGGCTCTGGACTGATGGCTCGGAGCCTGGAGCCTATTTCCGATTCTGTGTCTCCTTCTCTCTCTGCCCCTCCCCCGTTCATGCTCTGTCTCTCTCTGTCCCAAAAATAAATAAACATTGAAAAAAAAAATTAAAAAAAAAAATTTATTTGGATATCCAAATAAACAGAGAAATCAGTTCCTTCCGCAAATTAGGGCTTTTTCGTCCCATGAAGACCCTCTAGGATCTGTTATGGCCTTCTGGGCATTGGTTTTCTGTCCTCACTACTCTGATTTTAGGACTATTTCTCAAATAGGGAGACACATCTGTCGTCAGAGCAAATAATTGAAATCTCAGTGATATCCTCCTTGCTTCCTTAATGCTTTGCTTCTTCTGTTCTTTGACTTTTACCTGGTCACCTTCATCTTGAGGTAAACATTCTTTGGAGTTATATTTTCTGTAGTCATTTCTGCTATTTTAGCAAAGACCTTCCTTATGGTTGTGGCCTTCAATGCCATAAAACCAGGAAACTCTACAAAGGCCGATGGTGACCCAATTCGCCAAGGTGATAGTTTATAGTGCCTCCTTCATGTATATATCTGCACAGTCTGGCCGGGACCTTCTCCCTCTTTTGCTAACATTGGCACACAATCGGTTTGGCAAAATCATCCTTCAGTGTAATAAAAGGTCTGCTACTCCCTTCTGCTGTGTTCTAGAACTTTCGACCTTGACTATTACTTTTCTGACTCTATGCCTACCAGGCAGGTCCAATAAGCCCAAAGCAATCACATTCAGCATGCTGATTTTCTGCAGTATGTGGATTTCTTTCATACCCACCTATCTGAGCACCAAAGGCAAAGCCATGGTGGTTTGGGAAACCTTTTCCATCTTGGTTTCCAGGGCTGGTTTATTGGGTTGGCTATTTCTTCCAGAGTGTTAAGTGATCCTACTGAGATCAGATAGGAATTCAAGGAAAAAGTTATTTGAATATTTTCCTCCCAGAAGGTAAAAGGAATTAGTGTTTAAGTGACATCATTGATATGAAATGAACAGTAATATGAAAATAAAGATTCCAAAGTGTGGCATGAAATCAATGCATTTTGTCAAAAGAATGACAATTGCTTTTTAATCAAGTGACACTGTCATTATTGGGGCAGCAAATCACGGTGAAAGCAGCTCTGGGGCAGATAGAAGAGTGTTCAAACTCAACACCCCTACTGGCTGACTTTGACTTTCAGTGTATCCAGACGACATTTCTCTGATTCAGTTTTGCCATCTTTAAATAGCATGTAGCAGGTTAACAAGGGTTAGAGTGAAAATTAAATAAAATCATATATGTGAAAATATAATGGGTGCTCAAGAATATGCTTCCTTTCTGTTGGAGATCTTTTTCTTCTTATTTCAATAAAAATTAAATTTTAAGACATTTTAAGTTCTGGTAGTAGAAAGCCAGTGATATCTAGTTATCCCTCATTAAACTGTTCATAAACACAAAACAATATGAAATTTGAACTTTAGACAGTCTAAATAGCATTCTGTATGCTTCCATATGCCTGCTTGAAATATGGATCAAAGCTTATGTAAAACACTGAGGGAACCAGGGGCGCCTGGGTGACTCAGTCGGTTGAGTAACCACCTCCTAATTTTGGCTCAGGTCATGATAACAGGGTCGTGGGATCGAGCCTGGAGTTGGGCTCCGTGCTGAGCACACAGCCTGCTTAAGATTCTCTCTCGCTCCTTCTGCCCTTCTTCCCTGCTTGCATGCCCTCTCTGTCTAAAAAATAAAAATTAAAAAAAAAAAAAAGAACTGGGGTACCTGGGCGGCTCAGTCAGTTAAGTGTTTGACTTTGGCTCAGGTCATGATCTCACAATTTGTGGGTTTGAGCCCCACATTGGGCTCTGTGCCGATAGCTCAGAGCCTGGAGCCTGCTTTGGATTCTGTGTCTTCCTCTCTCTCTGTCCACGCACCCCGCCCCCTGCGCATGCTCTCTCTGCCTGTCTCTCTCAAAAATAAATAATAAACATTAAAAAAAACCCCACAAACATGGAGGGAACCTGAAGAAGGCACTGAGGGAAAAAGACAGTGCTATACTGCTGATTCCTCTAACATGTAAGTGGAGAAAACTTGACCTACTGAGAGAGAGAGAAGAACATCCTTTAAGGGAGAGGGTTGCTTTTGAATACTCCCTGAACTTTCAAACATTTTCTCTTCCCTCTCTTCCCCACTGACATCCGATATCATTTACAATTTCTTAAGCTATATTTCCAGTAGCGAGATGTGAAGGGGTTAGATGTGAATCAAGAAATGAGGTTTGGGGGCACCTGGGTGGCTCAGTCAGTTAAGCATCTGACTCTCGATTTTGGCTCAGGTCATGATCTCAAGGTTTGTGATGTTTGAGCTCCACATTCTCTCTCTTCTCTCTGTCCCTCCCCTGCTCGCGTGATGCACGCACGCTCTCTCTCTCTCTCTCAAAATAAATAAACATTTTTTTAAAAAAAGAAATGAGGTTTATTTATTTATTTATTTTTAAGGTTTTATTTATCTATTTTTAGAGAGAGCACAAGCAAGGGAGGGGCAGAGAGAGAAGGAGAGAGAACCCCAAGCAGGCTCTGCACTGTCAGCATGGAGCCCCACGTGGGGCTCCAACTCCCAAACCATGAGATCGTGACCTGAACTGAAATCAGGAGTTGGACACTCAACCGACCGAGCCACCCAGGTGCCCCAAGAAATGGGGTTTAAATCCAGAAATGTGAGATACAACAACTGTAATTAAAAGCATCTGGATGAGCTATAGAATGATTCTCTCTGGGAGATGTAGTTTTTCAGTTATTTATTGTTTTCTGGCAAAGGAATTCTTTTGTAGAGACCACTGCTGATTATCCAATAACAGATCAATCCTGCCCATGAGTCTTAAAAGGTAAAAGGCCAAGTGCACCAGGAAGGGAGAATACTCTCAATTGCCAGGTCATCATTTGTGTTTACGCATGATAAGTGCCACATACTTGATTTCTGGAACTTAAGCTGGAGTTTGCCATGGTGGTAACTGTCCCTGCTGAGGCATGGCGGCCATGCCCCGAATAATAGAAGCATTGGCAATAACTGATGCTCAGAAATTTTCACATCAAGTAAATTTTTGTTGTTTGTTTGTTTGTTTGTTTAAGAGCAGGACTTATGTCATTCAAAGTTCTGGAGCTTGAGAGGAATTGTGTTTGTACATAATGTTGAACACAGTACAACTGTAAGACTAAGGAACACTAAATTAAAGACATTCTTAGCCCAACTCCATTCTCGCTTATCACCTATCTTGTTTCTTCCTGTAACACAATAGATTTCTAAGTAAAATTAAGATATACTTCACCACTTTGGTTATATGGAACTTTCTCCTGACCATGAAATTTGTAGAAAAGGGAATGAATATCCCATTGGAATCTGCTCTGATGTGAAGAGGCCAAATTATACTCACAGTTTATTACCTGATGACAATGGAAAAGACTGTGTTGTAGAAATTGTTTTGGAAGGTTTCTACAGCTTGCATTCATTCACTAGAACTTACTGTGGAAAAAGGGATAAGCTTATTTTTTAAAAGCTGGAAGGAAGATCAGCACCATTATGACAATGTAAGGCCACATTTTCTAGAGTAAATCTTTCTCTGTTGAGGTTGTATCTCAAGCACTGAAATGCAAGGAATTGAGAGAGGGAGTAAATGTCTTCAGAAACATTTCCATATAAATGGTAGAAATTTGACCTTCTTGCTGGAGCCTAACCAAGTGTTTGAGTGAACATTAACCAAATATGTATTTCATTTTTTAAATTTTATTATTATTTATTTATGTTTAATTTATATCCAAGTTAGTTAACATATAGTGTAATAATGATTTCAGGAATAGAATTTAGTGTTTCATCACTTACATATAATACCCAGTGCTCATCCCAGCAATTGTCTTCCTCAATGCCCCTTGTCCCTTTAGCCCATCCCCCCACCTACCACCCCTCCAACAACCCTCAGTTTGTTCTCTATATTTAAGTCTCTTATGGTTTGTCTCCCTCTCTGTTTTTATATTATTTTTGCTTCCCATCCCTTATGTTCATCTGTCTTGTATCATAAATTCCACATGAGTGAAGTCAAATGATATTTGTCTTTCTCTGACTTATTTTGCTTAGCATAATGCCCTCTAGTTCCATCCATGTTGTTGCAAATGGCAAGATTTCATTCTTTTTGATCACTAAGTAGTATTCCATTGTAGATGTATATACCACATCTTCTTTATCCATTCATCCATCGATGGACATTTGGGCTCCTTCCATACTTTGGCTATTGTTGATGATGCTACTATAAACATTGGGATATAGGTGCCCCTTGGAAACAGCATTCTTGTATCCTTTGGATAAATACCTAGTAGTGCAATTGCAGGGTCATAGGGTAGTTCTATTTTTAATTTTTTGAGGAACCTCCATACTGTTTTCCAGAGTGGCCGCACCAGTTTGCATTCCCACCAGCAGTGCAAAAGTGTTCCTCTTTCTCCGCATCCTCGCCAACATCTGTTGTTGCCTGAGTTATTAATGTTAGCCATTCTGACAGGTGTGAGGTGGTATCTCATTGAGGTTTTGATTTGTATTTCCCCGATGATGAGCAAAGTTGAGCATCTTTTCATGTGTCAGCCATTTGGAGATCTTCTTTGGAAAAATGTCTATTCATGTCTTCTGCCCATTTCTTCACTGGATTATTTGTTTTTTGAGTGTTGAGTTTGATAAGTTCTTTATAGATTTTGGATACTAACCCTTTATCTGATATGTCACTTGCAAAATATCTTCTCCCATTCTGTTGGTTGCCTCTTAGTTTTGCTGATTGTTTCCTTCACTGTGCAGAAGATTTTAATCATGATGAGGTCCCAATAGCTCATGTTTGCTTTGTTTCCTTTGCCTCTGGAGATGTGTCAAGTAAGAAGTTGCTGCAGCCGAGGTCAAAGAGGTTGTTGCCTATTTTCTCCTCTAGTATTTTGATGGCTTCCTGTCTTATATTTAGGTCTTTCATCCATTTTGAGTTTATTTTTGTGTATGGTCTAAGAAAGTGGTCCAGATTCATTCTTCTGCAGCACCATTTACTGAAGAGGCTGTCTTTTTTTCCATTGGATATTCTTTCCTGCTTTGTTAAAGATTAGTTGGCCATACGTTTGTGGGTCCATTTCTGGGTTCCCTATTCTGTTGCATAGATCCGGGTGTCTGTTTTTGTGCCAGTACCGTACTGTCTTGATGATTAAAGCTTTGTAATATAGCTTGAAGTCCAGAATTGTGATACCTCCAGCTTTGGTTTTCTTTTTCAAGATTGCTTTGGCTATTCGGGGTCTTTTCTGGCTCCATACAAATTTAGGATTGCTTGTTCTAGCTCTACGAAGAATGCTGGTGTTATTTTGATAGGGATTGCATTGACCATGTAGATGGCTTTGCATAGTATCAACATTTTAACAGTATGTGTTCTTCCAATTCGTGAATATGGAGAGTTTTTCCATTTGGGGAGGAGTCTTCTTCAGTTTCTTTCATAAGTTTTCTATAGTTTTCAGTGTATAGATTTTTCACTCCTTTGGTTGGGTTTATTCCTAGGTATTATGGCTTTTGGTGCTCAAATATGCATTTCAAACCAGATGTTCACACGTTGAAATGGACTGCAAGGACCTTGTCATCCAACAATCCTTTACAAAGTAGTACACCTAAAATAATAGATAATGTCCATGTACTGTTTAAAGAATTTTCATTATATAAACCCCTTTTCATGACCACCTTGCTTAAGAAGTATGTGCACCTATGAAGTTCCCTGGATGTCCTTGCCTGAGCACATTCTTCCCCCTGCAGTTCTCTAGAGCAAAGCCCTACTTTAAATTTTGTGTTCATCAAGGGGCACCTGGGTGGCTCAGTCGGTTAAGTGTCCAACTTCTGCTCAGGACATGGTCTCCCAGTTGATGGGTTCGAGCCCCGCATCGGGCTCTGTGCTGACAGCTCCGAGCCTGGAGCCTGCTTCGGATTCTGTGTCTCCCTCTGGCTCTGCCCCTCCCCCACTCACACTCTGCCTGTGTCTCTCAAAAATGGATAAACACAAAAATTTTACTTTTGTGTTCATCATTTCTTTGCTTTGCTTTAAAATAGCTTTCCGTCCCCAAATAATATATTGTTGGATTTTGGCAGTTTTCCAACTTTATATAAATGTATTATATTGTATATATTATTCTGTGATTTGCTACATTTTAAAAGCCTGTTTTAAGGATTTATACACATAGTCGTATGTAATACAGTTTTATTTCCTTCTTTGTCATGGCTGCATATTGTATCTAGCTATTTAAGAATATTGGGGCCCCTGGGTGGCGCAGTCGGTTAAGCGTCTGACTTCAGCCAGGTCACGATCTCGGGGTCCGTGAGTTCGAGCCCCGCGTCGGGCTCTGGGCTGATGGCTCGGAGCCTGGAGCCTGTTTCCGATTCTGTGTCTCCCTCTCTCTCTGCCCCTCCCCCGTTCGTGCTGTGTCTCTCTCTGTCCCAAAAATAAATAAACGTTGAAAAAAAATGAAAAAAAAAAGAATATAATATAAACTAGAAAATTCTCCTCAAAAAAGATATTTGAACTATTTCCTTTTTTTCTTTTAAAAAAAATTTTTTTTCAACGTTTATTTATTTTTGGGACAGAGAGAGACAGAGCATGAACGGGGGAGGGGCAGAGAGAGAGGGAGACACAGAATCGGAAACAGGCTCCAGGCTCCGAGCCATCAGCCCAGAGCCCTACGCGGGGCTCGAACTCACGGACCGCGAGATCGTGACCTGGCTGAAGTCGGACGCTTAACCGACTGCGCCACCCAGGCGCCCCCCCCTTTTTTTTTTTCCTATTGCAAGTGACGTTGTTTTCTATTCTTGTATAAATCTGTTCACATGTGTACCTTTTCTCGGCAAGTGGAATTTCTGTGTCATAGGGTATTTCTTTGCTGGGAAATATCACTTTTAAATTCTATTTCTAAGTTCTAAATTTGAACTTTCTTTTTTTTTTTTAATTTTTTTTTAACGTTTTATTTATTTTTGAGACAGGGAGAGACAAAGCATGAACAGGGGAGGGTCAGAGAGAGGGAGACACAGAATCTGAAACAGGCTCCAGGCTCTGAGCTGTCAGCACAGAGCCCGACGCGGGGCTCGAACCCACGGACCGCAAGATCATGACCTGAGCCGAAGTCGGCTGCTTAGCCGACTGAGCCACCCAGGCGCCCCTAAATTTGAACTTTCAACAGCTGTTTTATAAGTTCCTACTGCTCCACATCTTTACCAACACATTGGTAAAATCCTGACAATGACCATTGTCAGGCGTTTAATTTTGTCACTTTGAGATTGTGAAATGGTATTTCATTTTGTTTTATCTTATTCATATTGCAATTGTCATTTTACTTCCCCTTTGCTTTGGAACTCAACAATGTCACAATGACATGACTGAGTGTTGGATTTCTTTTTTAAATCATGTCTAGGATATTCTGGTCTTTCTAAATATGTCAGGTAACTTTTACTATTTTAGGAAAATTCTCAGACATTTATGAAACTATTTTTTCTCCCCTAGTCTCTATCTCCTCTCCTTAGGGACATGTTGTAGTCGTGTTCTATGCATCTTAAACTCCATTTTATATTTTTAAATGTCCCTTAAACTCTATTTTATATTTTTCATCAAAGAGAAAAATTATTTATCTCTATAAATTGCCTTCAGCATTCAAGGATCTTGACAAAATTTAATATCCATTCCTAACAAAAACACTTGGGAAGGTATAAGCTGGTTATCCCTTAAGTCAGCTTCTAACTTAGTGGGGAAATGCTATGAAGTTGTCACTAAGGTCAAGAACAAGGTGAGAAGTCTCACTTATTTCCGTTCCTATTCAGTACTATGCTGGAAGTATGGGCCAATGCAATTTTTTTTTTAAGGAAAATAACTAGAAACATAGCAACTGGAAAAGAAGATACAAAACTATCTCTACTAGCAGATGACATGGTAATATATCTGAAACATCTAAGAGAATCAAGGATGCAAACAATAAAGCAAGTTCAGTAAGAGAGTAGAATAGAAAATGAGTACACAAAATCAATGTGGATACAGACGTAACCAGTTGGAAGAGAAAACCCCACTTACGACAGCAACAGATAAGATACACATCCTGGGAATAAACATAACAAGATACACAAAAAACAATGTGAGGAGGACTTAGCACACTTCTGAAAGTGGAGGTGATTAAATGTAAAACCATACCTTGTCTGTGGATGTCAATCCTTTTTTTTTTTAATATGAAGTTTATTGTCAAATTGGTTTCCATACAACACCCAGTGCTCATCCCAACAGGTGCCCTCCTCAATACCCATCACCCACCCTCCCCTCCCTCCCACCCCCCATCAACCCTCAGTTTGTTCTCAGTTTTTTTTTTTTTTCAACGTTTATTTATTTTTGGGACAGAGAGAGACAGAGCATGAACGGGGGAGGGGCAGAGAGACAGGGAGACACAGAATCGGAAACAGGCTCCAGGCTCTGAGCCATCAGCCCAGAGCCCGACGCGGGGCTCGAACTTACGGACCGCGAGATCGTGACCTGGCTGAAGTCGGACGCCCAACTGACTGCGCCACCCAGGCGCCCCTGTTCTCAGTTTTTAAGAGTCTCTTATGCTTTGGCTCTCTCCCTGTCTAACCTCTTTTTTTTTTTTTTTTTTGTCAATCCTTCTTAAGTTAACATAGAAATTTAGCATAATCCCAACACAAATAACAAAGTTTTTTTCTTTAAGCAAAAAAACAAACAAAAAAACCCAAAAACCCAAAACTTAGAAATTCATATTGCAAAAAGCATATTAGAATATGCATGGTATTCAAAAAACATACAGAATAGTGGGTAGAGAGGGAAAAAGCATGAATGGGAAATAGTCCTTTCAGATATTAAAGCAAATTATGAAGGCTATATATGTATGTATATGTATATGTATTTATAAAAACTTATTTATTTATTTTGAGAGGGGTGGGGAGGGGCAGAGAATGAGAGAGAGGGGGGGAATCCCAAGCTGGCTCCAAGCTGTCAGCACTGAGCCCCACATGGGGCTGAATCTCACAAAGCATGAGATCATGACCTGAGCTGAATTCAAGAGTCTGATGCTCAAGCAACCGAGCCACCCAGGTGCCCCATAAAGCTTCTGTATTTACAACACTGCCGCTTGGACACGGAGGTAGACACACAAATGGAATAAACAAAAATTCAGAAATAACACACTACTTAAAAATATAAAAGTGCCATCTCAAAAGGGACTTTTCAATAAATAAAATTGGAACAACTAACTATGCATTCAGAGAATAAGGAAATTGGGTCCATATGTCAAATACCAGCATAGGTTCCAAATAGAGAAGAAATCTACGTATATAAAAAAAAAATTAAAGCCACACAGACACAAGAAGAATGCACAGATGGAGTTTTATACAACCCAAGTCTGAGAACTTAACTATGACTAATTACAAGTCAAAATCCAGATATCTACATAACGTATTAAAACACTATAAGCAGTGGCAAAAGACAAATGAGGAAATAAGAGAAATATTTGCAAAATATACCATAGCAAAGAATTAATATAAAGATCTTTTAAGAATACATAAAAAATCCAGGGGCGCCTGGGTGGCTCAGTCGGGTAAGCGTCCAACTTCAACTCAGGTCATGATCTCGCGGCTTGTGAGTTTGAGCCCCGCTGCAGGTTCTGTGTTGACAGCTCAGAGCCTGGAGCCTGCTTTGGGTTCTGTGTCTCCCCTTCTTTCTGCCCTTCCCCTGCTCACATTCTGTGTCTCTCTGTCTCTCAATAATAAATAAACGTTAAAAAAATTTTTATAAAAAAAAAAAAAGAAAGAGAAAAACCCAGCGACACCCGGATGTCTAGAACACTTACTCCTTAGATCGTGGCTCTGAGGCACCATTTCTCGCTAAAGGAAGCTAGAGATTCTTGGAGAAAAGGCTGATCGTAGGTCTGACACAGGGAAGGCACGTGGCAAGCCTAGTCCCTCTTTTTTTGTGCAGAAAGCAAAGCAGTGTTCAAACACTGACAGAGAGTTAAAAGGACAAGAATCAACTCAAAGAGAGTCATACTGGCTGCATTTGGGGGAAACTTAAGCGCAACAAAAGCCAACAATGAATTAGAAAACACTGCATGAAAAACGGAATCTAGAGCCCATAATGTTACTCAAAATATGGGGAGGGGAGGGCAGGGGGGCTCTTCTTTATAGAAGATGCCAGCTGACACATATGCAAGAAATGACGGAATTAGAAAATCATGGCTTTGCATCAATCTCAAATTTTCACAACTGTTTTAGTCCGGAGTCATCAATGGATTTTGAAATCGGTGGTAGAACGCTGTTGTGGAATTAGCCTAGCAAACCTACTGGGAACAGCATTACAGGCAGAGGGACTAACAATGGTTACATTAAGCAGGAGTAAGTAGGATATGAATCATACTGAAGGGGCCATAGAGGAGTAGAGCGAGGGAAAGAGGGAGGGGGAGAGGAGGCAGTCAGGTGGCTAGATCACGTGGAGACTTGAAGGCAATTGTAAGGACTGGCTTTTGTCACATTGAAAGGGGGAACAATGACAGGGTTTTGAGCAAGAGAGTGGTATAATCTGACTTGAATTTCAAAAAACAAAGTCGCTCTCCGAATAGTCCGGAGGGGACAAGGAGAAAAGAAGAGACACCTGCCAGGATGGTATTGCTGTCATAAGCACGGGGAATCTAAACAGGAGTGTTGCTTAAATGTGAGTGTAAACACACATCACACAAATGTGAGTGTGATGGCTAACTGTATGTATCACCTTGATTGCATCACGGAGTATCCAGATATTTAGCTAAATGTGATTTCTGGGCGTGTCTTTGAGAGTTTTCCCCAGTGACATGAGAAGTTGAATCAGTGGTCTCAGCAAAGCAGATTGCCTTCTCCAAGGTGGGTGGACAGTATCCAATCCGTTGAGGAAGCGAGGAGAACAAAAGGTAGAGGAAGGGAGACCGCGTCCCTTTTCAGCCTGATTGAGCCGAGACATTGTTCTTTGCCTGTCCTTACCTGAGAAGTACACCATCAGCTCCCCTGTCTCAGAACTTTGGACTTGGACACCACCTGCTTTCCCGGGTGCCCATTCACCTAGGTGCCCTGAGAATGTACTTTCGTAGGAATTAAGGTAGACAACGTAAAATGACATTTCATAGAAGACTACCGTGAGAAAAAAATCAATGTACTATAGCACTTTCCCGAGACGTTCCAAGCAATCAGGACGTGCAAAATGAAATTTTAGGGAGAGGCCACTGACATTGACATTGCCAATGACTTTGTGAACATTAAAAAAAAAAAAATGCTTTCTTCTTTTTTTTTTTTTCTTTCTCGGACAGTGAGGATACACTATTTATTTTTAGCTTTGGCATTTCATTAGTAGGAGAATACAATCTTAGTAATAAACTTATGTTTCCGGCACATCCAATAGCTCCCTTGGCTATTGGAATGGGCTTTGAAGACTTGATGGGTACAGATTGTAAAAAGATGCACAGAGGGCCAGGGAGAAATAAAAGCATGTGTTAGCACAGTAAGGTGAATTGTTGAGAAATAGGAATCATTATCTTGGTTCCAAAACCGAACATGTCTGCTTTCTGTCTTTAACGCTAAGACCTGAACGCTTCAGTCCTGTCTCAACAAACTTCCACCCAACAATTCAATGTTTTACGGGAAACAATTTTCCAATCCACCGTGTTGTGATTTGTGTGTGCGTGTTGGTTTGTTTTGCCCTTGTATTACCCAGTGACAAGTTTACATAAGACATCTAGAAAATTCACAATCCGTTAAGAAAAATAATCTCAAAGGTGAACGTTACCAAACGCACAATGCTGCAATTTCTCCCAGATGCACACATTTTACTTGTGAGGAGAGCCCCTGATAGGCCAGTAGGGACGAAGAAGAAATAACTGGAACGGCTAAAACAATTCTGTAATGTAATGGTTTCATTGTCATCGTTTCAGGAGCTCACATCTGTGATGATGCTGAATCTGCTACTAATTACATAAGGCCGTCACAGGAAATAAAACGTCTGGACCAAAATCATGGCTGAGATAACCATCAGAAACATGACCTAGCTTTCACACTTTCTTTTCACTTGACAAGGCTTTATGAAGGGTCCTTTTCTCCCTTCAATATTTCTGAAACAAGATTATTACCATAAATATCTATGCTATCCATCTCCTTCTATAGGGATATAATAGTATAGATAAATAATTAATTAGTATAAATAGTATATTATTAGTATTATTTATATTATATAATATAATTATTCTATTATATAATATAATATATAATATATATTAATTAGTATAATTAGTATATAAGTAGTATAAATAAATAATTCCAGATTAGTTCTATTAAAATCTTTTTTCCTCTGATAATCTAGAAAATTAATCTTCTTTCATATCTACCTCGGTGGGGGGGCAACATTGACCTTTTTTCATCTTGTAATTCTCCCAGTTCTTTTGTTTGTTTGTTTTAATGTTCATTTATTTTTGAGAGAGAAAAAGAGACTGAGTGAGAGCGGAAGAGGGGCAGAAAGAGAGAGAGAGAGAGAGAGAGAGAGAGAGAGAATCGGAAGCAGGCTTCAGACCCTGAGCTGTCAGCACCTAGCCTGGTGCAGGGCTCGAACTCACAGACTGTGAGATCATGACCTGAGCTGAAGCTGGACGCTTAACTAAGCCACCCTGGCGACCCGGTTCTTTTTATTTTGTTTTATTTTTTTATTTTTTAGAGAGAGAGGGGGCGAGAGTGGGGGAGAAGGGCACAGGGAGAGAGGGAATCTTAGGCAGGCTATACGCTCAGTGTGGAGCCCAGCTCGGGGCTCGATTCCACAACCCTGTAACCTAAGCCAAAATCAGGAGGTGGTCGCTCAACTGACTGAGTCATAAGTCACCCAGGCACCGCTCCCCCATAGTTCTTACCACTTTATATATGTGTGTGTGTGTGTGTGTGTGTGTGTGTGTGTATGTATATTTATTTATTTTATTTAAAACAATTTTTTAACGTTTATTTTTGAGAGACAGAGAGACAGCATGAGCAGGGGAGAGGCAGAGAGAGATACACCAGAATCTGAAGCATGCTCCAGGCTCTGAGCTGTCAGCCTGGAGCCCACATGGGGCGTGGGGCTCGAACCCACAAACCTGGAGATCATGACCTGAGCCAAAGTAGGATTCTTAACTGACTGAGCCACCCAGGTGCCCCCTTACTATTATATTTTTAAGGAGTTTCTTCCTGTCTCATTTCTTTGGCAGCCTAGTGATATAAATATCTTACAATGTCCTCCTTAAAAGTTTGAAATCATCTTTACCTGGCGCTAACACTATAGAATGGCACCGGGTTCTATATTAATGTTCAAGAATAACATTCAAACAAATAAACTCTTCAGGGTAAAAATAAAAAAGCATAGTTTTTTATTTTGTTTTGGGAGAGGGTTCATAAATGGAGAGGAACTTGACACATCATGGTGGGGAGGGGTGCTACAGGATTCTGATCTGAAGCCAAAATCGTTCAATATAGTTAGTAAGTGTCACCATCCTCTAGAAATGATCCAATTCTTCCTCTCTTTCCCATATTCATACAAAGAGGAAATTGAGACCTCTGCTGTCGGTTATCGTCAGTCAGACTTTTCACGGTATGGGTTTCCTCTGCATTATTTCAGCTAAATATTAGCTTTTATCTATTCACTGAAAATGCATGGGTGCGTAAGTCCTGGCGTTTTTCTGGATGTATGCTCAACATTAGTCTGCCCTGGCTTAGTCGCATAAACAGCCAAACATATTTGGAATTTTTTTGTTGTGTCATTCTGCTTGAAAACAAGAAAGTTTAAGAGTGAATAAAATAAAATAAAATAAAATAAAATAAAATAAAATAAGATAAGATAAAATAAAATAAAATAAAATAAAATAAAATAAAATAAAATAAAAATGTACTTATATGTAGTTCACATTCCAGCTGGGAAGAAGGCTAACAAAAAGTTAAGTTGATACGATCCAAGGAGAGAGAGGAGTTTCCTTTGTGTTATTTTTCAGAGACTGATGATTTATGTTGAATTTCAGTATAATTATGCATTTATATTTATATATAATCGCTAAATAAATATTTAGAAGGAATGGGCAGATAATATGATTATGTTTGTTACCCTTTGAGCTGTTACCTTTGGTTTCCACCCAGAGTTTTACGTTTTTTTGTCTTGTTTTGTTTTTCCCTAGAAACATAACATTTTCCCCCAGCTTTACTGAGGTATGATTGACAAATAATACTCATGTGAGCGCCTGGGTGGCTCAGTCGGTTGAGTGTCTGACTCTTGGTTTTGGCTCAGCTCATGATCTAACAGTTCATGGGTTCGAGCCCCACATCAGGCTCTGTGCTGATAGCACGGAGCCTGCTTGGGATTCTCTGTCTCCCTCTCTCTCTATCCCTCCCCCGCTCATGTGCACACTCACTCTCCATCTAAATAAACATCAAAAATTAGTTATATTTAGGTTGTACATGTGATCTTTTGTAAGGTGTACAACATGGTGATTTAATATATACATAATACTGTAATATGATTATATATTTTTTTAATTATTTGTTTTGTGGGGTAGGCACCAGGTCTGTTTGGCCACAAGGCTATTGATAACAACAAAAATGGAGGAATGTTGAGATTATTCTTTGACACAATTCTACAATAAGAATTCTTGTAAAGATTTCATTATTTATTGACATTTTATTTTGGGGGGATAAATTTTCAAAATATAAATTAGCTAAAATGATGGATGTGCCATATGCAGTTTTCAAACAGAAGGCATCAGTTTGTGTTCCTACCAACACTATACAAATGTGCCCCATCTCTATTAACCTCACTAGCTCTGGAAGTTACTATTTATTTTAAATATTTCAAATCTGATAGAAAAAGTGTTATTTTATTGCTGTCTTAATTTACATTTTCCTCTTTACTGGTGAAGAGTATATGTTTAATGTATTTATCAAAAATTTGAATTTCTTTTTAATAAATAAATAAATAAATAAATTTATTTATTTAAGTAGGCTCCACACCCAACGTGGGGCTTGAACTCTTGACCTTGAGATCAAGAGTCACATACTATATACCAACTGATTCAGCCAGTTGCCTCTGTATTTCTATTCTTCTATTGAAAGATTTATTTTATTAATTCTAAGAACTTGCACAATAGTTTTTATTGTTGACGTATCATCTTTATTTCAGAAAAGAGATAATTTTGTGTTTTTAATTTTTACAGTGTTTTTCTGTGTTCTCTCCAAACTATGTCCTCCAGTTTATATGAAGTGATCAAGACTTTCATCCCTCCTGCCTTTTTCCTATTCTGAGTGAATTTCTTATGGAAGGTTTGAAGGAAAATGCTAACATTTCTCCTATGACAGGGCAACCAGTTCTAGTCACAAACCAGTCCAAAACCACGCCCAGAGGGGTAATGGTATACTTTAGAACGTGGAAAGGGACTTTTTAATTAAAATGGAAGACAGCAATTATCCCCATATTTTACGGAGAGCAAGAGATAGCAGACCACTCATGAGTCCGCCGAGGACATGCAGAGGTGTTGCAAAATGGGTTCTTACCCATATCGGCACACACACACACACACACACACGCACGCACACACACAGAGCTGAGAGTTTTTTATTCTTTCAACAAGCATTTATGGATAACAGGCATTCTTCTAGGCTCTGGGAATACTGAACTGACAGAGCAGATAAAAGTCCTTGCCTTTATGGTTGATATTTTCTAGTGAGTGAAGAAACAGTGAGCAGCATCATTAGAATTTTAAGTAAAATATGTAGTATAGTAGAGGATGGTAAATAATAGGGGAAAAATTAAAGCAGGAAAGGAGACAGGAAATTCTTCCCAGAAGAGAGTTGAGATCTTAAATAGAGTGGCCAAGGAAAGCTTCGCTGAGAAGGAGGCAAATAGGACTTGAAAGAAGTGGGGAGGCAAACCATGAAGGTATCTGGGGGAAGAGGCAGAGGGAATAACAAATGAAAGCCTCAAATCAGGAGCAAATCCAGCAGCAAGATTAAGAGGCAGGAAGTGAATGGGCGAGGGAGGGGCTGAGCAGCAGCGAATGAGCTCAAAGAGGTCATGGAGGGCAGGATCTCTGAAAGCCTTGTCCACAGTTTAGAAAAAAAATTTTTTTTAAAAATTTTTTTTTCAACATTTATTTATTTTTGGGACAGAGAGAGACAGAGCATGAACGGGGAGGGGCAGAGAGAGAGGGAGACACAGAATCGGAAACAAGCTCCAGGCTCTGAGCCATCAGCCCAGAGCCCGACGCGGGGCTCGAACTCACGGACCGCGAGATCGTGACCTGGCTGAAGTCGGACGCTTAACTGACTGCGCCACCCTGGCGCCCCAGAAAAAAATTTTTTTAATGTTTATTTATTTCTGAGACAGAGAGAGACACAGCGTGAACAGGGGAGGGGCAGAGAGAGAGGGAGACACAGAATCCAAAGCAGGGTCCAGGATCTGAGCTGTCAGCACAGAGCCCCACACGGGGCTCAAACTCACGAACCGTGAGATCATGACCTGAGCCGAAGCCGGATGCTTAACCGACTGAGCCACCCAGGCACCCCACCTTGTCCACAGTTTTAAGGATGACTTAGGCAAGAAGCCATTGGAGGTTCTGCAAAGAGCAGCATTATAATGTGAGTTACCTTTTCACAACACCACTCCAGCTACAGTGTTGAGAGAGAAAAACAAATCAGGGAAATCTTTTATACCTATAATAAGAACTATAATCCCTATGAGAGATGATGCCATCTTGGGCTAAGGTGGTAGAGATGACAAGAAGTCTTCCACCCAAAATCTGGACTGCTGGAGTTACCCTCAACTCTTCAAATTCCAGATAGATTTTGAAGGATAAACCAGTAGGAGTGTGGATGGATTGGTAAGAAAAGAGGGGAAAATAGAAAACATCTCCCTGGAGATTTTGTCCACCTTTTCAAAAGTCATTTGACGTTTTAGGGGATAGCTATCCACACAATTAGCCCAAAGCTTTAGTTTTCAATTTAAAGATTATTCCCTGATTCTCACAGTCCATTTTGTTGATCTTAATTTTAGAGCTACTGTAGCCTGGTTGGATTTTATGTATAATTATTATTTTTTTTGGTTTCCTTCTTACCTCTGTATTTCCATCTCATCTCTAATAGTTTTCAAATAGATCAGTGTGTTCTTAGGACATACTCTTTTGTCTCTGTACCTTTGTGTATTGGGTGTGGGGGGTGGGTAATTTTCACAGTTGTAATTGAAAATTTAATTGCAGAAGTATTGCTTATTTCCCTTGCTAGAATATGTAATTCACGGGGGCAGGACAATGTCTGTTTGTTCATTGCAGTATGCCCGCATTTGTGACACTGCCTGATTTATAATTGTTTCTTAATAAATGTTGACATTCCAAATGTATGCATAAATTATATAGGTATTTTAGTGGGGCCGTGTTGTGCAAAGCTTGGGGAAACTAGGCAGGGAAATTTTCATTTCAATCAAATTTACCACGTTTATTCTCTAAGAACATAATCTCATTTGGGGGCTCATTATTTTTAAAATTAAAAAAAAAATGTTTACTTTTAAGAGAGACAGAGCATGAGCAGGGAGGGGCAGAGAGAGAGGGAGACACAGAGTCTGAAACAGGCTCCAGGCTCTGAGCTGTCAGCACAGAACCTGACACAGGGCTCGAACCCACAAACCGGGAGATCATGTCCTGAGCGGAATTCAGATGCCACCCACACACCCCTGGTGCTCATTATTAATGGTACTAGTTGTTTGTTTCCGTTTGAGATTCTGAATGTTCTGGTGCTCTGCTTTCCTATCCCCAAGTGGTTAACTAATATGTAGCATGAAATGACTTCACTCTCTTCTGTTCTCGGTTCCTTACCCTAATTAAGGCAGCACCTTAAAGCTTATTGTGACAGTAGGGTTAATAGAACGCAGGATACACAGTTACATTTGGATTTCAGTGAAACAATGGGTGTCATGAATTTTTAATTGTTAAATCTGGCAGCTGTCTGTGATAGTGATGCCGATGCTTCTGTTCATGGTGGCTTTTTAGTCTCACTCTAAGAGTTAATAGAAAAACAGCTTCCTGACAGCTTCCTTCTTGTGGGCCCCTACAGAACCTGGCATGGTGGCATTTAGAAAAATCAACCTCCCCGGCTATAAAATGTGCCTCCGCTCACTCTTGGTAAATGGACGTGAAAATTTGAATTTGACTAATGCGTGCAGGATGGTACCATCGCCATATTCTAGATTTTCTTGGTTACACGAGCTTTCCTGCCAGAGTAAATTTTGCTGTGATAGTTTGGACAGAGTCTTGTCTGCTCGGATCAAGGAAATCAAGTACGCCAGGGTCGTGGTGTCCTCTCATGGAGCTCTCCTTTCTTACGAGGTCACTAAGACCCCAGTTTGTCCTGAATTAGCACCTTTTTCCTCTCACAGTTGTTTTGTTGAGCTGTATTTCCTATCCGCTTAAGGAGACAGGAAATGGGAAATCTAAATTTCATAGACGCACATTAATTCTTCGCTTTGTTCAATATGTTTGACTCCATACACTTTTGGATCCATGAATTATTCACTGAGTCAATGAATATTTAGTGGGTGGCTACCATGTGCCCACTAATGTTTTAAGAATTACGAATGCTACGTGATACAACATAAAGTAATTGATGCAGGTGAAATATTTTCTTATAAATTACTTGGTGTATCAAGTCTTATTCCTAGAGTAATGATGCCCTCTTGTGACTCTAGACCTCTGCCAAACCATTTCTTCCCCATTTCTTCTGGAATTCAGGGTACTTATTAGGAAACGCCATGACGTGTTTGTATGTTAATTTAATATTAACCAATTATAGCAGATAATTAATTAATTGTGTTAATTAATATTTACTATATTATCATTGATACAATTAATTAATTATAACTGTGATAATTAATTATAATAGAGAAATTCACATTACGTCAACTTTCAACTCACTCTATATCCTGGGACATAGATTTCCAAGAAAAAAAAATTTACCTGGAATCCAATTTTTTTTTTTTTTCTGTTGGGAAAGTGACATCATTAATTTGGTGACGGAACATCTGTGTGAGCGTGTAGTTTATTCGTGGCACTTATATTGTGTAAAGTCACTAAGAACACAGAATTAGTGAATACTGAACTGTTGATTTAGAGACAATTTGGAGTTAGGTGTCTGTGAACCTCTGGTCACATTTTTGGTCAAGTGATCAGTATATCTTTTTTATGTATTTTCTGTTTAAAGACACTGAATTAAGTATATAGAGTTGGTTCATTAACATTATAAGATTCATTAACAGCCAACAGCACTCCAGCTCACGCCGGAAGGAAGTTTATCAAAGTCATGTATTTTCTCCAGTAGGCACATCACAGCCTTCTTGCCCTTAGGAGCACCACTAGACAGCACTTCAGCGCTGCTCTTGAGGATCGTTTTAGACAGTGACCTCACCAGCAAAAAGCACAAATTGCGCACAAAAATACCCCTTGTACTAAATAAACCACAGAAAGGACATTCGTTTGGTTTTATGGGAGTGGAATCAAGAAGGGAGAGCATTGGCTTGCTTGCCCTCAGCTGGGAACATGTGCCTCAAGCAACTCCGTGCACGCCCACAAATGCCCATGAAAGCCTCATGAGTGTTGATTTTGGGTGTGCAAGTACATTTTAGCCAATAAGTGAATTGAATTTGCCAATACAGAATTCATGAATAATGAAGATCAGTTGTGTACACGATAGTTTCTGAGAGATTTAGGGATGTGAGGTTCGGAAAAAGCTCAAGAATAACTATGGTTTTTCTCCCTAACAAACAAAACAATATAAAACAAAACAAAAAAAAGTTACAATCTTGTTCCTAAAAATAAAGCGACAAAGGGCCAACTAAAGTGATAATTGCCTTCATCTCTGCTTTGAAGGAAAAAACATACTTTGAGTATTGTTTCTGACTCATCTCTGCACACTTTCAGAGGAATATTGGCCGGGATGGATGTCCCTATTATATTGTTAATTCAAAACAATGCAAGTTGAAGGTAAAGATAATCCAGCTGTAATAAATTTAAGAAAAAAAGTATGTTGGTGTTAGCACATTGAAAGACTCATTCATAACAATATATGAATATTTGTTATTTAAAATGGGTTAAGATAGGGAAAAGGATAATAATATCTTGAGCCAAACTCTCTAAATTAGAATCCCGGTTCAGCCATTAAGTAACATGTGTGACTTTTCCGATAACCTAACCTCTCTGTGCCTTAATATCTCCATCTCTAAAGTGAGTATAATAGTGTCTGTCTCCATTGCCAGTTTCCCCCTTAAAACATTTGGCAAATTCGGGGCACCTGGGTGGCTCAGTGGGTTAAGCCTCTGACTTCAGCTTAAGTCATGATCTCACAGTTTGTAAGTTTGAACCCCACATCGGGCTCTGTGCTGACAGCGCAGAGCCTGGAGCCTGCTTCGGATTCTGTGTCTCCCTCTCTCTCCACCCCTCCTCTACTCATGATCTGTGTCTTTCTCTCTCTCAAAAATAAATAAACATTTAAAAAAATAGTTGGCAAATTCTGAACCTTGCCAGGTCAAGATACTATAAACTAAGCCAAAGACTTCTGAAAAGTAGAACAGACTTTTTGTAGCCTAGGGATGTTAAAGAGACAAAGACTTGATTTTAGAGCTCACCAAAGATGTCTCTAGAGAACATACCAAGGTTCTAGTTGAAAGCCCTGAAAGACTATCTCAGGAACAGGGTGAGCAGAGGTAGGCTATTCCTCAGAAAAAATGAAACCTACACTTAGCTGAGCATCTCATTAGGATTGAAGGGATCTAACTCCACTCTATTTTTTTTTAAGTTTTTATTTATTTTGAGAGAGAGAGAGGGAGCAGGGGAGGGGCAGAGAGAGAGAATCGCAAGCAGGCTCCACACTGTCAGCGCAGAGCCCCATGTGGGGCTCGAACTCAAGAACTGGGAGATCATGACCTGAGCCCAAATCAAGAGTTGCTGCTTAACCAACGAGCCACCCTGGTGCCCTGTCTAACCCCACCTTATTTTGCCTCCCAGAGGGAAAGATATCATAAGGAGCCTCTCTAGTTCTGATATGGCTGACATGACTGAAAACCAAAATAAAAAGTCCAATAAAAGCAGGTGATCAGAACATTGGAGTTAACAGATAAAGACCTAAAATCAGCATGATTTTAGTTAAGTTAAGTTAAGTTAAGTTAAGAAAAGAGGGGAAAATAGAAAACATCTCCCTGGAGAGACAGAAATTTTAGTACTAGAAGAACACGGTACATCAAATGAGGAACTCAAGGGCTGGCTTTAAGAACAAATTAGATGCAGTAAAAGACAAGACAGTCAACCAGAAGCCAGGCCAATACAACATATCTGAAATGAAGGACAGAGAGAGAAAAAAGGAGGCAAACGTAGAAAGAAGTTTGAGAGACACATTAGGCATAGTGAAAAGATCTAACCTACATTACTTTGGAGTTCCAGAGGCAAAAAGAGAGAAAGTCAGGGAAAAGCAATTCTTGTAAAGAAAATAGTGAGGAATTTTCTGTGACGTAAACTAGCTTATGGATAAAGTCAAGAAGTTTAAAAATTCCCAAGCAGGATAAATAAAAATGAAACTTCCCTTAGCTACACCTTAGTTGATGAAAATTGAAGCAAAAAGGGGGTGCCTGGCTGGAGTAGAGTATGAGACTCTTGATCTGGGGGTTGTGAATTTGAACCCCACATTGGGTGTAGACATTACTTTAAAATAAAATGTTTAAAAAAAAAGACTCAGTCGGTTGAGCATCTCACTCTTGGTTTTGGCTCAGGTCATGATCCCAGGGGTTGTGGGGTTGAGCCTTGCATCAGGCTTGGCATTGTGTGTGAGCCTGTTTAGGATTTTCTCCTCCCTCCTCTCTCTTTCTCTCTCTCTCTCCTTCTGCTCCTCTCCCACACTTGCTGCCCTCTCTATCTCTAAAAGAAATAAAAGTGAAAAAGAAAAGAAAATTGAAGAAAAAAATCTTAAAAACATCTAAAAGAAAATAATATATATTTTCTTAGAG